>NC_143396.1:141334277-141634277 GCF_052110815.1 Crocodylus siamensis
ACCTGCCCCTGGGTCTCCACAGCGAGCAGATGATACCAGCACAGCAGGGCAGAGCAGGACCAGCTGGGGAAGCTTGATACTGCCACTGCAAGCCCTGGGCCACCACGGCAAGGTGCCCCCTTGTTCGCCTCGCAGCAGCAAGGGGCACAACTTCATGCCACTACCTTTGCTGCTGCTAGGCGGATGAGAGGGCATCTTGACATGGTGACACAGCTTGCGATGGCAGTGCCAAGCTCCTCTGCCCCACTCTGTCCTTCCACACTGGGTCTCACCTGCTGGGCTGCAGAGGCCTTTGTGGGGAGGGCAGCAGGGCGGGGAGCCTCTAGAACTCTGCCTGCCTGTAAGGGGAAGCCCATCAGTTCCTACATTTTTCTCCATTAAAGGAGAAAATGCAGGTTTTTACATGGCGAACAGACAACCCAGATCCCTGGACGTTATGTATGACAAGGGGGGAGGGGGTGCAGATGGGGAGGTTCATCATCATCACCTAAGGTGTCACCTATGGTGGGTGGAAGAGTGTAGATGATGAGGTGCCTCATCACATATGTGTGCCATCACTTATGAAACAATACCCATCTTTATCCCGTTAAAAAGAACCTAGAAGATTTCCTCCAGGGTGTTGGGCCGTTTATTCCCTTTAAGATGGAAGCAAGAACAAATAGAAGTTTGTTGAAATCAGTTCAAAACAAACTGCAGGGCTGTGAAATATGAGCTGTGTGACCAGGAGCAGCTAACACACAGAATGGCAGAAAACAGGTCAGCTTGACTGGTAGAGCATCAAGACTATTAAGTACCCCATCTTCTTTTTAACATCTGTAGAACAAAGAGTTTAGAAGAGATTGGTTAGATAACCATGAGCCATGAAGTCAAGTGACTTCCCTCAGTAGTGCCTGACTATGTGCTGCCATTGCCAGGCAGTTGGTTTTAAATTTTGGGTGGAGCAGGATTCAAAGATGGGCATAAGTGCCACATGCACAGCTCCTGGATCCACCCCTGGATGCAAAGGTTACAAGGCCAGAAGGAACCATCTCACGAAGAAGCCTGCTATCAGCCCCAACCCCTGCCCCAGAACATCACTGGGTCATTCCTTTGTCAGTCATCCAACTTATGGGTGACATAAAGCCCATCCCTTAGGAGATCCAAGCTGCACTGCAAAACTTCTAGTGTTCTAATATTATAAAAGTCTAAGCCTGTCTGTCTGCCTGTGATGCTTTATTCGCACTCTATTTGGCTGTCTTGGCAGCCAATCAGAGGGCCCTATATAAACAGGGGCAGGCAGCGGAGTGCTGCCATGACAGTGGACACTGAGGGGCTGTTGGGGAGAGGGGCAATGGCCTCATCCCACTCCCCTGCTCCTTGGAGGCAGAGGGGAATGATGGGGACTGGACCGCTGCCATAATAAATGTAATTGAGTTTGGCCTTGCCCCCCTGGGTCTGCTTCTTGGAGCCAGGGGCCCCCAACAGCTGAGGGGGGGAGGGGAGGTGGCAGAGAACTAAGGGCCCACAGTGGCAGAGAGGGGAGAGGGGGAACAGCCCCAGCCCTGGCCCGAGGTGGGGGTGGGTGGAAGGGACACAGGCCTCTGTCTTCACCCGCTCCCCTCTCCCATCATTCTTGTTGGGCAGTTGGCTAGTAGTTTGTTAAATAGCATACTATGGACCTGCATCAAGTGTAGTACATGATGCATTTATACTGATTTAGTTTACACTGCTGTTGTACACCAATATAAATTATATCAGGGGCCAGAGCAGACAGATGAACAAGTGCTTGGTGGTAGCAGTTTGCATGGCTTTTATTATATCTGTGGCAAAGACCTGCTTCCCTCTAACCACCTGATGCCCCAGTTTCTTGCAGACATGCTGCATGTACAGTTTTAACCCTCGTTATTTTTTTCCTGAGGTAATTCTGTCCTGCATTCAAGCAAGTTATTCTGGAATTAGTATATTGTGTGTCCAGCTCTCATTTACCTTAATGTAAAGGATGACTGCACAGGTGAAAACATGTCTGTGTCCAGCATCCAGTCCACATATCTTTCTGGTTATTCTTCTATATTCCTTTTGAGGATAATGAAGTAATTCCATGGAGCTAAGCTTCTTGGGAACCACTCAGAGCACCACCATCAAAGGGAGAAGTATCAGCTTTGCTGCTCCTGTTAATAGTACATACACCCTGGGTGTCGCTTAATTTGTCCTAGTATTTAAAAAAGAAAATGTTTTCACCCATCTACTCTGGTGTCATTCTGAACCTCCATACTGTGTCATATACTTCTTTGGTTTCTCCTGCCACCACTGTTTTTTGTTCCCCCTCAGTCCAGTATTTTTGATCCTTTGTTTCCAGAGCATGACAACATTAAAATTGAGTGCCAAAAAAATTTCACTTGACTTGCCTGGTGCCGCTTATTATAATAATTGTAAGGCATTCAGCCTGGTTTTTTAATTGTTCTTTAGTGTAGGCAGTCTGTCCTTTTAGCATACCTAAAACTATCTGAATTACAATACACATCATATGAATGTAAGTTTTGGAGGAGGGGAACTGCAATTTGCAAAGGAGCCAGTACCTAGCTGCCACTGAATTTCACTGGGCTTGGAGCATATTAACTGCAGCTGTCTCTTTTTTTCAATCTTGGGACAGATACCGTCAAATATTGGAAAAAGCAGTTCAGCTGTCTGGTGGGGAACAGCTAGAAGCCTTGAAAGCTTTTGTAGAAGCAAGTAAGTATCTGCAGTAAGATTTGCTTTGTTCCCACACTGTTGACTGAAGGCCTGGTTCTTGTTGGCTTGCGTGCTAGATATGTGTGTGTGTGATGTTCCCGGCACATTAAAACTTGCATATTAGGTGGCTTAGAGAAATCAAAGATCGGTCTGTTTAAAGGTTAATAGATGGTAGACTTTAAAATAGTTGTAACCCTGTTTCACAAGCTAATGCTTTTTTTTCCTTAAACCAGTCAGTAGCACTAAATAAAAACTTAAAATAGTTAGTCTTCATTTAAAAATGCCCCAAATCTCATTTTCTTGCGAGCGTTAGAAAAAACTGAAAATGTGCCTTGGAATGAAAGATCAGAGAGATACGAGTCATATCAGAACTGTTGTGAGAGAGGGTGTAAATAGTGCAAAGTTTCTTAAGCATGAAATCTGTTATTAAGGAAATCATAATTTTAGATAATGACTTAAAGCAGGAAAGTACAAAGTGAATATTAAAACTGCTGATTAACCGTGGACGTATTACGTTCAAAGCGCTGACAAATTCTTATTTCCTTATTGTGTCTTTGAACTAGTGGTAAATGAGAATGTCAGTTTAGTGATCTCACGACAGTTGCTGACAGATTTTTGTACTCACCTCCCAAACCTACCTGATAGCACAGCTAAAGAAATCTATCACTTCACCTTGGAAAAGATTCAGCCTAGAGTAATTTCATTTGAAGAACAGGTAAGACATAGTGATGATGTATGGTTTTAACTTAAATACTGTGCTTGAAGTCTCTCGCTAAAAGTAGATGCTCATATTTAGAGTGGTGTTTACTCCAGTACAGGCTAAAACTCTTCATTCAGTGAGAACTTGAGGTGTGCAAAGATGCAGAACTTGCCTCTTAATCGAGCTTGTACTAGAAATGGCTTCTTAAAGCAAGACAATAATCTTGTTATTGTAGAAACCACAGAGTCAGGCTGAGCTCATTGTGTTGCTTTTTTTAACGTTAAGGTGCTGGGCACACCATGGGAAGAGGCTCACATTTTCTTTTTAAAGGCATATATATAGGAATTCAAAATCTACCTAGCTTTCTAGTGAAGAAGTTACTTTGAAATACCAGCTCTTTGATTAGCTGTAGAATTTGGTCCAGTAGATGAGGACAAGAAATAGTGATGCAAATCTTATGAAATCTGATCTTAAACAAGACAAAATTGTTGCCTTGCTTCACATTTACATTTCCCATTTTGTCTGTTTAATCCGCATACATTCTAATGCTTTTATGAACTTGCTGATCGATATATAAAAATTGTTGTGTGTAAATTCAGTCCGCCAAAGCAGAATCTTTACTTTCTTGTTGCTTGTTGGTTTGGACCCTGGGTGTGCAATGTGCAATTGCCCATATGTTTGATCACCCAGTTTAAATCAGAGACCTGTGACCTAAATGTATTTGAATGCTTTTGACAGCATTGAAATCCCAAGCACAGGGTAAAGGTAAATTAATTAGGCCGAGGCTTTTAAAAATGACCAGCAGCTTTTTTGCATGTGTTCATTTTTGAGAGCAGCACTTTGATGCTCCAATCCGTCCAAAGTGTTCTCAAGTTGGGAACTCAAAAATGAATGTGCTCAGAATCATTAAGACGTGGCTTGTAAAACTTACTAATGCTTGGTAAAGCATTTTAAGATCTTCTGCTGGAAGGAGCTATATACGGGCAAGGTTTTCTTGTATATGAAGCAAGATTATCAGACCGTTTTGAAGGCTCTTGGGAGATGAGAAGAAGTAGATGGTGTGAATATTAGTGGAAAATGTATTAGCTTTATAATATGCTGTTTATTTTTAGGTTGCTTCTATAAGGCAACATCTTGCATCCATTTATGAAAAGGAAGAAGACTGGAGAAATGCAGCCCAAGTGTTAGTTGGGATCCCCTTGGAAACTGGACAAAAGTAAGTAGTATGACTAGATATAGTTTTTGTGCTGTGTGTCCTTCTGTCTTCTGATTGCTTCACTGGAGTTGGGAGCGTCTATTTTTTCTGTGTTTATTTCCCTAGATCTTCAGTAGTTTGGACCAGAGGCATAGCAATGTGAGAGGATTGAATTTAAACAGGTCTTTCTACAATGTCAAAATAGAGCGCGTGACCTTTTACATTATTCATATCTGTTTCATAAACAGACTTTGCCAGAACAATCTCCACCAGTAAGATTATTTCTCCTTGACACTCTCCTGCTTTGGCATATTAGTTTTCATGTACTGTGGTGTTAAGTTGCTGAAGTATAGTGATATTAGCATCCTTTTATCAGACTGTTTTGAAATAAAGCCACATTAAAACAACAGCATTTCCCCTCTCATTGCCTGAACCTCTTTTTCTCCATGTACAAAGAAGAAGTTGCTAAAGGCTTTGTCCACATTAGTACCTTTTTGTAATTCCAAGACTAAAATGCTGCTACAAATTTCCTTTTCTACAGGGTGTCTTGACTTCCACAGCAAGTTCTCAATCCATTCAACCAAACTTATGAGGTTGGGTTCATTCTCTTGCTCGTTGTGGGAGACCGTTTTACATTAGCATGGATTGAACCCGCTTCCAAATAGACTGCTACATTTCTAATGTTATTAGGATGAGAAGAGGAAACAAGCTTGGGAGAAGAAGTAAACTGAAGAGCTGCTAAACACAGGAAGAATAAAAGGCATATCTGAGAGAACCAAATGTTTGGAGCAGCTGTACTTAATATGGGGCAGTTGTTCTGAGAATGAAAGTGTTTTGTAAACAAGGCCTTTTAACCCTGATAACCGTAATCCTATTCTTCTGGCTTTTAGCTCAAAAAGTGTAGTGGAACACAATATACTTCATCTTAGTGTAGCCAGTCTCCTGATGATCAATATAAATCAGCAAAGCTGTGGAAATTATTTGAGATATTTTTGAGTGCATGTACCTGGGAAATTAGCAATTGACTTGCATGAATGGATGTAAACATGTATTTTGTTTCTTCACAGACAATACAACGTGGATTATAAATTGGAGACCTACTTGAAAATTGCCAGACTGTACCTGGAGGATGATGACCCTGTTCAGGCAGAGGCTTACATTAATCGAGCTTCTCTGCTTCAGAATGAATCAACCAATGAACAGCTACAAATCCATTATAAGGTGGTGTAACTTATTATAGTGCTTCCTCCCCTCCCGGGTAGAAATTTGTATACTGCATACAAACTTCCAGACACCCTAGATAAAATGTGAAACTGTACTTAAGTGCCTTGGGAGCCAGATTTTTAAAATTATTTAAGGACCTAAACTCCTCCTTTTTTATGTTAATGGTCAATTTTACCTACATATGTCAGACCTGTTCCTAATTCTTACTCATTAGACATGGGCATATGATCAGATGAAAGCAAGTGAACAGCGGGTGGTAACTTACCACCTGGGCAACTTGCATTGAGTGAAGCAGGGGTCAGTTTTCGCTCATGATGGATGTATTGTGGACACAAGAATTATTGCCCTGTGTCAGCTGTTCTGTGGCAAGTCTTTTCATTTAATCACCTGTCTGCAGCCAAAGGGCTTAATTGCTTTTGAAAATGTTATCTGAGCTTGAATATGTAGAGTGGTCACTCTTATATAGTGGTCAGTGCTCTAAAAATTATGGCTGGTGATGTGCGGGTATGTGTACATGTGTACACATAATATTTAACTAATGTGTATCTCAGGTTAAATTTGTAGTGCATTTTTTAATCCTATTATATGAAAACTGCTGTGTAAATTATCTACAATTGTAACTGATGCATTTTATACCTGTTGCAAGATTCAGCCTTTTCTATACAGTTTTTCAAGTCTGTTGCTTTACTTTAACGGGACCGTGACATTCTGGTAATCTGTCCTTTAAAGTCTCCAAAGGAAAAAGGAGATTTTAATTCTTGCACAGTTTGCTTGAGACTGTAGTAGTACTTCACAGCTCACCTAAGTGATTTTTATGTCACTTTGTTGTACAGCAGCTAATGTATGTTTTCATTTTGCAGTTATTTCCCACTCACCTCTTTTTTCCTTACTGACATATCTTCTTTCTCTAGGTTTGCTACGCTCGTGTTCTTGATTACAGAAGGAAGTTTATTGAAGCCGCCCAACGGTACAATGAGCTCTCTTATAAAAGCATAGTCCATGAAAATGAAAGACTAGAGGCACTGAAGCATGCCTTGCACTGTACTATCCTAGCATCTGCAGGTAAAATGAATGATGCAGATTTGTGTATGGTTTTTGGCTTTTTATATTCCATACGCCAAGGGCTTGCTAATCGTTTTTAATCTCAGCATTGTTTTGCATAGGTTAGCTGGTAATGTAAGGGCACAAAACAGGTGAGGGTTTATTTAGGGCTGTGAAGTATGAGTTCTGTGTGTGTTTTTTCTCTGTCTTTGTTCAGGTCATCTTGCCTAGATGTGCAGAAGAACAAGTAGGTGGGAAGCTTAAGCAACTGATCACACTTCTTTGAAAAGGGGCGCGGAAGCTATGCATGTAAATACAGAATTTCTCATTCAAGCCCGCCACTGTGATTCTTGTTGCTTTTCTTAGGACAGCAGCGCTCTCGCATGTTAGCCACACTCTTCAAGGATGAGAGATGCCAGCAGCTTGCAGCCTATGGGATCCTGGAGAAGATGTATCTGGACAGGATTATCCGAGGCAATCAGCTGCAGGAGTTTGCTGCTATGCTTATGCCACACCAGAAAGCCACCACAGCTGATGGTACATATTTCTTTAAAGCCTAACATGATACAGTGGGTGCATCTACACAAGATGCTTTACTGTGGAGCTCACTAATTAGCTCCAAGGTTAGGCATCACTGTATTAGGCCACAGTAAACTAAATAACTGCTACAGTGCAGGGGCTGCCTGCTGGTTGGCTTTGCGCTGTTGTACACTCGTGCCTCAGCAGCCCCTCTATAGCACATTTAGCTGGGGGAGAGCAGCTCTGGTCTGGCAGGCTGACTCTCAATGTGCTGCGTTCTCAGGTTCACGTGTAAAATGCTGCACCGGGGTGCAAACTGTGCCAAAGTTTACTGCGTTGCATTGATATCACTTGTAGCTGTGCCCAGCATGTCTAAATTCAAGCAACTTACCCATTATAGACTTGTCAACCGTGTACTCTAATGCAGTAGGATAGGGCTGTCTAGTTTTTAAGAGGCCAGGGCCATGGCCCAGAGGCCACGCATGGGTGAACCAGGCCCACCATTGCTGCTGCCATGTGCACCTGCACTGCACCTCACCCCTGCTGCATTGTGCAAGCACCTCCTCCTCACTGCTGCACCTCACTGCAAACCTCCCCTCCCCTCCCTGAACAGTCAGTGGAAACTGGGAAGGAGTGGGGAGCCCAGGGACTGGCTGCTGGTACAGAAGCCTGGGGACTGCAGCTTAACCTGTTACAGGCCACCAGTTAGACACCCCAACTATACAAGTAGATTGTTTGATGCTTGAAAAGTGTTTTGTTGCAGTTTTCAGAATTCCATATTCTTTAAGTCTTTTCATTAATTTTGTCTTCTGGTAAGTAATGCTGTTGAAAGACAGCTTGATATGGGTAGCAGCTTGGTGTGCACACAGACATTTAGCAGAGGGTATCTTCAGTGCAAGACCTTGTTTGCAGCCCTAATAGTGAACTGTCATTTCACTCTAAGGTTCCAGTATCCTAGACAGAGCTGTCATTGAGCACAACCTGTTATCTGCAAGCAAACTGTACAATAATATTACCTTTGAAGAACTTGGAGCATTATTAGAGATCCCTGCAGCCAAGGTACCTTACTTGACTCCTGTATGATGCTTTTTGGATGTGAGAAGTAAGTTCCATTGGCAGGCTAGTAACAGGTACATATGCCTATCACTTCCACCTGTTCATACTGGTTCTCCTTATGTTTCGTTGTGGTATGAAATGGAAGTTCTTGTTCAAAGGTCCGTACTGAGACAGGAGTTACGGTAAACAAGTTACTAGTCTCATCCAGCCCAGTCACTGCTACTGTGCACTGCCTTTAGGAGATGGGGTCTTTCATTCGCAAAGCTAATGTGACTCAAAATGCTGGGGAAGCTAAACTTGTAGCGCATGTTGTGAGAAGGAAGAGCAGGTCTTCACCTGATCTTACTCAGCAACAGCCACAAGAAATGGATAAGCAGTGGTGCTGACTGCTTCCAAAGGAAAAGCCCATCTAATTTTCCTTGGACCATTCCCAAGGTGGCAGGGATGTAGGGCACTGAAGGAATGAATGGTGGGAATTTGTAAGGGCCAGGAATCCTTTAAACAGCTTCATAAATAGTTTAGAAACAAAAGGGAGATATGTCTCACCATCTCTTCTCTGTTTTTCAGGCAGAAAAGATAGCTTCCCAGATGATAACTGAAGGTCGCATGAATGGATTTATTGATCAAATAGATGGAATCGTTCATTTTGAAAGTAAGATCGTCCCTCACATTTTTCTAATGCAGGTCAAAATTAATCGGCTGAGTTGTATTTTACAAGATGAACATTTGTACTTCAAAATGAGGGTCTCCTGCATCAGGGGTTTGCCAGCCTGCGGCACAAGTGCCACTAGCAGCCTCTTTGTGGGGCACAGGGCAGATCAAGGTAATTATAGGCAACACAGCAGCCGATTGGGCAGGGGAAGCCGGTTGGAGTGGCACTCAGGAGGGCCTGGGGCTTAATTTGTGGTATGCCTGCCAAAAGAAGGTTTGCTCCCACTGTTTTAGACACAGTGAAAAACACTTTTCTCAGAAGCAGATGTGATGTCTTCTCTTGTGTAGCCAGCAGAGGGCAGAGTCTGTATTGCAAATAGTAGCCCCAGAGTCAGCTATTTACAGCATCTTGCTTCTTGAAGGAGCTGACCTGTTTCACATGCAAATGGGATTGTATAAGATTACAAGAAATATTTCATCCTGTCAGTCGTCTTATACATACATGCTCAATGGGAAATTCTGTATTCACTTCTTCATGGTGCAGTATTGAACTTACCATATGTAGAAGGGCTTCTGTTTTGAAATAATAATTGTGCTACAGATATTGACTGACAGGACTCAGTCTGCTTCTACACATTTTTCATTTCTTACAGGTCGTGAAGCTTTGCCAACATGGGACAAACAGATTCAGTCACTATGCTTCCAAGTAAACAACCTTCTGGAAAAGATAAGTCAGACGGCCCCAGAATGGACCGCACAGGCTATGGAAGCTCAGATGGCTCAGTAAACACATGCTCAGGATGTTCTGACTGCACTGTCCTTCCTGTGCAGTGGGAATTTACACAGACTACAAAGCAACCACATAATCCATCCCTTGCTTTTAAACTTCTTCTGCTAGAACCTTGACTTTTGAGCTGTGATGGAGTATAGTGTTTTGTTTAAAACTCCTGAAGTTTTATGAGCATACCAATATGGTATCACTGCATCTCATTGTGCTTTCCTGTGTAACAGCTGTGGCTTGGGAGGACTGGAAGGAGTAACCCCTGCAACAAAATAGGGTTTTGGTTTTGTAATAGTACTTTAACTGAGTTGTGGTCGTGTAACTTTTTATGGATTGTTGTCTTGTGAAACCTTAAGCACCATGCTTTTCTAATTACATTTACTCCAATAAAAGGGGGAATAAGGCAGTTAGACTCAGCAACTCTAGAGCTGCCTTGTTCTATAAATAGTCTCAGTAATTTATTCCTTTCTGGTTTTTGAGTTTCAGTATACAGATGTTGCAGTATAATGCTAGTCTTCTTTTTGCAAAGCCAACACGGAAATACTTTGTCTTACAGTTCTGGGAACAGGAAAATTAACTGTTGGTCTCTTGTGTAGGATAACAACTAATCACTGAACAGATAAGAGATGTAGATTAAGCTAGTGAATCCTGTCAGCAAGCTAATGGAAAAAAGGGAATACTTTTCCCAAGCACATTAGGACAATGAAACTGGTTAATACTGCAGAAGTGGTTATAAAAAGAACACATGTACAAGTGAGGTAAAAAACCTTTTATATTTTTCCTTGGTAATTCATAGCAAATAAGCCAAAAGTGCTGCCTTGCGTGTCTTGTAGATCTTGGTATTCTTGCATATAGACACTGAATGAATATGTAGAAACAAACAGAAAACCCTGGAGTGACAAGGGGGACAAAAAGATAGTTACACGCAAGGCTAAGATGATTAACAATATACACTGCCATGAATTGTACTTAAAAGTAAAAGTTTTGAAAGCCTTGCATTGCTTGAATGTTTAACAAATCTCATCACAAGGTAGAACAATATTTTGGTTTGAAAAATTTGTCTTAAACAAGGCTACAAAAGTATGAGGACAGGATCTGATGCCTTCAGTCTTAATGGAAAAATGAAGCAAACTGGAGTAAAGTCTTCTCCTTGGTTTACACTGAAATTTTCTGGTTGAGGTTACATTAACCATTGGGCCCTGTATTCATGTTATTTGGTTCAGGAACCCTAAATGGTTTTCCACACAAGGTGTTGGGGGAGGAAGAACTTTCCTGTTGATCTTAGCTTGTGTTGACTGCTGATTAGTGTAGTGGCAGATTAATTTTCTGTTTGCCCAGGGCCCCAATAAAGCTTAGAGGCCCCCCCACACCCTGTTATAAACATTAATGTATCAAAAACATTAATAAATAGACCTATCAAATATGCTGTTCTGCCTGTCCTCAAGGAGATCAAAATCAGGACCCTTCAGAGGGAAGAATATTGCAAGCACCGCCCTTCCCCCCCCAAAATAAAAACATCATTCTCCAAATTCTTTAGCTCAGGCTTTAAGGAACCCTGCAAACTCTGCTTTAGGCTTGGACCATCATTGCAGACAGTGTCTCCCTTGGTGCTTCCTTCACAGCTTTCTCCTCAGCTCCCTGCTATCAAAGTTCCATTGGAAGCTAGAGCTATATTACCTTTCCAGAAGAGCTCCCATAGGCTACTGGGAGGTGATGGAGTCCATCCTCCTAGCTCTATCTTCCATCATAAAAAGCAGGGGAGTCAGCTTCCTGGGTGCCATTAACTGTAGGAGGTACAGGATCTGTGCACAGTGGGAACTATCACTGTGTTCCTTAGTTGTGGAGTCTAAGGAGGGATGTCTCCAGTTTATGGGGGGTGGGAGCATGTCTTGAGTCTATATAAGAGTGTCTTGTGTCTAAGGGGAGGTGCCCGGAGTTTAAGGAGAAGTGCCTCCCATATAAGGAGGGGTGCCCTGAACCTAGAGGGGTGCCAAAAGTCTGTGGGGCAAGACATCGTGAGTGCAAAGGTTTGAGAGCCCCAGTTTCAGCTCTGAGGTAAAGGGCTGGATTAAAACATCCTCCCTCAGCCTTCCTATGCTCTCATCCTGATCCCTTGGAGCACAGGGTCCCACTCCATCTTTGCTGCTTGGGTTCCACACGCATTCCACTGAGGTTATCTTGTAAGGCGGGGGGGGAAGAGAGGGGCAACTGGTCCTGCTGCAGTCTCCTTGCA
Source organism: Crocodylus siamensis (assembly GCF_052110815.1). Lineage (NCBI taxonomy): Eukaryota > Metazoa > Chordata > Crocodylia > Crocodylidae > Crocodylus > Crocodylus siamensis. The sequence goes on from NC_143396.1 coordinate 141,346,387, forward strand.
GAGCTCAAGCAACTCCCAGAAGGGGGCTCTTTCTTTCCCCGTCCCCCAAGGGGTGAGGGACCAGCTGTGCACCTAGTGCTGCAGATGCCCCCACTGCCCTGGGTGTGGCGTAGCCAGAAGCTGTGGCTGCCTGAAGAGGTGGGAAGGCTGGTGCTGGAGGATTCCCAGCCACCCACCCCCTACCATCCACCCATCACCCCCTACCCCCAGCCTAGGGATCTGCTTTGCCCATCCCCAGGGGGAGCAGGACATGCGCCCTGCCCCCAGCAGCCAGGCCTCAGACCCAGTGCCAGCCCTGCTGGTGCCAGTGGTGGCACCCACTGCCATGTCCCTTGCTGGGCAATGCTGCTGCTGCTGCCCTGGTCAGCTACCTGCACAGCACCCTGCTGGACTGTCCACCATGTTAGAGATTTTTCCCAAGTGGCCCCTGATTGGCAGGTGTCCTTGGGCCCAGGCCCTGCAGGCCTATGTGTTAATCCACCCCTGGTTAGCCCCTGTCCAAGGAAGCAAAACATGTGGGTTTGAAATCAGAAGAGGAGAATTTCAGTCTCCCACTTCCTCAGGCAGCTCCTGTAACTACTCATCTGTTAGGGTGATTGCAACTGTATTTTGTATGAAAGGTTGTTCAGTTGAGGGTGTTAGGCATTCCCCAAGTAGGGATACTAGATGAAGCCCCTTAAGGGCTTTAGCCACAGGGGCTAGATTTTGGATCCTGAGCAGGCTTTTGAATAAGCTGGGGACTGAACTCAACTCAGTCTAGACCAGTTAAATTCTGACTATGTCGAAAAGTGGTACACGATGGTTGTTGAGAACTTGAAAGTCAAACAAGAAGGTGCCTGCACAGCTAAGGCAGCAGCTACATAAGGGTTTTTAGGCACACAAGGGTTTTTAGGAACACAAATTCAAACTTAAGTACCTAAAGTCCATTTAAGTCCTATATTAGTTCAGACCCTCTTTTTTTAAATTAAAAAAAAGTAAGTATATAAATATAAATAAATAAAAAGCACGTTTCAGAGGGTACAGTAAAACAGTGGGGTAAGAGAGTGGCTGCTTCCAATACTACACCGCTACAGCAGATGTAGGTATCTGCTACTTAGAATACAGGAACTTCATAATCCACCTGCAGGAACTGAGTCACATGGGGCCTCTATAAAACACAGCCATAGATTTCTCCCCAGTCTGTTGGCTTTTTTGCTGGTTCATTCCTTTGTGGAATAAGCCAGGTCAGATGTTCATGCCTTTCCCACTGTAGGTATTACATAGTCTGGAATACCTTTGGTTAGCCAACAAGGCTCTTTGCCAGTGGTAATTATCCTAGCTGTTGTTGTTTGGTCTTGTGTTTCCTGACTGCCAATTGTAGTGATGACCATGCTTTATTTTAGATTGGTTTGAATCACTACAGTAAGTCTCATCTCATATTACAGTGGGCCCCGTAGCACAGAGCTCACATTAAAATAAGCTGATGGTACATTTTCTAAGACTTCAGTATCACCCAAAGGATGGATAGATGAGGGTATCTTTATGCTACTATCATCTGCATATTACTGATTCTACACCAGAATTTTCCATTACATCCCATTTGTAAAACTGATTTTATAAAACGCTGCTCCTGAGGAACGTTTTTAATCAAACACATATACCTAGAAAACCTTTAAACAAACCTTGTTAGAAGATTCCTTGTTCCTTCCTTTTGTTAATGTCTCTCTTTAGCTGACAAGCAGAACACACAGGGCACCACAAAACAGTGCAGCAATCAGAAAGGATGGATCCCTGTTAAAACAACAACTGTTACCATCATCATAGACTCCAGATTTCACAGGATTAACTTCTGACCTGTTAAAATAAATAAAATATTTGTATTGGTCTTGTATATTTCTTAGACAGTTCTGTTATTTGATGGTCTGGCATGCCAGGGGTTGACTCTAGAAATATAAGGATATGACTTGGAAAAAAAGCATATAGCTTACACTCTTGATAGAAAATCTGTTGGAGAAAAAGAGTCTGAAAATGGGGTTGATTAATCAAGAGGGGATTGGATAAGTGATGAAGACAGAGCATAAAAATATATACTTTGGGTTAAATACAGACTGTGTAGCTATGGTTATAATATATTTAACACCTGAAGAGCTGCATTAGAAATTGTCAGACATACATTTAATTTAGAGTGATAAAGAAATACCAGTCTTCTTTGAAGAGGCATTAGTTATTTCTGAAGCAAACAGTAAAACTGTACTATAAAGTGGCATATATTAATAACAAATACATTGTACTTCCGTATTCCATGAAACAGTCATATAAGATGCATAATCATTGTTTTACATATACTTCATGTTCTTTCCCTAAGTGCAAATCACATAATGGGTTAGCAATACCCAAGTTTGCCTCTATGCCAGAGGTCAGCAGTATATTGCTTATGTTGAGCTGGAGCTATGTTGTTCTGGCCCACAGTTTGGAAAGGTTGTAGGCTGCTGTTCTGTGCTAATTACCAAACTACATTGCCTCTCATGTTCTAAGGGAAGCCACTTAGCAGTTGGGGAGGCATAACTGAATTATACCTGGCCTACAAAAAAATAGAAAGCCATTGTGTTAAATTGGTGATTTGCTGCTTTAGGTGGTGGTTCTTTGAACAGGGGTAAAACAAATGATTAAACAGTAACTAACTGGGATACTGTATTTTGTCCGGTAGAGTGTCCTCATAGCTACACTTGACCCACAGAGGCAGCATTCATTCATGTCACTTGCAATTTGACATGGGAGACATGGACAACAGAATATTCCACACAGACCTGAGGAGAGACAAGACAAAACAACAAATGAGGGTCACTAGATTTTTCCCCTGAATTCATGCTGATGCTTAGCTCTCAGTGCACAAGCAATGTGAAGGTATCTAGAAAATGGAAGGAAAACAGTTGGGATGTGCCATAAACTAGAACTAGCACAAGGGGGGAGAGGGCTCCACACAACTTGAAAGTGTTGGCTGTAACCTTAGATGTAGTTCTTATAATCCTACTTTGTAAGGGGATATCCACTCCCCAGAAAAGGTGTGTGTTAACTGCAGGAACTGAGCCCATGATTTATTTTGTGTCAAATCCTATTAAAAAACAAGGCTCCATTTTCTTTCAAAGATTTCAGTTAATGAAGTGAACCATGGGCAGAAGGCATAATGTTGACCTTGGCTAGCTACCTAATAGTAATAGTTTACCTGCTTTATTGATGGAATTAAAATATGCCTGAAAGCAGTGGGAATACAAGGGAGTGTGTGCGCATGCACGCGTGCACATGCAAATCATCATTGAGTAGCAATGTCACAGCAGATATACGAAACAACACTATAAATGACTCCTTTAAATAAATAAGGCCCCTGCTACACATTAACTGGTTAATTGCACAATAAATTTAGACTGGCCAGATGTGCAAAATAAGATTGGCTGCAAATGCAAAGTATTTATCATAGAACTAACTGGTTAATTGTGTAGTACATGTAGACCAGCTACATGTGCAAAGCAATTATCACACCATAAAAATGACTATGCAGATATACAAAGAGCCAACCAGCTATAAAGTTGGTGCTTGAAGATATGTAGCAAGTCTAGAGCTGGTGTCTATCCATCTTTAATTTGAATGTGTAGCAGTGTCCTAAACAATAGACTAATGGGTCTCCCCATGTGAAGTCATTCCCAGTAAAAGACTGGAGATGACACAAATCCAAGAATCAAGACACTGCAACCCAAAACAAGGTTGAAATAGTAGTACATCCACTTACACACTCCAAAGTCACTGCAGCACTCCAGTAGCCCTGTCTGCCAGTAATTTCTTGACAAACTAGTAACAGCAACAATTTGGGGCTGAACTGTGATAGCATGTGGGTTGGCCATTTTTAATATTAGTGGATCAGGTCAGAAGTTTATATCCTGGAAAGGAAAAAAAAAGGGAGAAGTTTTAAAGGCATATTATCAACTACACTGTATACAGTCATGGCATCTAATGTCATCATGCTGATAAAACTAAGGAAGTGATGTGTGTCTGTAAAACAGTACTGTTTCTCAATCTTCTCAAAACAGTGCTCAAAAATCTAGATAATTTTCATGGATTCAGTGAGCCAAGTTGTAGTCAAGGCATTAGACCCAGGATGAATGAAGCCAACATTTTTAATCCAAAAACACACTTTCCCATAGCATCACAGGAGTTATTTCTCAAAGAAAAGCTTGCCATAGGCTGAATGGCCAACAGCTCTCCTAGGAACACTGGTTCCATAGCTATTTCCGGATGGGTTATGTCCTGCTCAGTATTGCAATACAGCATACCATAGACATTACTGTAGAAACATAATTTTCTCTCACTACAATTCTCAAAGGGCTTGTCTCCCTGGGAAGGTTTTCCTACTCTCAGCCAAATTCTGAGACTTTACTCAGGCTAACACGTTGAACCTCAGTGGTTATTTGAGTCAGGACTACATCTAGCATCAATAAGGGAATTCATATACAGGCAGTCCTCAACTTAGGGCGATTCGCACTTGTGGCACTCTGCCATTTACGCTTATGTTATTACTTAAGGCGCTGGATCCTCACACTTATGGCACTACAGGGAAACTTACAATGAGAAAGAGAGGGCATCAAAACAAACATCCCTGGATCAGTTTCTCAAAAAGCCGTCAAGTGGCCCTAAGTCTCCCCAAAGAAGCCCTTCTGAATTCCATGAACCTGATGGTGTTCCTTCACCTTCTGATAAAATGGTATGTGATTAGTTACTGTATTGCCCTGTTTAATCAATTTATTTACAGTACACTTTAGAAAGTTTTGTACTGTACAGTGTATATCACTTATAGTTGATTTAAATATGGTATTTATGGTCATTTCTATAAAAAGTTGGGCATCAGGCTGTTGGTCAGGAACATAACCCCCTATTATATCATTATTTATATGGGAAAACCAGACTTGACTTGCATCATTTTGACTTACAGCACCTTTTCCAGGAACATAACCCGCTGTAAGTGTGAGGACTGCCTGTGCTGTAGTTTCACATAAATGTATGTTAACATACTGTAAGTTGCAGGAATACAATCCACAGAAAATACACAAATTCTGAAAATGTTCCAACTATTATTACTACTACTAATACCAAGGATCATCATTAATGAAAGATACTAAACAAAGAACATTTTCTCTCTTGCCTTAATTTCATTTTTACTGTGCACATTCAACTTTATTTAATTTTTCTCTTCCCTTTTTATAGTTATCTGGTTATTTTTCCTCAATTTCCCCACTCTGTCTTTTAACACATAGAGAACACATTTTTTTAAGTAACAGGAAAAAAAAGATTAATTGTAAAATTACAAGAATCAGCAGGGAGTTCAGAAAGAGGTGCTGGACTGAAGCCCCTCCCCCTCCTTTCCTCTTTCTCTCCCCTCCCCTCTGATTTAAAGCTGATGTCTCTGACTCCATTTGGTATTTTACACAGCAACGGACAAGCACATAAAGTATGGCAGGAATCTGGGTAATAGGTAATCAGGTCTGCTCCTCAACAATCACAGGCAACTGTGCCATATGACCTCCTACATAAAGTGATCAGGCTCCCTACTAAAAGTAATGGCAAGTTCACTCCTTTGATTGTTAGAATCCCCCTCCTAATTTCCAGCCTAAATGTACCCATGGCTGGTTTATACCCACTTGTTCTTGTGCTGATACTGTCTTCTAGTTTAAATAGCTCTTTTGACCTCCCCAATATATTTTTAAAAAGCAAGCATATCCTCTCCCAGCCTTTCTTTTGCTTGATAAATAACACTCTTTTATTCTCACCTCATGGGATAGGCTCTCCACTTTCCTTATCATCCTAGTAGCCATTCTCTACACCTGCTCCAGTTTTAATTCACCTTCCTTGAACGTAGGTGACCAGAACTGCACATGGAACTGCACATGGCAGACTGGATCACTTTTCCCCACTCAGACAAGATGGTCCTCCAGTGCAGGTTGTCTCTTATGTATCTCATCCTTTTCCTCCTTAGGCTCTGCACCCTTGTCATTTCTATTGCATTGTCCTCTCTTCTGGTTGGATAAGCTGCTCTTCCTTTCTTTATTGCTATCCCATCTTTTCTGCTTGCTGCCCCCTTTTTCTTCAGCACCACCCTCAACTCTTCCACTAACCAGTGTCCTCCTCTGCCCTGTTCTCTTGGTCATGTGCTTCTGTGGGTCATACTCACAATCTAAGGTGGCCAGCTATGTTCTCACTGTTTATCAGACACCTGTAAATCTCAAGTTGCCCATGCAGCTTCTTCTCTTCTCACATTCCCATCCAAATTATTTTCCTCGCATTTTCCCTTTGATTGGCTCCCTCAAACGTTGTATTGAGTATAGAAAAGCTCTCAGCAGGTATCTCTCTCAAGGATGATATATATCCTGGAGCTGCTGCATCCAGTTCACTGTTTCTCCACTGTTCAAGTCACCTCCACTGCTGCCTCCGTAGCTATACTTGCCTTCTTTTCCTTGCCTCTACTTGTTAAAAAAAGCCCATGCTTGTAGCTCCCATGCAAAAACTCCTCTGTTTACTGTACTTTTGTCATGGGACTCTCCCACTTGCTGGCTGCTGGGCTTTTTTAACCTTTTGCCTTGGTCACCCTCGAGTCCTTATTTAGGTTCAGTAGGTAGGTGTGTCAGGCAATGACCAAAGCAAGAGGCCTGCGTCGTGCTTAGCTAAAAGGCTTGTGTCTGATTCAAAACCTGCAGCCTCCCCACTCTTTGCAAAGCACTGCAAACAAAAACTAAACCACAGACCCAGCAACAGCCTTTGGAAAACAAAGCTTCAAGTTAAAAAATGATTTTAGTAATATTAATTTCTGAAGATCAGAAACTGTATGTAGTGTTTTCACTCAAAGTACCCAGGCCAAATTCTGCCTTATGTTACACCTCTTCACTGATGCTAAAATGATTGAACAGCTGTAAGAGAAGGCTGATAAATATATATCAGTTCTTGTTTCTTCTTAGAGTTACAAACATCTGGAAAAGTTAATGTAATTCTGTTCAAATATTAGACTGCTCTTCTCCACAAGACTGTATAAGCCAATTCAAAAACAACCCTGACTTCAAAACACTGGTTAAAAAATTCTCCTCTAATCTACAGAACATATTTTGACTGAGCATGCATACTTAAACCATTCATCACTGCAGTACCTGAGGCCAGCTGCAGACATTACACCTTTTCCCATTTATGTGGTTCAGAAACTGGTCTATACCCATAACAGAACAGAAGTTTGGAGCATATAGATTGGTTTATTTTAATCTGATATGATTTTTCATATTTCCAGTTGGAGCCATGTTCTAAGCATCCCAAAAACATGATTTTAACTTGACATGACTTGAAAGAGTATACCTTGCTTAGATAACATGATTCCCATCTCTTTGAATGTACGGTCTGGTGGTAATATTAAAATTAAAGTAAAATTAATCCTGTTCAAATGAATCCTGTTCAATCCACATGGCTGCACTACTTGGATAAGTGAAGTCAATTCAGAAATAACACCAACTTCAAAACTTTAGTTTAAAAAACCTACTCTGATCTACAGAACTTATTTTGCTTGAGCATGTGTACTTAGAGTATTCATCACTGCAGTATCTGAGACCAGGCGCAGACAATGCACTTTTTCTGGTTTGGTGGTCAGAAACCAGTGTATAACCATAACAGAACAGGAGTTGGAGGTCATAGACTAGTTTGAAAATGACAGATCCCACAGTCATTGAAATTCAAACTGTGATGCCTGCAACCAACCCTGTCAGAGTCAGAATTGGCCACGTGGCTCCAAGAAAATAATTTTGACCAACATTTGTCTCTGAGCATTCTTGGGAAAACAAAGGAAACAACCCCAGCACACACCAGAAACAAAATCAGGGATCCAGTCTGTCGACTCCTACAAGATGAACATGATGTCTTTAATGTCTTTCAGCCACAGATAACTCCATTTGTTTGTGTGCTTTCTAATCTCTTCATGGACATTCAAAAGCCAATAATATGCTGCTGGCAGTAATCGTCATTACATGCCTCTCAGTAACCATTTGGATTGTGTGAGGGGGTGTCCGTACCTTCCACAAGGGAAACAAGTAGGTAGAATGTACAGCACAAAGACAACTCCCTTCTCTTAAAACATGGGTGATATCAAGTACATAGGCTAGAAGCTACCTTGAATCTTTTTAAACTCTTCTCTTTCATAACCTCAACACTAAATAATATCTATTTTGTTACCATTAATCATTTGGAAACAGAAACAGCCAAATTTAAACTGCAGCAAAATTCATTTTTTCAATAACAGTATAATCCAATTTAACAGTATAATCCACTTTTCTGAAAAGTATCCATTTTGATATGCTTATACAATGTAACAATGGCAAGCAACAGCAGACAGCACTTGCTTTTCACTGTGGGCATCAAATTTTGTTAAACTGTTGTAAATTACTCTATTCTCCTATTGCAAGTTGCCCTGAACCTCCACCGGGAAGGGCAGCATATAAATCAAGTAAGTGAATAAATAAACCAGATAAGATTTGTATCTTATTGTATCTTGCTTTAGCTAATTTGCTGAGCAGAAAACTGAACTTGTTCACTCTTTACAACATTCCCTCCCCAAGCAATAAACACCTCAGCAACTAGCAGTTTTCATATGACTAATGAATCAAACCTTGCCACAAAGACTCTCAGATTGTTTAAAGAAACATGCACGTACCACTTGTAGAGCACTCTTATTCCTGGAGATCAAGAACTCTTTGGTAGTTGACTCCTTTATGTGTGTTCTTTATGCTAACAGCAAACTGACCCCTTGGCTTCGCAGTTTTTCACTGGTGGTTATAATAGGGTAGGGTGTAACGACTTGATACAAGTTGGTAGAACTGTTATTGTTTTTTTTATGATAAAAAGTTAATGATGATCCAAGGATGAGAGTCTATACTTACAAGACTTTGGAAACTTGAATTTGTTAATACAATGTACTTGGTGCATTTTCTATATATGTCCTTATAGCCTTTTTTATACACAAAAAATGTGCTTGGGTAATAGCTAGCATGGGAAACTGAAACTTAAAAAACCTGAACTTGGTAGGATTGCAGGCAGTGTACAAAGTTACTTTCCAATTAAAGAATAAGCAAGCAAGGGACAAAGAATCTTCCTAAATGGAAAGGGAGAATGAAAGAAAATGAACAAAAGAAAAAAAAAGAGGACAGGAAAAATAAAAACCTAAATTTAAGATGATGACAAAGAGTGGTAATACTATTGGTACCTTTACCCACAATAAACAGCTTGAATGTCACCAAGCCCCTCCTGCCTTTTGTTTCAGTTATTTCTGGACATGGACATTTATTGCATTGCTTGCCATTTTGTGGGGAAATGAAAATAAAACTAATTTTAGCTGAACAATCACATGAAGCCTCCCTGAGAGAAGAATAAAGAGCATAATACACATTGTAGGTATATACTGTATTATAGAGAGGAAAATCTGTTGGTACATTCCTAAATAAATAAGTAGAAGGTCTTAATAACAAAGTGAATAAAGGCTAATAAAGAATAAAAACACATACGGTGTGGTTCTACATCTGTACTTATTGCAAAGCAATAACTTCCTGCATAGTTTGAGCTGGAGTAAACTACTCCCGGGCACAGTCTACATGTGCACCCAGGACAGCAGCAATTTGAGCCAGGGCAGAGCAGTTATGGGCTAGCAGGAGACATGAATGGGGTCAGCCCTGGGCTCGAGGTGGCAGCACTGGACAACAGAGGGGCTGGCTAGGCCTGGCACAAGGGTGCTGCATGTGCAGAGCTGTGTGGCGAAGCAGGAGGCAGGTGTCTGGCTGGACTGACTGCGTGTAATTTATGTCTAAGGTCAGTGTCTACATACGCATTTAAACACTAAACATTAGCTCATTGCTATGCGGAGTAGCACTGCTGGGCACTAACCGTGAGGTGATGATACTGCGCAGTAGTAAGAAGCTATTGCGCATTAGCTTGTTGCCACTGTACAACAGCATCAGAAAAAAATGTGGGGCAACGGTACTGTGCAATAACATTAGTTATTGCGCAGTCCTTTAGTACTTGCAAGTACTTATGCAAGTACTAAAGGACTGCACAGTAACAATTGTGCACTCCGCCGCTCAAACAGACATGGCCATAAAGTGCTTGATGGTATAGTCACAGAATTATTTTTAGCACACATTATGTGTATTCCTGGTAATGAGCCCCAGCATATAGTTTAGATAGTCAGGGTACTTAATGCTTCAAAGATTGTCAATATCCATCCTAGCAACAGAGCTGGGGTATCAATAACAGATCACCCACAAAACCCCTAGCCACTCACTTTTATCCTGGACCACCACTGCTATATCTCTTCAGTTCTATAACAAGTTTCTCAGGGGCATCTGAGAAAGTTTTGAATAGATAAATAAATATTTTGTTATGGAAAAGAATATTTTGTTAAAATGGCAATACTCTGATGAATTTGCTACTCTGATACTCTGCATCATAGCAAGAGATGCATGTAAAAATGCAAAAGTTTTTGTAGAATAAGATACACCCCTGGCATGAAAAGCTCTGCCTGGTCTTTTGTTTCATGCAGCAGTTTGTTGCATTCAGTACTTAGCTTCAGTAAACCATTTTTACCCTGAAACATTTAGAAGAAAGAACAGGTTTGGGGCCTGGTGAATAAATAAAAGTAGAGAAGTGACTGGAACAATTCACCCCTCATCTTCACTTTGATAGCCCTTAGTCATGGGGAAAAGCTTTACCTAAATCTATTTCCCATTCTTGCTTTTTTCAAATCCCTCCTGAATACAAATTTATGCAGCACCACTACAAGCAGTGAGCTGGACTATCAAGAACTAATGACTCGCTGGGTTCGCAGGGGATGGGGCTGTACCAGATGACAGTTGAGCCTGGCCCTGTCTTCTGTGAGCGGTGCTGCTGAATGCTGAGCCCAGTGCCACTGGCAGGGGACGGGGCTGGGCTCAGCACTCAGCTGGTACAGCCTCACCCTGCGAGTGGCACAGGGCTCAGTGTTAGGCTGCTGTAGCCCCACCTCCTGTGAGTGGTGCTGCCTGGGCCACCCCGGCACCACTCGCAGGGGATGAGGTCACATCAGGCTAGCCCCACATACACCATATCACTGTGCCCTGTGAGTGCTAAGTCAAAGTTGAATTTTAAGAGTTAAAACTTGGACTTCAAACCTTTACTGTATTTCACAGTGTATAAGTCATTAACATAGTTTGTGAAGTCAATAGTCTTTCTTTGGAGGAAGAGGAAAGGTTAGCTGGTAATGCAGTACTGTCTCACTTATCTGAACTTGGTTTCTTTATAAAGAGCACCAGATACACTTAATTCCAGGAAAACAACAGGGTTATTTATTCTAGAAAAGGCTGGTGCAGTTTTCTTTAGTGAAATGCTTTTGAAATGTTTGCAAATGCAGTCAAATCCTTCTGCCTGGGAAGAAACTAGCTGAAAGCACTGAAGTTCCAGCAGAGGAAAAGGCTGTTTGTGCAGTCAACTGTACGATGCAGCCAAACTTCCAGCGTATATATGATCTAGTTGCTCCTTCTTTTCATACACAGCTTTTGTAAAGCTTTCTTGATTGGTTTCTCTATCCAAATCCAAGTAATATTTCTCTCATTACTTGGATAAATGCCAGTAATTAAAATTAAAAGCATTAAAGTGACCTGAAGAAGAATGTTTTGCCTCCAAAAGCTTGTCGAACTTGAGCCCAACTCTACAGTTGGTGCCATAAAAGACATCACCCCAAAAAATCTTTCCCTCTTGAGTAATTATTAGTTTCATTAATGGGGGTTGGGATGTATTCTAAGGAGCAGTAAGTCTTGGGGTGATCCCTTTCTCCAGAAAGGGAATTAACCATTGCTATGAAAGGTATGATGGGCATCAAAACCTGGCAGGGGCTGTTTTAGGTTATAAACAATCTACTCGGGGCCATATTGTTACTGGTAATCCTGACACAATTGAAGAAGGAAACAAACACATTTTATTTATCCATTCACTTCTGAGTAATCAATAGGAAAAAAAAGACAAAACTGCCAAAAGAATATAATTAAGATTCAGAGATGGAAATGCTACCAAGAAGTGTCCCTGCAGTGGCCTGTTTTATTAATTCTTTTTTCCTTCAGCACATATTGCAATTGTTGGGGGAGATGATGCACACTGTTACTGGTAACAGTTTATTCTCACAGCAAGAACATCAATCTCACTGGGTAGCTAGCTGGATCTCAATCCATTTGACAGGACAGCTTCTCCAGCCAGAGACTCTTGGACCTTCTTCTCGGATTCTATGCAAGTTCATCAAATGCGTGATGGAAATGTTTCTGGCTAAACCAGCAGAGAATTTTCAAACATTTTTAATACATGGCCTCATTAATCTCATCTAATTGGACAAAGCCTTAATAGCAGGCAAATAAACAAGAAGCATTAGTGTACATGTTAGTAAAAGTTTCCCTCCACTCAAGAGGGAAATGTATTTCTCTCAGAATCTGTACAATTCTAAGAAAACAATTAATTGGAAATAAACATCTTAAATTGTATTAAGGGCCTCAATCCTAGAATCACAGAGAACCATAGAGTAGCTGGGCTAATAAGGAGCTCCAGCAGTCATCTAATCCAACCCTCTGTCTGAGGCAGGATCATCCCTATCCAAACCATCCCATAAAAAAACCACATACTTAGTACAGATTTGGAAGGGCAGAGCATTCAAAAATATTTTAATGAAACATATAATGCACACAGCACCAACATCCATATCCCTTTCTCTTTCCAAAGCAATTGATATATATTTAAGCTAATTCATGGTATTTACAGAGAGAAAGAACTTCACTTAAAGGAAATCAAATGTAGTAAAATAGTTAATACACCCATGTGTAATAACTACAGAGATAGAATGCAAGTCTAATTCTTTGTTAGCAGTTATGTCTTAGCACAGTTAAATACGTCACACAGAAACTCTCCCTAGCCTTATAAAATTGTATGTTCCTGTTTTTCCATTTTTCTAATCACTTTCCCAGGTGTCAGAAACAGCAAAGTAACATGTATAAAGGCACCAGAAAAACTGGTCATGAATACAGAGCTAAAACTGCAAGACTGATCACTTCTGACTAGGATGAAAAATACTCTAAGTCAGTGGTCTCCAACCTTTTTAAGTAAGAGATCACCTTTGGCATCTAAAAGCAACACAAGATCTACTGTGCACCGCCACTTTCCCCTGCCTTTCCCCACCCAGCAGGTAAGTCTATGGGGTGGGAAGCAGGGGCGCAAATCAAGGTAGAGAGAGAAAAAATGATTTGGGGGTGCACCTCCCCAGCAGGTAAGTCCCACCTGGCCAGGGCCCAACTCAACTTACCCCTGCTCTTGCCTCTGCGGCACTGTCCCTCACTGTGGGGGCCTCAATCTAGCCCCTGCCGCCTCCCTCCCCAACAGACTGACCTGCTGGGCTGAGGTGCATGTATGTGAGCACTCAGCCCCCCCAACACCAGCTCGGATCAAGTTCAAGAGGCTCCAAGATATAAGCATACTGGCAATCTAATGAAATCACCATCCATACTGGTTCTAAGCCCCTGCCAGTCCTCAGCTCACAGGCACAGTAGGATCTCACCCAGTCTCATCAGCAGGCACCTTACTGCAGAGTTCCTTTTTCTTTGGCCTCCAGAGTCAGATTGACTGCTTTGGTTCTGGCCCTGCCTTATATGCCCCCAGAGACGTGTTCCTTTCCAGTTATGTCATTCTTTGAGCTGTCTGCAGGGGTCCACTTTGCTTACTGGCTTCCAGGCTACCCTATAGCAGCAGATCAAGCAGTAGTCTTGCTTTGTTTCCCCTAACACAATACTCTGTTTTACGTTACTGCCAGGAATCTGCTAGCACTGCAGTAAGTTTCTTATTGCTTCCCCAGGTTACTTTACTCTTGTATTATTACAACTAGCACACCAACTGGCACTTCCTATTTATGGCCTCTGGCTGCCTGTTCTTTTATAGCTAGACCTACTGTGGACTACCTGAGCGCAATTTGCTCCCATTTCTCTCTCTCTAAGTAACAGGAAACATAGACTCTCTGTTACATGGCTCTCTTAAAAGCAGCAATAAATTAAACACAGGCACCAGAGAGAATGACAGCAGTGTGCAGCTAACCTAGTGCAAAATTACAAGCCTAAACCTGACCATGGCATGCAGGAACAAATGCATGGAGGAAAGAATACCTAAAACCAAAAAGGTAAAAATGGTCATTGGGATAGCAAGTTTACCCAAGGCAGATTATGCCAGACTAACCTATATCATTCTTTGACAACTGATTTGCTGGACAAAGGAAAAGCATTAAATTTAATTTTTCTGGACTTGAGCAAAGCATTAGATATTTTGCCACAAGGGAAACTTTAAATTCCACTAGAAAAGTTGTTGATTACTACAGATATGTAAGGTGTGTAAGGAAATTGAAATACTATATGAGAAATGGGAAGACCTCACTGGGAATACTGTGAACAACAAGCAAAATTAATTAAATTAAAATTATCATAAAAAATTAACAACTTCTGCAGAAAGCATACAATACTGGTTACCCACATTCAAGAAAGATGAATTCAAATGATTGGCATGGTGGAGAGAAGAGGTAACAAAGTAATCAGGAAAAACAGAGAAACTAACTTAGGAGGCAAGATGAAAGAGCTTATTGAATTCACTGTAGCAAACTAAGTTGAAGTTGTGATACACTTACCTTCAAGAAATATCTCAGGGGAACAGATCTTAAGGAAGGAAAAGAACTATTCAAGCTACAGACAATTTTGGCATAGAAACAAATGGGTATAAAATTGCTATGATTAAATTTAGACTGGATATTAAGATGATTCTTGGAATTGGAGTAGTGGAACACTGACACAGCTTTCCAACAGAAATAGTAGAGCAAATAGTAGATGAAACTTAATAAAATTATTAAGAGATTTATATGGCAAATTCATTTTCCTTACAGTGCATGGTGCTTTTAAAACCATAGTTCCTCCCTCAACCACAAGCCACCTGCCATAAACATGTTGTCTTAATGAAAGAGGAACAGTTTGCATGAAATAAAAATATAAGACAGTGCTCTAGCTGTATTAACCCAACATTAAAAACAAACCAAGAAGAACCATTAGCTTGTTTGTAACATTTTGTCTGAATGAATTGCCGAATATTCAAACACTTTCCACTTGAAAGTCATGCAACTCACTGGGGAAATATCTAAACTAAAAACAAAACCTTTCAAAACATATTTTATAAAGAACAGATATCGTTGTATACTCATCATTTCTAAATTATGAAGGAAGTTTTATGTTTATATATAAATATATTTATATTACAGGATACAGCATATAAAAATCTTACTAATCAAAAAAATCACCCTAAAAATATTATGAAAACAAGCAATATCTTTGAAACTGTGACAAACAAAGGAAAAAGCTACAGACAGCTGTAAAGCCTGTTATCTGAAGAAATCTCTCACACATCCAAACCATGCTAACCTCTTTCTTTCCATAATACTACCAGCTTTTCCACTTTGCCTTGTTAAAAAACAATTCAAAATGTAATGTAAAAAAACCCCATAAAATAAATCTTAGAGGTATATGGGGCGGGGGGGGGGGGGGGGGGGGGGGGGAGAACATAGGCAGAATATGAGAATACTCACTCAAGAGAAGGATAGTAAAAACAGTCTAAGGAGACTGTACAGTTAAATCAGACTACTAGACTGGATAAAATCCAAGATGGATTTTCAGGAATGCTCCTCCAGTTCCTGAATTTTTACTTAGTTGAACTGCCTTCTTAATTGTTATTACTGCTACATCTGAAGATCAGCAGAGATCACATAATATAGTCTGGATGAGCAGCCATTGCCCAACTGGTTTGGGAACTTTTTGCATTGTGCTTTTTCTTCTTTGTCTCATGCTCCCCCACAGGTGATTAGACAAAACAATACTGGTGGCCAGAAGTTAGGAAGAGACCCATGTTCTTTAGAGCAGGAACCTATCACCTAGCGGATGTGAATTCTGAGCAGTTGCCTGTGCACAGATGAGCCCGAGACACAAAGTTCTGACCAGGATCCAAATAGTCCAAAGTTCCTGAGGAGTGTGGAGTCAGTGTTTTCAGTTTAGATATTTCCCCACTGAGTTGGTTGACTTTCAGACTTTGTGACAGGAAATAGCATTGTTTAGTTATTTAAATATTATGGACTGACAACATAATGGGGTGTATTTAAGAAGAAACTGTTATAATAGCTTAAATTAATGGACATTTTTCTGTTTCCCTTACAGAGGGAGTGAGATTTATTTGGAATTTTACTTTGCTTCAATCAGAGGCTATATGACAGGTTGTTTCCTCTCATACCAATCACAGAACTTTCATTGATTCAGATGGCATAGGCAACAGAATATCAGTTCCCCCTACCTTTATCTTCCCCTGTTCTTCACACTTGGTCTACAGCCAAGTTGTGGCTGCTACAAAATAACTGTAATTAGGAAGGATAACAGGAAATGGGTAAGTCTGTAGCTCCAATTCTGCTTCCTGTGTCCTCAAATTGACAAGGTTGTGGGTGAAGGAGTTACAGTTCCTCATGCTTTTCTTAACCTAAAATAGTCAACAAGCTGAAAGGCCACAGTTTGCTCCTGGGTATGGAAAAACCTTAACAAAAAATGTCTTCACAAGTACTCTCAAGGGAACCCCAAATGAGATCAAACAGTTAGATTTTGGATTGTAGCAAGCATGTTTCTTACATTTTTAATGGCCAGAAATTGCTAGAATGGAACCAGTAAGTGGGCCAACAAATCAGTGGGAAATATACAGGGGACCATTAGCAAACCCACCTCTCTAGGCTTGCTGGTGAGTTGCCCAGTGGAGAGCTGAAGTCTTCTCCATGTCTTTCACTCTATAGGGCAGACAGCTTCCAGGACTCAAAGAAAATGTGAAAATAAAGAGAACTTCTAGGACAGGCTCACCTGATAACTCATGAGTGTGGTTACTGTCAAGAAAATGACTGCAAAGACTGGAATTTATCAGTTCCGCATTGTTTTCCCAGCCCTATCTAGTAAGCTAAACCAAGGACCAGACTTTCCCATTGCTAGCACTACAGTGCTGTTATAGAAGCAACCTGCCACAGTCTCTCCATCTGAACTCATCAATAAAAAAACTGAGCAAAGACAAAGAGCAGTTCAGCAACATAAAGACCCAAGGCCCAGGTTCTGATCCCATAGCTTTTTTACCTTAGTATAATTGCCATGACTTCAGTGAGGTTGTTCTGGACTTGCAAAACTGTGCACTTTCAGGATGGAATCCCCGATATTTACTTAAAGGGGACCTTAGCAGTGAAGAGTTTAAATGATTAAAGTTGTTTTTAAGTCTCAAGTATTTCCAAGCACAAGTGGAGCCAAATGCGGGTTGTTTTTTTCCCAATGCTGAGGACTGCTCCACTCCCATGGATTTTAGTGGTAGCTAGGGTGCTCAGTGCCCTGCAGAAAGTACCTGGTACCGTTCAGAATAAAATGCACTGTCACCATTTTGAAGAGCGAATAGCACAGATGTATCCTACATAAACATAATCATTTCACAGTTCATTTTTTTCCTCTCTCATACTGTGTTTTTATGGATTTGAATACTATGTTCATCACCTCTCTGGAGTGTGGAATCACAACTGGTCTGGTGCAGAAGGGACAGAATCTGCCCAACTGGGAAAGTTTATTCTTGATTCTGTAATTTTCGCTTTAATAGCTTATTATAAACATGTTTTCTTACTTTTCAGCCCCAAATATGAAAAGTATGTTTGTATGTTATGCTTTACTTTAAACCACCGTAATGTCATGAAGCGTTTACAGTTACCCTTTTATTTAGCTAATAAGCATACAGCTCAATACCTCTTGAGATTGAAAATACATTTTCCAGCTAAGAAGGAAATATGCCCTGTCACTGTAAGGTATTCTGACCAGGACATAAATGGCTGTTGAGAAAATGACTAAAGTCTGGCAGAACATCTGAATGAAGTAGTTTCATAGGCTGTGTCCAGACAAGCAGGGGTGTGCAGTTCATGGTGCTACAAACTGCATGCATGAAATGTTAAAACATGCCCTGTGCTGCAAATTTGCAGTATGGGGGAAAAATTTGCTACCAGGATTTCCCAGCAGCAAAAAAAAGCACCGGGAAAAAGTGTGACACAGCATATGCTACAGTAGCATGCACTGGAAGAAATGGAGGCTTGGTCCTTCAGTGAGAAGCTCTGGTAGCCAGCCAGAGAATCTGTATGCTCTGTTTGTGTCCTGGCTGCTCTAGCATGGTAGAAGTCAGAAGGAGCTGGGCAAGGGCAGTTTGCCCACAGCGGGACAATGTGTCCTGCAACAAAGCACACATGCAGGGCTTTGCACTGCAGCACAAAGTAATGGCACAAATTTGTGCTGCTGCAAGTGCACAACACTGGTTGTCCGCTGGGGAAGTGCTGAGCTGTTGTTGCTGTGATGGTCCAGGCAATATGTGAGGGGCAATAAATCTTGTGGGTGATATCTTTCATTGAACCAACTACATGGCAAGCTTTCAGGTATCTCAGGCTTCTGGAAGAAGCAGGCACAGCAGATCTAAGTAGCAGAACTTGAGTTGGGGAGACTGTCTGTCTGATAAATACTTGTAGTGCTAAAGCTTGAAGCTAATGCTGCTGCAGAGTTGACAGATATCCCCCTAATATCCTAACTGGCTCATGTGCCCTATATTTACATATTAAGCTTTTAAGTGTGCTGCATCATTTTCAGTGTAAATCCATCCTTTGAATTAAATCAGGAAATATAGGGAAGATGGCAGTGTGCATTTATAAAAGGAACAGGACAAATTTCTTCAGCCTTTATTGGCATTGACAAACTATTACAGCCTTTAGCTCCATCTTTCATGCTGTTACAAGACTATGGTTTGTCTTTTAAAGCATTATTTCCAAATTTTGTAAAGGGACTGGTGCTACTAGATCCTGGAATCTAAAACCACATCAATTTGCACATGACTGGCATGCAGTGCTGCTAAATCCTATCTTGGTAAACTGCATTTAGAAAAGGGCTTTTGTGCCATGCTGGGCAATTTATTTAGATAGAATTTTAAAAATGAACTAATGCTGTATTTTTAAAGGCTGGGACAGTATAAGCTTTGAAATATCATGTTGATAGGAAGAAAAGAGAAAACTGCTTTAAGGCAAAACTGAATATTTATGACTGAAAAGGTGCTAATGGGGCATGTCACAGGGCACTAAGATGTGCCTGCTCCTTGAAGGGCAGAAGTAGCCCAACCAGGGAGCCCTGCAGACTAGGCAGAGCCCCACAGGCAAATGAGGTAATTTGCCAGCACCTGCAGGCAGTCACCTGAAGGATGCACAGCTCCGGACACATCTAAACCCAAGGCTAGTAGGGGTTAATTCTCTGGCAACTGCCAGGGGAAGGAACTCCTGTATGAAAGAGCTACCCAGAGATATTTGGTTGCATGGTCTGCTGCCTGCAAGACTAGTAAGGTTCCACCCAGGGCTAGGAGGCATGCTATACTACGGGAGAAGTTTGCCTTCTTAAAGGAGCAGAGTGAAGCTTCCATCATTATTGTAATGCTCTAGCCCAGGGGCTTATGTTTGTGTTGTTGTCTGAACTGGTGGTTTGGGATGAGGCTGTAAGGGGTGGTATGGAGGCCTCATTAGTGCCCAGAGGGGGCACACAATCACCTAGTGCTCTGCCAGCAGCTGGCTCGAGGCTCACTTAGTTATACAGCCTGTAGTGGGTAGAGTGTGTGCAATGCACAGAGCACACAAGGGTCCAGAGAGCCTGGTGCCAGAGAGGAGCAGCAGGCTAGGGCACCAGAGGGGCACAATGACACAGGGCCAGGGGCCCAGCAGATTAGGAGTGGAGGGCCTATTGCCAGAGAAGCACAGATATACAGGGGCCAGACAGCCTGGCACCAGAGGGGCACAGCAGCCAGGGGCCAGGGTCCCAGTGCCAGGAAGAGATTAATTGGACCTACTGCCTCAAAGCCAGGTCCAACACAATGGGCCTAGGCTAGAAGGCCTAGCTAGACTAAGGGGGCAGAGGTTGAGTAGGCTGAGGCCTTAGAGGTAACAATATCTGTGTAACACCCACGAGGCATATGGCATGGTATAGAGGAGGTTTGGAGCCATGCATTTAGCCTGTAAGGCTCAAGATGCCCTGTGCAACACACTACTGGAGTGAGGTCTGGCAAAGGGGCCAAGGACCAGTGAGTTCTTGTGGGGTTCAGTGGATCAGGGCCATGTGAAGGCCTGTGGGCAGCCTCCTGATTAATTATTTTGCCATCAAGACACGGCAGACGAGACAGAAGGATGCACTCAGAGCAGAGCTAGTGAGGTTGCAGAGCCACCAGGGGTTACACAGCCAACCCTGGGGAGCCTGAACCGTGACAGCAAGTACTACAGTATACAGTTTTACAGGTACTTTTAATATTTGAAATAATTTTGGAATACATATTTGTGATGCTATTATCATGTACTGATGATTAAAAAAGGAAGAAAAAAAATGGTTTCCCCAATAGCTCAGTAAAATACTGCTGAAAATGTAAAGATGTTGATTCATTTTGTTTTATCACAGGTATTTCAACCGCCCCTGAACAATAAGATTGAAAGGGAACACCTGGATCAGAGTCCAAGTCCTTTTATTACAGACAATTAAATCAATATTAACTGTGATCATAAACTTAGCAAGCTCTATCCAAAGTAAAAAATCTGACCCTTTTAACAAGAAACACAGTGAATATTATTAAAATCAACCTTTTGGAAAAATATTTTGCCCAAGTATCTCAACCCCACAAACCCTAAAAAAGGCAAAACAAAAAACTGTGGTGTATGGTTGAAATCACTGAAGGATTTATAAATGACTTGACTGAAAGATGCAACAATATGGAATATTATTCCTTTCTTCATAAAAACAATTTCCAGTTAATATAATTTATCTGGACAAATAAGAGTATGAAATAAGTATTGTGATTAAACTTTAACAAAGGCACATAACGAGAGTCAGATGGGAACCTTATAAGGCAACTGGCACTTAAGCCTACCTGCAATTCATTCTGTGCCAACACATCTGTTACCCTTTCAGAACTTCAGTGGTTTCACAGTGGTTTTTTACACTGGAGCCACATAAATTCTCTGCAAGCAGGCTGAAACTAGTCACTGCAAGAAATCATAGCACTTACCCGAGAGATGGCTTAGAAGTCACTGTGTCATTTCCAGTGATAGGAGCATTTAAAAATTTTTTTTGCATAGAAAATTCTCCCACATACTGTGCTTACCCAAATTCAAGACAACTTTGAATTGAAGATGACCCAAAAATTAGATAGTATACATGAAAAATTTATAAATTTGTTATAACTTCCATGTCTACAATCTAACTATTGGAGGGTCATCTTAAATTCATCCCTACCATTGCTGCAGCAGGAAAGCAAGCAGGAACAAGGGGGCAGGCAGCTGAAAAAAAGTCAGGTGGCCTTCCCTTCACCACTTGTCCCCTGCCCTATGTCCACTTGGCCTTCCCTGCTACCTAGCCCCCTCCTCCCCCTACTTACTTTCAATTTTGGCTCTGGCAGTGGCCCACAGCTTGGGGCACATGGGGACTCCAGCCCACACATTACTAGGCAGCAGAAGTTGCCATGGCAGCTCTGGCCCTGAGACCAGGTTGGACCCTTAGCTGGGGCCTGGGCCAGAGCCAGAGCTGCCCCTGCCTCCATCATGGCTGTCTGGCTGAAGCCAGAGGCATGCCCGAGCATAATTGGCAGGAGAAGAGGTGAGAGGGACACAGGCAGCCTGCCACCCACCTTCTACTGAAATCCAGTGTTGTCCTCCTTTTGAATGGAAGGGAAAACCTCATTTTGAGCTAAAGTAAATACAGGTTTTAATAATTAATATAATACTATGAACAAGTGAAAAGATTTTATCAATCAGTTTGTAAATGGTGCCATTAACAGTAGAAAAACATCAACCATGAAGTAGTCCGGAGCTAAGTATTTTTCAGCCAACAGTTACTATTTGTACTGTGTTCAAAGGTACTCTAAATTTTCTAGAGAACCCAGGGGATGACATCTTTGTTCTGGAAATCTTACAGTACTGACAGTGTGACACATAATGAGGTTAATCAATGCAAGGGAGTAAAGGAGTATTAAGTACAATAAGGTCAGGCTGGTCAGATCACAACTTAAGTTAAGAGCAGCTGGGTGTACTCTGTAATAATTCTGGACTGTTGAGGGGACAGGAGTTGTATGCAACCCGTATACAAACCATTTGCTCTTGACAGCTCACTTAAGTGTTTGGCGTAATGCTGCAAACATTTGTTTGCAAGAGAGGTTTTAAACAGGTAAGTATGGAGGCCTGGTTAACATATCTGGGTACAGCATTCACCCGTGGCTCAGAATCACAGCTGGCCCATCTTGTGGAATATTAAGGAGGCAATTTCCCTACTTTTCCATTTCTTAATTACCCATACCCCAAATCTGCTCCTTTCTGCTTCTAAATGCTTCAGGATAAAAATGACTTACTGAAGCTAAGTATATCATGCAACTAACTGCTACACAAAGCAAAACACCAGAGCTTCATACAGCAGGCTTTATTTTGTATTACAGTATCATTGCATTTTCTCATATTGCATCTCACGGGAGATACCTCTTGTATTACACAAAGTACAAATGACCACACAGTAACATTGTTTTTACAAAACATTCATATCAGACAAGATGTATTTAACAATTCATGACCAAATGCAACTAGCAAGGCTTACTTCCAAAAAATACAGCCTGACAGAGTCTTGTAAGCATATTCACGAATTAAATACTAAAAACTGTCCTGTGTTCTACTGCATCGCCTTAAATAAAAAATGACCCTGCATCCAAATATTTTAACTAATAAAACCTTTAGTAATTGTATCCAAGTATTTTTCCTTCCAGGCAGGTGGGACTAATGGTACCATTCTGGCGTGTAAAGTGGCAGGTCCTGGCTTTGTGTTCCAGGAAGAAGGACAACAGGGGTTGGGAAGCCAGGCCTCATGGTTCTAGGCCTTGGAAGTATCTCCTGGGAAACTGGTGTGTGTGAAACTGATCCTATTAGATTCGGATTTAGCCTGAATCAGGGACAGTGATTCGATTCGTTGATTCGGGTCACTGTTCCCAATTCAATTCAATTTAGCCAAATCTGAAGATTCGATGCCGATTTGGAGAATCTGCAATTGAGATAAAGACACAGCTTTAAATGCATTTTCTACATACCTCTACGTAGCAGGCATGGCTCGTGATCGCTGCGATGGGGCAGATGGAGCACCCCGTAGGAGCATGGGAGGACCCTCCACATGCTAGGCAGCAAACCCAGGAGTGGACCTGAAGTACTTTCAGTCCATTTTGGGGTCTGCCGGGAAGCACACAGGGGAGCCCCCTCCATGCCTCCCTGGCTTGGCAATCAGCTACAGGGGGACCCCTGGTGCCCCGCTTCCTCTGACCCAGGAGGCACCAGTCACTGAGCCGGGGGGCATAGGAGGGCCCCCCAGTGCACTCCCCAGTGAACCCGGAAGGGGACTGGAAGTGCTTCTGGTTCACTTCTGGGTCTGCTCCTGAGCATGCTGGGGAGGCCCCTCCATGATTCTGTAGTATACTCCATGCGCCTCAGCACTGCAGCACTCACAAGCCCCAGCTACCCAGAGGTATGTAGAAAAAACACTGAAAGGTCTCTCTATGTCCAAATCTTTCTGAGTCTCTTCAAATTGATTTGCAAGGTTACGATTTGATTCAGAGAGATTAAAAAGGTCCACCGATTTGATTTGGAGATTCAGCCATCAAAATCAGGCCAAACTGAATCAGGGAACAAGGCTCTGCACAGCCCTACTGGGAAGTACTTTAAGTATCTTCTGGGCAGATATGCTCCCCACATCCTTCTCCTAGCCAGACACTTCAATACAGTATCTTTATAAATACGTTACCAGTGCTTACCACATTCACTAGCTGATCTCTAACAATTCTTCCCGTCTTTAGGATCTTTTCTTTTCCACAGATTTCCAAAAACAATCCCTATGAAAAGTAAAGTTCCTAATGTGCAGTTAGAGGTAAACTTCTTCCAACAATCTTCAGGTGTGTTTATGTCCAAAGTGTAAATCTGTGAATTGTTATTATTCTGTAATTCCACAAGCCTGCTAAATACTTCATATGCAGAGGATCTATGTTCCCAGAAACCCACAGTCTTCAGCTCCATCTCCACAACAAGCTCTTTACAGACATGCATCCTGCTTCCAGTGGCTTCTTAACAGACAGAGGTCTGCCTACTTGAGCTTATTACAAGATGCGTCTCAAATGCAATGCATACAACAGGAAGGCAGAGAAGGTGAGGATCATGTATGGATGCTAATCCTGGCTCCTCTCTACAACAGAGAGACCAAGGAAGATGGTAAAAGGTATTTATGCATGTCAGGATACAGACCGGGACCCAGTAGGATTTTCAGAAGTGCTGACGTGCATCCAACTCCCCCTTGGCATCTGTGTGCATTCTGAAGAGTTTTATAATGTTTGGTCTGAGTTTCATCACAAGCAATAGGATTCCCAAACTGTGGTCTATACAAAGCTGACTGGTCCTGCAATGCTACTTCTACCTCCACCTTTCCAGCTGCTCCAAAAGGCATCTATACTGCCCTTTGCAAAGAGGGCTCAGGATACCTGCTGAAGCAGCTGGGAACAAGGATTAGCTACCTCCATTCCCTGTCCCTACTAGTTCATGTGAGGGAAGAAAATGTAAGCTGTCAGGAACAGAGTTACCAACAGGAAGTGCAGTGGAACACATCTGGCTTGGAGAACAGTAGTTCTCATCTTGTGCCAAACTCAAGACTCCTGTGGAAACAAAATTCTAGGCATTGAATATTTGCATGATCAGAAAAAAAATAGATCTGATGCTCATGAAGCATGCCACAAACAATTCTAGGCAATGAAATATGCCCATCCACACAGGAACTACTACCTCTGTATCTGCATACTGTGTATGCAACCTCATATCACACTCACTCACTTTAAAACAGGGGTGGGCAAAGTTAGTTTGTGGGCCGGATCCTGCCAGCAGTGGACTCTATTTCCCAGCAGCCTCTGCCCACGCAGCTGTGGCCTGTCTCCATGGAGACCCCAGCCACAGCTGTGCTGTGATAGCAAGGTTGGGGTTGCCATGGAGAATGACCCCAGCTGCACTGGCAGGGCATGTGGCAGAGCAGGGCAGGGCACTGCTCCAGAGCAACTGGGATCTTGCAGCGGGAGCAGCTTGGTCAGGGCCGGGCAGAGCCATGATCTGGTGTGCAGGCAGCAGATCACAGCTCTGCCCTGGCTTGGGACCAGGCTGTTACCGCTGGAAGGAGCTGGTGCAGAGCCACGATTTGCTGCCTGCATATACCTGCCAAGAGCATGCAGGCTGCAGAGTATGTCTCTGCCCTGGCCCTGACCAAACTGCCCCCACTGAAAGATCCCAGTGGCTCTGAAGCAGTAGGGGCAGTTTGGTCAGGGCCAGGGCAGAGACATGCTCTGCAGCCTGCATGCTCTGGGCAGGTGTATGCAGGCAGCAAATCGTGGCTCTGCACCAGCTCCTTCCAGTGGTAACAGCCTGGTCCCAAGCCAGGGCACAGCTGTGATCTGCTGCCTGCACACCGGATCATGGTTCTGCCCAGCCCTGACCAAGCTGCTCCCGCTGCAAGATCCCAGTTGCTCTGGAGCAGTGCCCTGCCCTGCTCTGCCTCACGCCCTGCCAGTGCAGCTGGGGTCATTCTCCATGGCAACCCCAACCTTGCTATCACAGCACAGCTGTGGCTGGGGTCTCCATGGAGACCGGCCACAGCCATGCAGGCAGGGATTGCTGGGAAATGGAGTCCGGCTGCCAGCCAGATCTGCCATTTTGCCTACCCCTGCTTTAAAACTGGGGAAGCAGGGGTAGGGGAAGATTGTGGATCTGGGAAAGATTGTCAGTCAGTCTTCAACCATATTTCAAATTTAGCCAATTCATCATCTACAGAGTACTCAGTCTCACTACAATCTTGGATTACACAGGAGCTGAAGGTTGAGTTTAAAAAGCCACTATGATCAGAAATACAAAGTATGTAAAAGTGATACTTTTTTTACTTTGCTTATTCTGAATCTTATCTGTTCATATAATTTTAATGATTCAAATAGTGAGGGGGCAGTGGTGGTTACTATTTGTATTAATTATTTCTTCAAAAAGGAGCACAACTGTGGGGCAGTGAACTGGACTGATTCTTGGATGACTAAAGAATTAAAACTTGCTTTTTGGTAGTGATGCATGAGCCAGAGAAATTTTACTTGACATTCACATATTGCACTTGCATGCTTAGTAATTCAGAAGGATCTATTCAGCTGTAAACTCAGCCAATTTAACAGACTCATTTGGAGAACAACAACAAAGAAACAAAGAAACATGAAGCCACTTGTATACAGCTCTTTTTCAGACTATGGTCACACTTTAAAGATCAGGCAGTCACTACCAATATACAGAGCCATTTAGTCTCCCCACATTCACTCTGATAAACTTTTAAATTGAAGTGAATATGATCACAGTTCACTAGGCACCAACTGTAGCCCCAGTTATGTATCCACATGTCATGGTGAGAACATTAGACACACTGCGAGAAAAATCAAGATTGCTATCTCCTGATTCTTGTAAAAGCAGACCTAGGTTAAGCTTTTGTTGAAAATAAGTTTGAGATGAGAGGTGGATATGTTAGGCAAACTGACACAGGATTACTAACAAACAGAAAAATGATGAGTTCAAACCTGCTGAGCTAAGTGGGCCCCTACGGCAGCCACTGCTGTGTAGTAAGAGAAGGTCTGATCAAGATGTGTTCCTACCACACACAGACCCACTAGCATAACACCACTGAACCACTGCCTTCCTTGAACCACAGAACTGTTGATTTCACACCAATGACAACATCATTGCTTTTATCCTAGAATGAAAAAGATTGTTACCAGAAAAAAAAATAAAGCATTGCATGAGGCATGTTGCTACACCTTCTGGGAGCGTGGCCAGTATAAAGAGAAAAGATTTTTTTCAAAGCTAGGATGTTTTTATTTTAGAAAGAAGTGTCAAGTGAAGTTCTCAAGCCTCTTTTAGTCAGAAACAAAGAGTCTGATTTCCAAAGCTGCTGACAACTCAACAGGTACCAATGGCTTAAAAAATTATTTACAAGTGCCACACCAAGGTATGCTTGAAGGAAGTAAGGCCTGTATTTAGAGGAATTCAAAACTCACGCACAGCTGGTATGTCTACATGTTCAATTAATGCGACGCAATAAGCTGGAGTTTATTGTGCCCAGGTGTGCCATTTAAACGTGAGCCTGGGACTGCAGCAGGCTGAGCCAGGTCAAAGCAGCTCCAGCAGGCACAGGGCCCCAGAGATCAGCTTGCCTGCCTTGGGCTGTTTCCTCACCAGCTCAATGTACTGTGGAGGGGCTGGCTGGGGCATGAGGGTGGTCAAGTGTGGGGCTAGCAGGGAGGCAGCTCCCGCACTGAAGCACCCTCGTGTCCCAGCCAGCTACATCAGTGTCTACATGTGTGCTGCTGCAGCGTGAAAAACTCTGAAGCAGGATAGTTCTTGTAAATACAAGTACTATCCTGAGGTGGAGTCAAATTGTTTATTCCAGCCTAATTGCCCTGCAGATGTAGACACCAAGTCATTTACCACAGAGCTAATTAGTCAACTGCAGTAAAGTCTTGCATAGACGTGTCCAGTCAGTACAATGAAAGGGACATCAAAAGCACCAGCATATGGGCCACTGATGGAGTGAAAAAAACAACTAATGGACATGAAAAATATTTCCTAAGGGCAGTTTCCTACTAGTTTCAATCTTACGAGGGTCAAGAGGTACAGCAGAAAGGCTAGAGAAGCCATGCTTATCCAGAACAGTACATTATACAAACTTGGACATGGACACATATCAAACAAGGAGGAAATTACAGGGACATGGGAGAAATAGTCATTTCACTGTGGGGAAGGAAAGAGGAACTGTGCAAGAGAAAAAGAGAAATGGCTTTACAGAAAGAACCCCTCCCTTCCTTCTGGCTCGTTCTTGTGTTTCATGCTCTGCTAAAGCAACTAACAGTCCCCTGTCTCTGGATGGTGCACTGAAGAGGATACTGACTATTCCAATACAGTAACAAGCTATCTTAAAGACGGTTAGCTTTAACTTTTTCTTTCCGTCTCCACTCGGTCTGGGCAGCATGATATTACAATCTTTCTGCTAAAGAGTGCTCCTTGTCACCATAACGTTGACCCAAATTCAGTTTCTGCTTCTACTGTTCTGACTGGTCTATGATGGGAGCCAAACTAAAATTCAATCTACACCAACAATACTGTGTTGATGAGTGGATGCACCAAAGAAACAAGGATCCTAAAAAAATTCTGGTCTTGTGCCCAGCTTTTTAAGATTAAAAGCTACATACAAAACAACAGTTCTAGCTTATGTCGAATCCTTAAACAAGGAAAAAACAAGAGTAAAACACAAGGAATGTAAGGAAATAGTAAAGCACAAGGAATGTAAGGAAATCCCAAATGTGTATCACATTGTTGGGTCTGTAACATATTAATATATTTAGCATTTCTACTGAACAACAGTAACTATATAAGTACACACTAAGCACATTATATAGCATAAGCAGCAAAATATAACGAGAGATTTTCCCTCCTAATTTAACTTTATGTAGCTAACATACGGCCCAGTCCTACAACACTTACATGTGACTAGTTTCAACCAAGTCTACAGAACTAGGCCTATACCTAAAATTACTAAAAATGCCAGAATGCCTGCAGAACTGGCTATGCTGTTAAAAAAGAATAAGTGGAGGGGACCAGAGCAGACATGGCAGTAATAGTTATTAAAGGTGACAAATAGGCATGCACCAATAAAGATATTTTTGGCTGATACAGATAGCTGATTATTAGCCAGCCATATTAGCTGATACTGATCCAATAACCAATTTATAGGAATGCAGCCAGGCAGTGTAAAGAGCAGCTTCCTGCAGGTAAGTCTAGAGGGGAAGGGATGCAGGAGAGGGAGGTGGTATGGGGGGGCAGATCAAGGCCCCCATGATGAGGGAAGGAGTGGGGCAGGGGCTGGGGGTGCCGCCCAGCCAGGGCAGTGAATGGGACCCAGGGGCCAGGACGGTGAGTGGGAGAGCACCACAGGTGGCTTCGGGAATCAGTGTCCTGGCACTTAAAAATGGTGGCGGGGCAAGTGCTGCTGCCACCATTTTTAAGCATGGGGACAGTTAATCAGAGCAGACCCAAGCAGGGCTTGGGCAGATGTGGGCTGCTTGCTGTGGGCCCAGGGCTCCCTGCCCTGCTGCTGCCTTTGCCCCAGGGGCCCCCATGCTGGCCAAACCTCCCCTGCCAGCCCAGTAGCAGGAGGCACAGCTCACTGCCCCCCACTGCTGCCAGGTGGTAATGGGCGCACAGCCAGTGTGGGGTCCGTGGGTCAAAGCCCCAAGCCTACAGTGAGTAGCCCCCACCCACCTTGCACACATCTGGGGGAGGGGCATATGCCCCCCCATGCCTCCCCCAGGGGGTGCACTGTGTGGGGTGGGGTGGGATGGGATGCGTTGCCCCCCCCCCCCCCACACACAACTACCTGTTGCTCTTCTTGGTCCCCACCTTGGCCCCAGGTCCTATTCACCACCTTGGCTAGGCCCCAGCCCTCCCTCCAAAACCCTTCCCCTTCACAGACTTACCTGAGGGGTACTACTCTCTATGCTGCCTGGCTGCATTGCTGGCCACATGCACACAGCATCCACGGGGCCCCTGCCAGAAGGCATATTACATTTATCAGTGAACATTGTTAGCTACACGAGCCAAAAAAAGTCAATAGCTGATAATGTTAATTTTCCTTTTTATCGGTGCTGATCTGATATGCAACCAATATATCTGCGCCTCTCATGACAGATAATAATTTCAGAAGAAAAAATTTGGGAGCCAAAATATATGAAAGATGTCTTAGCAACCCAAATTGGAAAATAGTAATTCTCTTTACTTAAATTAAATTGTTTCAGATTGCAGCCTCTCTCGATGCGTTTCACCTTACACTTCAGAGCTCGGGAGAAAACACCTCATATTCCCCAGTACTGCAGTTTATTGTTAAGTAAAAATATTCTCTCTCCCTCTCTCAACATTGTTGCACATGGAAATAAAAAGAAAGCTCCAAATGATTGATTAACCATTTGATGGACCTTTCCTGCAGTTTCAAGGCAACTTAATTTAATACATACGCTCAACAATGAAGATTTTTACCAGAACAAAAAGCAATTACAGCTGAAAGAAAAGAAAAATAACCATTTTTCAACTAACCCAAAACTAACTGCAGCCAATATGTGATTCTCTTCATCAGGGGGTAAGTGATCACAAGTGACAAAGAGGCTGCTCCTAGAGCTGCAACAAGAGATGTTCATCAGGGAACTTCTTCAGGGTTGTTCAAGTTGTTATACTCACCATTGCTAGTCTATGGACCAGTTATTGTGGAATCACAGTTGTGATTCTGTAGTTAAAACTGAAATATTAATTTTGTTCTCAACCCTCAAAAGAGGTACCTTTCCCAAAAGAACTGCCTTTTCTGTTGAACTTCATCTAGCTTTAGCTTCATAGTGAACTGTAGTAAGAATGTCACGTATGCATTACCTACAGCAATTCAGACACAGCAGCACATATAAAGCCAAGCTAAGCTGTCCCCCAAGAAAAACCAAGGATTGAAAAGTTGAGAAATCTCCAGCAGCTATTGGTCTACTTGCTGTTCTGGTAACCTAAACAGAAAAAGAAGTGTTTCAATACGAAACCTGATATAACCTGTTAAATATATACATTACAGGCAAAAATCATACCTTAATGCAGGGGTCAGCAATGTATTTGGGCAGTGCCAAAGGCATCCCAACCTTGACTTGCAAGATGTTGATGTGCCAGGGGCAGACAGCAGGGGAGTCAAGAGGGACCTAATCCTTGTTGTGGCAGCACTACCCCAGTCTCTTCCCCACTGTCTGCCTGGAGGCACATGTACCTTCACCACTGGCAACAAGCCAGGCTGGGGCTCCGTGGACCCCAGTGGAGCTGCTTGCAACCTCCCCACTGTCTGCTGTGAGCAGCTCGGGCTTTGTGGTGGGCAGCAGGGACATGCCCAGAGCCCGGGCCAGCTGTGATAGGCAGCCAGAAGGCTGCAAACAGCTGCACTGGGATCCATGGAGCCCCAGCCTGGCTTGTTGCCAGTGGCAGGTATACATGTGCTTCCCAGCTGCTGGACACGGCTGGCCCAGGCTCTGGGCAGGCCTCTGCCACCCACAATGGAGCCCAGCCTTCTCATAGCAGGCAGCAAAGAGGCAGCAAGCAGCTGCACCAGGGTCCATGGAGGTCCAGCCTGGCTCACTGACAGCTGTGGGTCTTGGGGCAGATGGTGGGGGAGCCACAAGGGATCTGGATCCTTGTTGTGGAAGCACAGCCCCAGTCCTTGAGGCACACATGCTACGCAAAATGCCTTCACTTGCCACACTCTGGCATGTATGCCAGGAGTTGTCAACTCCTGCTTTAATACAATGTATACTGGTTAAAGAAGAAGCTCAAACCTCACTGTTTAACACCCTCCCTCACCTCTGAAAAAACCCAGACCCATAAATAAGTAGCTACACAGCCTGGCAGTGCCCAATACTCTAGCAAGAGATATGTTCCATGTGACAGAGTCAAAGCAAGTGGTCTGGAAGGGAGGGGAGTAAAAAAAACTGGTTTTAAGAATGTAATCGTCATTCAATTGTAATTTAAGAATGTAATTCATGTTAATGAATTTCCTGAGAGCTCTGGAGAGGTTTCCCACCAGAAGTGAGCGAGCAGAACCAGGGGCTTTCTGCTTGCTACCACACACAATGATATTGTAATGTTCTTTGAAATGAAGGTACATGCAGAACTAGTCAGAAAATAACAGTTGCCAGTCAGAGAATAACCATTAAGGTTCCTATTCCATTAACTTTTCCCCCGTTTGCATCCTGAATATGGCACCCCTCTCTGCATCTTTCAAAGAAATTAAAATGTCTCCAATAAGGGAACAGACTGCAAAATTCTACATAAACATGCAGCCCGCCTGTAACAGGGGGCCTTCTCAGGACCGCTCTCCCTGGGACCTGCCAACCTGTTACTGGGCTAACGGCCCACGTTCTCACCCACCACACCTAGTTGTTAATTATTTAATAGCTGTTAATTAAGCAGGAGGCTGCCCATTTCCTGCCCCGATGCCAGAGGGTGCTATCTGCGGCTCCTTTCCTCTCCTACATTGCAGCCCAAGTCTTGCAGATGGCATCCAGATGTTATCAACATGACCAGCCCCACTCTAGGCCCCAGAATCCCCCAGTCAAGACCCCTCTAATATCCCTCCTTTCAGGCAGCCTATATTGCCTTCATTCTGGGCTGCCTAGCTCCCTAACCTGTTCCCCCTTATGGGTGTGGTCCCCCCAGGACCTTGGGCTACTAGCTCTAGCCCACCTCCAAGCCAGTCAAAACCCCAGGCCCTCAGCTCTTGAGCATCCCTCATGGTGGGCCCCTGGCCCTTTGACCCTTCCAGTCCTGGCCCCAGCTTGGACCAGTTGGGGGATTTCAAGTCAGGCTTAGGAGTCTATTGCCCTCTCACTCTCAGGTCCACCTTCTTGACCCTTCCACAGGGTAACCCACCCAGTTGTGAGAGCTAGGGTTAAGGCACTCTGACCCGCCTTTCACCGGGGCGGTAATTGGCCTGACATTTCCTGGGGAATCCCATGCCACTGAGAGCCCCACCAGGGTGCAGTTTTAGATCATGCCCAGGACCAGAAGCCTCCTTACCATCCCCTATATTCCTCCCTTACCTCCAGATGATATCAGCAGCCCTCCAACCAGGCAGTGTCATTGCCTTGCCTCCAGCAGCAGAACTGCCCCGTTTATATGGGCAGCCCCAGATCCAAAATGGCTGCTCTCATCAGGCACCTGGTGGCAGCTGCCAGCTCCAGGCCCTTAAAGTGGCAGGCACAACCAGTGCCCTGCCACACCCCCTCTGCCAATTTGTTCTGCTAATAAGGGCTGGAACCTGCATAAGGAAGACATGCAGTCATTGTTAGTCATTCGAAAGCAGCCTTCAAATTTGTCCCTGTCTTGGTGTAAGACAAAAGAAGTTTTACTTCATGAAGAGGCCAGAGATTTACTCAAACATTGAAAGGAGACTGCCTGTTCTTTTCAAGTCCATGAGGCTCTCCGTATGTTTTTGTCATACTCTCGATCCCACATGTCATTGATTGCACAGCCTGCTCCATGCGTCAGAACTGCTCCAGCACCAAACAGTGACAGCATATACCAGTCTGGAAAGCAACATGGCTCTGCAGCCAAGCCTATGCTCCAAGTATATGTCAGCCATGTTCCTAAGGAAAAAAATAGAAGTTGACAAGCATTAGGAAAAGAGAAATCATAGGGGAATTATTCCTCAGGACAGCATCAACAGCAAATAAATACCGAATGAACTAATTAACAACTACTAAAGCTGCAAAACCAAAGCTGACAAAGATTTAAGCTATAAATGCAAGGCAACGTGGTCCTACAATTTGTTGTGCTCTTTTCCTCCTCTTAATTTTCTTCTTGGCTAAACTGTTAAATAAAAGTACTTTTAAAAGACATTTCCCCTGCCCTGACTTTCCAACAAAATAGAAGACTGAACTGTGAAGAAAATGCAATGTTTGAAAAGTCAGCCAGATATTCAGGCAGGACAGAAAGCATGTTTGCTAAACCACCCTGCTCTCTCTTCAGAACAATTTGTGGCTACCTTTACAATTTTTCACAATTAAATACTCCTGGAAGTGATCTCTTTAGTTCGTATTTCAGAGGTTATAGCCATGTTTGGTCTAAGAACACAGGCAGACAAGGTTCTTTGTGTAGATGTGGTTTCTTTTATTAGACCAAATAAATAGTTGGAAAAATTGTTCTTTGCAAGCTTCTGGGCACAAACGCCCTTCTATAGGCATATGGAGAGCCTGCTGGTGTATATGTACTTTCCTGGGTGGAATAGAAGCCAAAATGCAAAATGGAGGTCTGTAAAAATGCAAAGACATGGCAATGAGGATCAGAGGCCATGGGAGACAATGGGTACAAGGACAGGTAGGTGGTGGGAAAATAGGGGAGAATGTTGACCTGGTGATAGAATGTAGCTTGTAAAATGCAGATAGGTTACTTGGGGTTATCAGATGCCAGGCAGGTTATAATGTGCCATAAATCAATGTCTGCATTTTGTCCATTTTATATCCAGTAGATTTATGAAGTGAAGCTCATAGGCTCATATATGAAAAGTGCTTTGTAAATTCCCTTTGAGAATTAGAAATGAGACCACAGAGACAGAGAGAGAGTGGCTGACTTATGAGACGTGTGCACCCACAGATAATTGGATATTTTTGTCTTTGATAAGATTTTCAGTGTGAGTTCATTCTGGTACTCTGTTGTTGTTTGGTTTCTCTTACTTATTTTCCATCATGGCATTCAGTGCACTGGATAAGATATTACATTTCTGAAGGTGCAGGTGTAAGATCTCCTCCAGAATTGCCAACTCACTGACTAGGATAAATAAGAATATTGCAACCCTTGAATCAAGAAGAGTAACCATCTAGAATGATTATTACAGGAAATCCTCATTATTCGTGGTTTCAAATATTTGCAAATGCTGAACCTGCATTTTAAATACACTTTATACACTTTCAGGAGCTCCTCAGCTCCACACTTGCTGCTGCTGGGTTTCCACCACCACTGCCCCCCCCCCAAGCTGTCGGAGGCACTGCATTTATGAAAGCAGTGCCTTATTCATAGATTTTGCCATTTGTGGGGGATACGAGAATATATCCCCTGCAAATGGCAAGGGTTGCCTGTATATCAAAGTTCCTAATTGCTTTCTTTGTTCAGGAAGCCCAAGCTTTTTGTGGGGAGGGGCAGACCATCCCCGCTGCCCCCACTGCCATGCACCTCGCAGGGGGCATCTACCACAAGCGCTCACAGGCCCTAATTGCTGTTGCTCCAGTCAGTGAGTGTGGGGCTGTGGGGCTTATTTTTTTTTTAAGTGCCGGGAGGCTGGGGCTGGGCAGAGGATGGGGCTGCATAGGGCAGCCATGAAGGCTTCTCTTGTGACTCCCCCTGCCCAGGGAGAGGCAGGCACAGCCGGAGGAGCTGCAGGAGAACCTGAAGCTGCCCAGCCGTGCCTGCCTCTCCCTAGCTGATCCAAATCAGTACTGAATCTCCAATTCTGATTTGGCCGAAACAAATGGGGAACAGTGATTTGAATCACTGAATCAAATCACTGTCCTCTGAATCGGCCAAATTTGAATTGAATATTTCCCTATTTGCACAGGCCCACTACCCACTACCTTTTGAAAGAGCTCCTAAGACCCAGAGCTTCTATTTAGTGCTCTCAGACCTCAACCATCTCGTCTGAAAACGAAGAGAGAGATTTGCCATTGTGTCCTTGGTTACAGGTCTCCTTCCCCACATGCCACAGCACTGCTGGACACCCCATCATCACCGGGCATCCTCTGAGGGTAACCACATTTGACTGCATGCAGGTTGCAGATCCTCATGTCTAAGTGGCAAAGGACTGTGGCATGTGATGGGGACACCTTGGTGACAGGTGGGGTCAGAGAAGGAGCCTTTCCTGGAACAACCTCTGAAATGCCCCCATAGGGCACTCCCACCCAAGGCACTGCTTTGCCCAGGGGTAGACCTGGGTCAGGCTGGGTGCACTGATATACTTCCACAGCCACATTTCTAAACAGGGAGTGCTGAGGGAAGCACTTGATTTCATGTCTCATTGTCATCATCCTGACCCCTTCTGAACTCCTCATTCTACAGGTACAACCATCGCTCTCTTCTCTGTAATGGTGCCAATGTTCCACCCACCAAGCTCACCTTTCTTTTGCCACTCTGCTATCTGTTAGCTGCTCCTGGTCATGAAGCTCCTATTTCACAGCCCTGCAGACTGTTTTTAACTCATTACAATGAAGTTATATTAGTTTTTCCTTCCATCTTAAGCAAAATAATACAGCCCCAGGATCCTTGGGTATGAAGAAAGCTTGTAGTTAATTTTTACCTGGAGAAAAAATTCATGTTGTTTCATATATGATAATGTATCTTGCCATCTGCACCTACTTATCATATATGATGTTAAGTATATGTAATGGAACACCTTGCCATCTGGACTCCCCTTGTCATAAGTGATGTCGTATATAAGCGATGATTCAACTTATCCACATCCACTTGTCATCGGTGGTATCATATATAGGTGATGATGCCACTCATCATCCACACCCGCTTTTCATCAGTGATGTCATATACATATGATAAAGCACCTCACCACTGGCACCCACTTGTCATCAGTGATGCCACAGACTGTCATATATATGTACAGACATAACAAATACATGATCGCACGATTTTCATAGAATCTGCAAATTTGGTAGGTCCCCATGAAAAAGCAGGAAAGCCAGGGAGGAAGGGAGCTACAAATAGAGGTGGCATTCTAATAGAGCCCTGGCATTCTAATTACAGGAGGGAAGAAAAGGGAAAGATTTTCATGGTGGGCCCCACACACTTCTGATTGGCTGAGGAGCCCCAGAAGTCCCGCCTCTTTCCAGACATTGATAGAGGGCCACCTGTCAAGGTGTGGGGAGGGGCGGGATTGCCAGGACCCCCTGGCCAGTCAGAAGCATGGGTACTCCACCATGAAAATAGTGCCCATTGCTATGCTGGGACCACACAATCAAGAGGCTGCTGCAGTGAATTAGGTATGTAATGATGCACCTCACCATCTGCAGCCCCCTTGTAACAGGTGATGTCATAGCTAATGTCATATATATGTGATGCACTTAACTGTCTGCACCCCCTTCTCACAGGTGATGCCACATACACTCGATGATGCAACTCACCATCCGCCCGCCCTTGTCACAAGTCTAGACCCGCCCCGCGGGGGGGGCAAGACGCGGGCTCCGCACGGGCCGTTCCGACCCCTCCAACCGCCGGGAGGGTGGGGGGGACGCCAGGCGTTCGGGGGCTCCATAACGTAGCCCCGGGGGGAGGACGGACCCCCTAGCACTCACCGATGGGCCGGTCCAGTCGCATGAGCCGCAGGTAGGGTCGCGCGGGGCCCAGCGCCGCCGCCGAGAAGCGCAACGGCCACCCCCCGCCACCTGCCGCAGCCCGGCGGAGCTGCGGGCTGTGGGGCGCCGTGGCGGCGGCGAGGGGAC
The DNA here is from genome assembly GCF_052110815.1 of Crocodylus siamensis. Lineage (NCBI taxonomy): Eukaryota > Metazoa > Chordata > Crocodylia > Crocodylidae > Crocodylus > Crocodylus siamensis. The sequence goes on from NC_143396.1 coordinate 141,383,671, forward strand.
GAGGGAAGGGCGAGCGGAATCCTCGGCGGCAGCAGCAGAGCCGCACCAGCAACCCCGCCATGCCGCTGCCCAGCCACTTCCAGGAGGCGCCGTCTGATGACGTTGACGCCAGCGACGCTGCCACTGGTTGCGGGCTCACTGCCCCGCGCGCACGCGCAGTGCCAACCTGCTGCGGCCGAGGTTGGAGGGGCGTGAGGCGCCCCGTAGGGAAACACGTCTCCAAAGCAGGTAGCAGCCGTGGCACTTGCAGCGGGTTTGCACATTCGCTCTGTCTTTCCCTTAACACCCTGCCCCCCCTTAACGTATATGAGGTGTTAACACTTGCACATATACATATACACCCCCCCTTAATATATAGGGCAGGTTAACACATATGCGCACGTATATGCACACGCCCCTTAGCACACAGGATGATTTAATTTCACCTGGCTTCTGGGCAGTAGCCCTTCAAGCACCTTTCCTTCTCCTTTGCAGTTTTGTCTGCAAACCCCAGGGTTAGGACCTGTGGTTTTCCTACAAAGGCAGCCTGGGTCCCCCTGCATCCTCTGCTTTCTACCAGCTGAGAATTTACAAAAACAGCAATACATGACAGGCCTCTCCATGAGATCAAGAGGAAGCCTTTAAAATCCAACTTTCCACTGAGGTTTGAACATTTATATCCCAGAGGGGCTTGGGTGTGTGTTTTCTTTTTCGTGAACTGCAGCTCACCTCTGTTCTGAATATTCCCCCTGAATGTCCAGGCACAAACTCTTCTGTCACTGGCGTGCTCTTCTCAACCAGGGTGCCCCAAAATCCTGTTCCGAGTGCCATGAGGAGTCAGAAAATAAGCAGGCTTAAAGCTCTTCCCTGCCTGATTGTTCCCCACAGCCCCTCTGCAGGGCAAGAAACAACACTGGAACAAATCCTTTCCTTTTTCAAACAGGATGCCACTCCATTCACAAGAGTTATGGAGCTGTGCCTCCAGTCGAAAGCAAGGTATCCTGAGTCTAAGCAAGTGGAGAAGCACTGCTCTAGGGTCATGTTAGAGATTCAGTTAACTTGATGCAAGCCCTAGTTAGCCTGCAGGTGTGTCAGTATAAAGGTACTTACATGGATTGGTGTGGCTTGTTTCTGCAGCCTCATCTCAGTGTAAACATCTTTATATTGACACGACTGTGTTTAGATCACAGTTTGCTCCAATTGAGTGAAACCTGTTTTTCTACCACCAACTTAACTATATTGCTGCAAGAACTGTGGATACACCAAAAGAAGTTATTTTGTTAATTGGCATTTTGCTCCTTCTAGCAACTGATTATTAAAAAACAGAGAATGCAGAGCCGGATCTTTCTCTTCACATTCTGAATGAGCTGAATGTGCTCTGCTCAGGGTGCCAAACAGCAGAACTGACCTCCATGTGCATGTTATTTGAATTTTCTTCAACTAAAAGAAAAAAGAAGAACAGGAATATATTGATGTCCTAACATAGCATGATGCAGACAATGTTCTTTGGGTAAGTCTGATATCTTTTATTAGACCAACTAAAATAGTTGGAAAAATTCTTGTTTGTGAGCTTTCAGGTACAAACACCCTTCTTCAGACAGAGAAAGCATCTGGAGTTGTTTTGTGCTCTTTCAAGGTTGGATAGAAACCAGAAGCCAATATGCAAATAAGTGGCAGTGAAGGTCAAAGGGGTTAGAGACAATGGGCGAGATACTGCATCCCACACAATTTTCCAGATCTATGCAGGCAAAACCCTGCTGCCGTCTTCTTGGATGATGCCAGCTACTGTTGTTTGAATTCTTGCTTGGCTTAGAATGCACACCAGTGCTACAGAGACATTCACTCGCTGCATCCTTAGTGCCTATACAGTTACCTGGTGGTCCAACTCATTACATTTTTCCCACTGAGGCAACAGGCTAGCAGTGAACTATTGCTTCATTCCTAACTCAGTTGAGGAGGAATTTAATGGAATAGCCAGTCCTTGCAGTTGGCTAGATAATGCAGCCAATTTATTTGCCAATTTCCAAATCCATGGTGGTTAACACCCCTAATCCAGTTTCAATTCCTCCTAACACTGTGGCTATATCCTGCTTTTTCTTGGTAACCATTTGTGTAGAGGCAAAGCAGCTATATAGCTAATTATGCCACTCACTCCCAAGCAAGTGGATGAATGGGGTATAGTCAGCTGGTTTACAGGCCCAAAGTATTTGTCCATTTGATTTTGATTTTTTTTTAAGGCAATTGCCACCTGTTACGCATCCATAGCACTAAAGGATCACCAAAATATAATCAACCTGGAGTTTAACATGGAATACACCTCACACAATTCAATTTAACTAAAATCTAACTTTTTAAATACATTAAATGCATTAATAGTTTCTACATTGAGGGTGTATCTACATATGCCCATATGGCAACATTGCTATGCTGTGCAGTGCTGTGCTTTAGTACTTCTGTGCCAGCTATAGGTATTGTATGGTTTCTGACCCCTTCCCAGTGTTCGCCAGCCTACTGGTGGCAACAAGATGGGATCTAGATTAGGCCACTTGGTCCACCCTCAGACTGTTGACTTCTTTCCTGCCATGACTTTGATGTAATTTTTTCTAAGAAGCAGTTCTCCACAGAACCTTCTAGATTCCTAACCTTGGTCTCTTTGTGGTGCTCTAAAACTTCCCCTTTACCCCATCCTAACCATGTCCTGTCTCAGGCAAGGATGAACATTGTTGAGACTACCAGATGACCAAATTATGCATACTGTCTTAAACAGCCATTGAAATAGGGGTCTCTTTGACTGACCCTTCTAGCCTCCAAGCAACCAGTAATCCAGCTGCTTGCATCAATTATTGTAGAACTTATAATACAAAGTCAGTGTACTGACAGCCTACTTCACGGCCATCATAATATGTCCTTCCCCTAAACAAGGGTCCTGTTGGGCCATGGACTTAGCAAGTCTTAGTCCTTCTACTTGAGGGTTTTAACTCAGTTCCATTAAGCCCAGTGGCTTTCTGTCCTTGGCTAGGGGCCCCAAACAACTACTTTGGGGCTGCCTCTCAGTGCAAAACAGTCTGGGGTGTGAGGACTTGCCCCAAGCTGAGCTCTAGCCTCTGGGGCAGACCTCAACCCTGAAGAGGCAGAGAGTGTGACAGCTTCAGGTTTCTCTGCCCAATCCAACTCCATCCAGGGCCCCTCTGACTTGAGAGTAGTGATGTTTCCAGTTGTCCGTCTGCACACCTGCATTGCTGATCTGGTACCTCCAGGCTGCTGTATCCTGTTGTTTGTGCTCCTCTGAGCTCCACGCCCTTTAAGCTAGACTGGCTGCTTTGCTTCAGTGGCTGTCTGCTCCTTGTCCAGAAGCCACTCAGATGTCTCCCTCTGCTGCAAGCTGCCCTCCTTGTTCCCCTCTCTGAGACCAGAAGTACCTTCCCCAGCATGCTTCCCTCTAATCTGGATCTTCAGGTTGCTCTAGAAGCACTGGGGCATCTCCCGCATGCCACTTCTGGATGTTGCTGGTGCTGGGGTAAGCTGGGGATGCTGATCATCCCTCTCTCTCTCTCTCTCTCTCTCTCTCCTCCTCCTTTTCACAACTTCCTTTTGGAAGTACTAAAGCATAGTGCAGTAGGCATCCCCTACTCCACTGTACAGTGGACACATGGTTATTTTTAGCCGCTACTTTGTCATAGCAGTGCACTATAATGAGGGTGTGTGCCACTACGGTGAAGTAGCTGCCGGTTATGTGTGGATGCACATGGTTGTTGTGTCACTGTTGTGTGTCGCTATGGTGATGTAGCATTACATGTAGACACACCCAGAGAGACGGAGAATGCTTGGTTCAATGGTCTCATCAAATTCCAGATGTTACTGTATTTCACAGAAAAGGTGGACATTCAGTTCCTGAAAGTAGAGGATGGTCATCTGTGGGTAATGGCTGTTTTTCAGTCCAGATGTTGCTGGATGATGACACACACGCAACTTCCTTGTTGCCCTCCTTTTATGCTTTTTCCTCTAATACCTCCTAATTTCCAGGTACCATTGATTGGTTTTCCTGCGATCACTATACTCTTCATGTTTTTATCCTGTCAGCATTTTCCTTTGTTTCAACAAACCCATTGCATGCACACATTTTCATTTGTTCTTTTACTGGTGTCTTAATTTGGGCATGCCAATTAAGGTCTGTTTATCAACTCTGGAAATTCCAAGGGCTCTGCAATTGGGCACTGTCCAACTGGTCCCCTTTTATCACTTTTCATTAACATATTCAATCATGCCATCCCTCTGATTCAGTTGGTTAATGTCAAGTTCTGTTGATTTGAGCTAGTAACAAGGCCTACATTTCACATGCATATGTTGATAATGCTGGAACATAAGCTGCCTGTGCAAATGAGCTCAAGGCTAGCTAATAATGCAAATACAAGCCAAATGAAAAAAGAAAAGTTGAAATAATAAGGCTAGAGAAAAAATTTGGCAATGGTTCAATAAGGTTGAATAAAAAATAAAAGTTCAAATAATACTATAATTCACCACTCAAGCATGTGCAATTAAAGCTAAGTGTGACACGCTATCCTAACAACCTGCTTCAGCGGTTGCTAAATCTAGGGTGCAGACAGAAGTACAGCTCCAAGCTGTAACTCAATAGGATTTGTGCAAAGAGTTCTGAGTTTCAACACTACCCCAGACCAAACAGATGTTCACTGTTGGTTCCAGTGGGGAGGGGAAACTAGCTGCCTGCTCTGAGCCTGCAGCCAGGTTCCCATAGCAAGAGCCAGGCTATCTGCTGTTGTTGTGGGGAAAGTCTTACCTCTTACTCACCTACCATGCCTTGATGTTGCTTTAAACAAAAAGGAGGTTGGAAGGCTACCCTCAGCTCAAAGGGAATCCAGGCAATGACCAAGCCACTCTCTGTCCTATCTGCTGGGGCCCTTTTGATTCTATTAGTGCCTATAGGCACCAGGTGCCTTAAGGGATGTGTTCATGGCCCTCAACCACCCCTGTAGCTACACCCTCACAGATGTTACTCGTTATCAGCTCAACAGGGCAATCTGTTCCACCTCGATGTGTGCCCCTTCAGGCCTCAAAGCCTTCATAGGAGCTTCAGCCTTCCTGGGTTTGGCTCCTTTTATCTAACTGGGCCTGTTGCCTGAGGTCCACTCTCTGGGGACCTTGGCTTCTGTGCCCCAGTCCTCCTAGGTCCTCCCAGGTGCTGCTGCTTAGGTGAGCTGTCCACAACCCTTATCTCAGCTGGTTGGTTGCTTATACAGCAGGCTAGTTGACCTTGTTTCTCCCTTTTTAATAACAGGAGCCTCTGGCTCCTTGATACAGTGACCAAAACCCATGGCTACCAGCCATGCAAACTGAGGAAGATGTATTCACTTTCTGCCCAGGAATTAAAGCAGCTGCCCAGGGCAGGAGAGCCCTGAGAGACCCACATTCTAATTTCATATCCTAAAGAAGTGAGATTTCCCAGTAAGACCAGGACATGGGGCAACCACTTGCCTTCTCTCAATGTGCTGTTCCCTCAGGTCTTATCTATCAGGAATTCTTTCACTTTTCAAAGGAGAGAGTCTTCTTCTGATCCAAGGCAGAGGGAAAACACCTGGCTATCACTGCCCTGGTCTGGTTTGTCTAGTGAGCAAAGTCTGTGGCACAGGCTTCCCTGTTGACTGTGTTGTTCTCTGATGCAGCTTAGTGCTGGAGGGAGCTGCTCTCATGCCTGGCAATCCAGGAAGTTTTTGGAGAGTGCTGGGGACATCTTCCTAGTACAAGTGCTGGAACAGCTGACTAGGGGCCATACTCTTCTTGACCTGCTGTTCACAAACAAGAAAGAAGTGGTGGGGAATGTAGTAGTGGATGGCAACTTGGGCAGCAGTGACCATGAGATGATTGAGTTCAGGATCCTGGGGAAAGGAGGGATGCAGAGCAGCAGAGTAAGGACCCTGGACTTCAGAAAAGCAGACTTCGACTAGCTCAGGGAACTCATGGGCAGAAGCCCCTGGGAAAGCAGTCTGAGGGAGAGAAGGGTCTAGGAGAGCTGGATGTACTTTCAAGAAGTCTTACTGAGAGTGTAGAAACAAACCGTTGTGATGCACAGGAAGACCTGCAAGTATGTCAGAAGACCAGCTTGGCTTAGCGGGGAATTGTTCAGTAAATTGAATCACAAAAAGGAATCTTATAAGAAGTGGAAACTTGGACAAACAACTAGGGGGAAGTAGAATAGCATTGCTCCAGCATGCAGGGAAGAAGTCAGGAGGGCCAAAGTGCAATTGGAGTTGCAGCTAGCAAGGGATGTGAAAGGTAACAAGAAGGGTTTTTAGAAGTATGTCAGTAGCAAGAGGAGAATCAGAGAAAGTGTGGGTCCCTAACTGAATTGGGGAGGCAATCTTGTGACAGAGGATGCAGAAAATGCTGTAGTGCTTAATACTTTCTTTGCCTCAGTCTTCACAGGTAAAGTCAGCTCCCAGACTACTGCACCAGGCAGTACAGTTTGGGGAGGAGGTGGACAGCCAACAGTGACAAAAGAACAGATCAGGGACTATTTAGAAAAGCTTGACATATAAAAGTCCATGGGCCAGGTGAGATGCACCCGAGGGTGCTGAGGGAGTTGGCTGATGTGATTGCAGAGCCACTGGCCATCATCTTTGAAAACTCATGATCAGGAGAGGTCACAGATGCCCTTTTCCAATCAAACATAGTGCCCATATTTAAGAAAGGGAAAAAGGAGGATCCAGGGAACTACAGATCAGGCCAGTCAGCCCCTCACCTCAGTCCCTGGAAAAAAAATCAAAGCAGATCCTCAAGGAATGCATTTCTAAGCACTTAGAGGAGAAGACAGTGATTAGAAACAGTCAGAAGGGATTTACCAAGGGCAAGTCATGCCTGACCAACCCGATTGTGTTCCATGATGAGATGACTGGCTCTGTGCATGTAGGGAGACAAGTTGATGTGGTACATTGATTTTAGCCAGGGTTTTGATATGGTGTCCCACAACATTCTCATTGGCAAGCTAAGGAAGTATGGGCTGGATGAATGGATTGTAAGGTGGGTAGAAAAATGGCTGGAGCATTGGGCTCAAAGAGTAGTAATCAATGATTTGATGGCTAGCTGGCAGGCAGTATCAAGTAGGTGTAGGTCCTGGAGTCGGTTTTGTTCAGTGTCTTCATTTGTGACCTAGAAGATGCCATAGACTGTGTGACCGCCGGGTCTCAACTGCCCGGTCACGTGCAGCCTTGGTTTGAGTAATGGATGGTGTATGCCTTATGGACTCCCATAAATTGCCGAGTAGATGCTCACTCCTTGAGTAGTTTTCCCCGATCTTGCCTGCCATGACTTTGAGTGTTTCCCAGTGGAGGGCTGACTACCTGGGGTCCTCCTGCGGCACGTGGTCTGCCCAACGGTCACTTGCAGAGCTCTGCCACCCCTATACCCCAGCCTTACGCTGCCTTGATGGGTCACTCAGTCTTCTTGGCCATGTTCCCTTTCTCATACAGCTGTGGGGCCTCTTAAGTCCCTTCCTGTCCTGGGTATCAGCTCTTGAGGCCAATTCGCTTACCCTGACCTGGGTCGTCTGTGTTCGGAGATCCTGTCGTGAAACCTATTCTTGCCCTAGAGTGGACTACCTCCCTAGGGACTGAATTCCAACGTAATGCCCTACGGGCCCTGCACCGATTATTCTATTCGTATCGGCCACTCCTGTTTCACAAGTGCTTCACACGGGGAAACACAAAAGAAAAGCACAAAACAACACTTTTACTGTATTGCTGGGAATCTAGGTAGCCCCCTCTTTTGGTCCCTTACCTCAGGGTACTGGCTGCCTAATTCCCTATGATCTAGCTAGGGGATGACCCCTATTCAGGGCTGTGTACCTGTGACTTCCTGCTCAGGTCATCTTCCCCCCTTTTCCTGCTTCTTCCCAGGACCCGGTGCTGCCCCACTTCTCTCCATTCTGGAGCGTCCCGATCCAGGAGCCTCATGGTTCCTCTGCATATGGCTGGCTACCTTCTGTATTCAGGGCAGCTCTTCCTGCTTCTTCTGCCAGGACTCTCCCAAAGGGGAAAATTCCTCCTCTTCCCAACTGGTCCCAATACTCCCACCTGCTATGGTGTGGGTCTTCACATCCCCTTCTCTACTTCCTCTGGTGCTGCTGCCTTTGCTGATTGCAGGGGCTGCTTCTGGCTTGTCTCCTGCACTGTCGAGCCATTCCCTGCCGCTGCTACTAGGATCAGCATCAGGAGCCTCCTCTGGCTCCTTGTCTGGTGCACCTTCCTCCCTGGGGGATTCCCGGAGTGGGTCCTGTGGCTATACCCTCCTCATGTCTGCTCTTCCATTGCTCCACTGGTGGTCATTTTTATCCCTGCTGGCCGGCGATTCCTGATGACGTCATTGGCTGGCCGAAGCTGGACAAAGATGCGGCTGACAAGTCGCCCAGCCTTCTCTCCCCATTCTGGCTGTGCCGCGGCTCCTGCTGCGGGTAAGTTTTTCCTTGTTTTAACTTTTATGTTTGTTCCCTGTCCTTCTTGTTTATCCTGCTCCCTGGGACTTTCCTTTTTATTTCGGGGTGCTTCCCCCTATTCTTTCCCAGGACAGACTGCACCCTCAGCAAGTTTTCAGATTCCAGCGAGTTGTGGGGAGTAGTAGATACTCTGGAGGGTAGGGCTAGCATTGAGAGTGACCTAGACAAATTGGATGATTGGGCCAAAAGGAATCTCACAAGGTTCAACAAGGACAAGTGCAAAGTCCTGCATTTAGGACGGAAGAATCCCATGCACTAGTACAGGGTTGGGGCTGACTGGCTGGGGAAAAGGTCTGCAGAAAAGGATCTGGGGGATACAGTGCACAATAAGCTGAATATGAGACAACAGTGTGCCCTTGTTGCAAAGAAGGCTAACAGTATACTGGGCTGCATCTGTAGGAGTGTTGCCAGCAGGTCAAGGGAAGTGATTATTCCCCTCTATTCAGCTATTCCCTGATCTGAATCTATTTCCTGTGGAGTTCCCTATCTAGAAAACACCTGTTTTATCAATTAGGCTGTAGTAAGTCCAGTATTATTTTTGGTGGGTATTCTTTGGAACCACCTAGTGAAACTCTCTACAATTACCAGAGGCCACATCTGGAGTACTGTGTTCGGTTTGGGGCCCTCTACTACTGAAAATCCTTCAGTAGTGGACGAATTGGAGAGAGTCCAGCAGAGGGCAACAAAGATGGCAAGGGGGATGGTACACATGACTTATGAGGAAAGACTGAGGAAACTATATAGTATAGAGAAGAGGAGACTGAGAGAAGTTTTAATAGCAGTCTTCAACTACCTGAAGGGAGGTTCGAAAGAGGATGGAGCTGGACTGTTCTAGTGGTAGATGACAGAACAAGGAGCAATGGTCTCAAGTTGCAGCAAGAGAAGTTTAGGTTAGATTTTAGGAAAAATGTTCTCACTAGGAAGGTAGTAAAACAGTGGAACAGGTTACCCAGAGAGGTGGTGGAATCTCTATCACTGGAAGTTTTTAAGACTCAGCTGGATAATGCTTTGGCTGGGATGGTCCTGCTTTGAGCAGGAAGTTGGACTAGATGACCTCCTGAGGTCCCTTCCAACCCTAATTTTCTACGATGTTATGATTAGTGCATTCTACTTGCCCAGAACTTTGGAGATACCATGCAATATGCAAGTGCTGCTTGATGTTGAATGCTTGGCACATGCTTCATACTATTTCTGCCATAAAATGTGATCCCTGATCTGAATCTATTTCCTGTGGAGTTCCCCATCTAAAAAACACCTGTTTTATCAGTTAGGCTGTAGTGAGTCCAGTATTATTTTTGGTGGGTATTCTTTGGAACCACCTAGTGAAACTGTCTATAGTTACCAGACAGTACTTATTCCCTCTGGTCATTTGAGGGAGAGGTCCAATGTAATCAATCTGAATTCATGCCTATGAGCCTGTAATGTGCTGATGAAACAAGGGACCTTTTTAACCTGTCTGTCAGGATTGTTAGCAGTGCACAGCAAGCAATTTAGCACATACCACTCTACATCCTTTTTCAGATTAGGCCACCCTCCTGCTGCCTTTATTTGTTGGACTGTTTTGTCTGTTTCTGAGTGACCCCACCATGAATTAAGGTAATTAATTCAGTTTGCACAGCAGAGGGCACTAACCAAATAGGACATTCATTTCCCTTTTAAGTCAGTGCTACCCCGAGGTTTCTTTCCAAAATCTCCTTTTTCCTTCCTGTGCCTGACCTACTAGATCTTGGATAGTTTTGCCTTGTGCTTGGAGGTGCCTTGTGCTGGGAGGTCTAAAGTGGTTACCTTGTCCTTACAGACTTCAGCAGCTATGGCTGCAGTACCACTGCTACTTTCTTTTGGTTCAGTCCATAAGTTAGACTCTTTAGCTTCCTGTTTTGATTATTACACTTAGCTTCCTCTGTTCCCTTCTTGTGTGCCTTTACCTTATGCTCTCGCACTGCTCCTGGTCATCCTTTTGGTAGATTCCAAGCATACTTTAATTTCTGAGTGTGAGCTATCAGCTTCCCATCTGCTGTTTGGAAGTATTTCTGCTCCCAGACAGGCAACCAATCAACCTAGGGCATGTACCACCCAGACACAGTCAGAAAATATAGTATCTTCTTCTGCTACAGGAGTGTTTTCTAAGGCTTCTATGACAGCTACTATTTCAGCAGCCTGGGGTGAGTGAAGGGTACAACTTCCCTTTAAGATAGTATTGTGGTCATTTACTAGAACAGAAGCATATCCTGTACATGGGGTAACTTGCTCATAAAAGCTAGACCCATCCACAAACCAAAATCCATTGACTCAATTGCTGCACCTTTTGTAAGGTGGCTCCTCCAACAAAAGAAGTGTGGCAAGGAAGGGGTGTGGGCAATGGACACTCACAGTAAGGGTCTCCAGGACCACAACTGAACAAAACCTGGGTGTCATGATAGACAACAAAATGAACATGAGGCATCTTGAGCAAGGATAAGGCTGTCATCTTCCCACTCTACTCGGCCTTGGTGAGACCGCAGCTGGAGTACTGCATCCAGTTCTGGGTGCTGCACTTCACAAAGGATATGGAGAAGCTTGAGAGAGTCCAAAGGAGGGCCATGCACAGGATTATAGGCCTTGAGATCAGGTCATATGAAAAGGGGCTGAAAGACTAGGGACTTTTCAGCCTGGAGAAGAGAAGACAAGGGGGGACTTGGTGGCAGCCTGTAAGTACATCAGGGGCATACATCAGGGCCTGGGAGAGCATCTATTCACCAAGGTGTCCTGGGGGAGGATAAGATATAAAGAGCACTGATTGAAGATCGCTTCAGGCTAGACATGAGGAAAAACTTCTTTTCAAGTTGAGTGTCAAGGGTTTGAAACAGGCTCCCACCAGAGGTGGTACAGTCATCTACCTTGGCAATCTTCAAAAAATGTCTCAACATCCATCTCGCTGGGGTTCTCTGATCCCATCGGTCTTTCCTGCCCAAGTGCAGAGGGGTTGGACCTGATGATCTGTAAATTTCTTCTAGCCCCTAACAACTATGAAACTATGAAAAAGACCACGTCTTCCCTGGCACCAATTCCTTTAACAACTGTGTTTCTACATTCCTGTTCAAAAGATTCAGGGTCCAATTTTGGTAGCTGAGGGTTGGACACTCCTCCTTCTTGTACCCTTCTAGACAGAAGGTATTTTAGAGGTGTATGGGTCATTCTAAGAACAGTAGGTGCTAGCCCTGTTAGGTATTCCTGATGCTGTAATGCCCACACCAATGCCAGTACCTCCTTTTTGCAAGGGCTAAAGATCTTTTAAATCTCATTTAGCTATCTGGAGGCATATGCTAGTGACTTTCTTGCTGGTTCTAAGTCTTGGCTCAGGACAGCACCAATTCCTTGCACAGTCATGACCAGTTCCAGGACAAGCAGCTGGTCAGGTTGTGGATAAGCCAGAGCTGGGGCTTGAAGTAGTGCATCTTTTGGTTACTTGACTGCTTGATATAGTTCTGGTCCCCATTTCCAAGGAACTCATTTCTTGAGGGATTTATAGAGTGGAGCTGCCCTCTCAGTATACCCCTCTATAAACTCTCTGGAAAATCTAATCAAACCAAGAAAACATCTTAAGGCTGTAATATTATGAGGGACAGGGAGTTTACAGATCACCTCTATCTACCCTTTCCCTAGCAGGTGTCCTTTCTGATTGGCCCAACTCTGCCTCTAGGTATCTCTTTGAAAGTTGCACCAACTGAGCCATGTGAGGATTTATTTTAAACCTAGCCTGTTCACTAATTTTTAAATGTTCTTTTCTGCCTAAACACCTTTTCTGTGGGCTCCTGTCACCAGAACATCATTCCTATATGACATCACTTGTTTTTAGTCATTGGGATCCAAACGATCTGACATCTTTACAGTGTGACTGTGACAACTTGTTGGGGCTTGAGGAAACCCTGTGGCACCCTGGTTTCACACCGAAGATATACGGTCACTCATGAAAAGTAAAAGCAAACTTATACCAGGAATCAGGGTGTAGTTGTAGGGTTAAAACTTACTTTACCAAAATGCTTAGTGTAAACAATGCCATTTTATGCTTCAATATAATTATTGCACACTGAAAACTGAGGTAACCGATTTTATTACTTATTTGTAAACCCTGTCAGTGAGCAGGTTGCAAAAAGATGTAGTTTGACATTTCAGACATGTCAGTGAGCAGGTAGTGAAAGGATGTGGTTTGGCACTTCAAAATTCAGTGAGCAGTCGAGGCAGCAGGATGCAGGTGAAACTTAAACACGATTGGATGCTGGTATAGTATAGTTGGTGACCGCAAAGATTGTTTTTCCATGCCAATAAACCACAAGTTAAATTTCCTGTGCTACCAAAGATTAAAGCTGTAAAATATGTTTGGTTCACTCTCAAAAGCACAGTAACACCCCTTTGAGAAAACATAAGATGCCTGAGCAACTCTAACAAATCAGAAGTGCTGAAATTTGCTGAACTGTGCTTAAAACACCCTGCCAAGCTTTTTTAACTCAACTTCCAGCAGACTCTGAAAATATTGACACTGAAGTCCTCCACAGCTTGCAATTACATCTCTGCAATATGTTACATTATACTGTATGTGAAGCAAGCTTGTAGTTTTTTAGCACATCAAGCCAATTGCAGAAATGATTCTTTGGTCTTTGTTACGGGGTGGGGCCCAGGAGTGGCTGTGATCTCTCCTGTGCCCCTACCGTGCCAAGTTGCCCTTCCAGCACCCTCTTCTCACCTGCCACGTCTTTGCTGTTTATGTAATATTAATGGGAGGCTGCCTTTCCTGGGCTTCTCGGACCCGGTGCTCTTGCCCTATATGGATATCTCTTGGTGCACCCACCCTAGGGCGTCGCGTGGCTCCTTCCGCCCCCAATACCACGCCCAAGCCTTGCCGGTGTTCCGGACGTTCTCGTGTCTCTATGTACATGCCCTCCCTGGGCCCTCTCTGGTATACGTACCCTCTTCTGGGCCTCTGATGTGTGTGCCCTCTCCGGGACTTTACCCACACACCCTGCCCTTTCTGGGCTCTTGCTTGCACGCTCTGCCCTTCTGGGCCGTTTAGACTTGCCCTCACCCCTTTCAGGGGCTTCCCGATCAACTCGCCCCTGTCTGGGGTTCTCCCGTATCCTCGTCCTCACCAGACACTCTAATCTTATGCTTGCCCTTTCCAGGGCCTCTCCAGGGTCTCCCCCAATATACGTGCCCCCCCTGGGCTTCTATCTGCACGCCTGCCCTTCTTCAGGCTTCTGAACCTGGTCTGCCCTACCTGGGCTCCCTATTCCCATATTCATGGCCGCTCTATGGCCTGCCCTGTGCCTTCCGTGCGCTCACCCTCACTGGGGCCTATGCCCCACGCTTCTCCTGCCTTTTCGCACTCTCACCCACTCTGGGCCTCACTTGCACGCTTCCCGCGCTTGGGGCTCAGGTGGCCCGTAGCCGTGCCTGGCCCCCTGACCCTTCTTCTGGGTCATATACCCACTGGGCTTTACTCCCAATACTGCCCCCACTGGGCTGGGGTCAGGACACCCCCTAATTCCTCCCAAGGTTGCCCCACTGGGGCCAGGGTCAGGACACCCCAAAACGCCATGCCTCATCCACAGTGCCAGCTCTGGCACCAATCGCTGTGCCCTCCCTGGGCACACCCCAAAACAGCACCCTCTGCGCCACCAGGAACCCCCCATTCTGCTGGGGTGCTCCCCTGAGGCCTCCTCCTTCCACAGCCTCACCTAGCCTTCCAGTATTACACAATCACCATCAAAACCAAACTCAAAGCTATGCCAACCAGTGGTAACCCAAAATCAGCCTACCGGCTATAACATCCCATGCCACCCTGTCAGAGGCCTCTCCATCTCATCAGCACTCAAGCAGCTCTGCAGCAGATCTCCTCCCTCTCAGCCTGTTGGAGGGGAACTGGCCTCAGCCTGGCTGCTTATAAAGGCCAGGCCCTGCCCCCTTTCAGTCAGCTGACCCAATCAGTTGCCTAAGCAACCTTCAGCTGTGCTGCCCTGCTGATTGGCAGCCAAGCCCTATTACCAATGCCAGTAGCAGGCACCCCAGTGCCCTGCTACACATCTCCCCCTCCCGGGGTTGAGCCTCCTTAGGAGCGGGGTGCGGAAGTGCCCTGTGACAGTCTTGGTCACCCACTTTACTTACCAATCCCAAAGTTATTCCCAGCATTCCCCATATAGTGGTATGACAAAGAATGGATTACACAGATCAAGGACTGAAAACCACTTTGCCCCTCCTGTAATAGCTGCCATGTGTTCTGGATATTTGACCATTACAGAAGCAGTCATCAATGTAACTTTATTCAGAGCCTGATAATCAACAGTTAATCTCCAAGTTTTACTATAGGCCTCTCTTACAGGCCAGATTGGGCTTTTGTTAGTACTAGACACTTTATCTAATACCCCTTGTACTTTCCAAGCATGGATAGTCTCTGCTATGCTTGCCTCTGTTTCCTGAGGAAATTTGTGCTGTCACTGTGGAAGCAGGTTGGGCCCTTCAATTAAAATCTCAGCATTAGTTTTTTCACATGCCAGCTTATTTTGTGCCCAAACTGCTGGGCTCCACTAAGCTATTTCTGCTGCTTGCAGGGGCCATGGAGGAAAGGTTAACTTTTCCTTTGCCTTTATGGCAGCATACCTGTGTCTTGCTGATATAATAACAGTCACTGCATTGGTACATGTTATATAAGCCCATAACTGCATCAATAATTCTCTATTTGCTAGATCAACAACAGCATTCAGCTCTTTCAAAGCATCTATTCCCAAGATGCCTACACCTCATAATGGAGTGAGCCCAAAAGACAAATAAACTGAGAGAGCTGTGAGTTCCATTACCCAGAATCTCATCTGCTTACAAAAAGTTACTTTGCTTTTTTTTCCGTTAAGTGCTTCCAAGATCTTGACCTTGTCTCCTGCAAGTTTTTGAAAATCCACTTTTTCACTTCTGTTTAGACAGAATAAGGCACCAGTATCAATTAACATTTGTTGTTGCCTCTGTGTCCCCTCCTTTTCTGGTTCTCTCCATACTGGGAAGAGCTAGCTACCCCCACCAGTCATAAATTATCAGTGCCATTCTAGTCAGGGAGTGGAGTAGGAACACTGTGCCCTCCTAGCACTGTTCCTGCATAGCTGATACTTTGGGGGTGACAGGTTTACTCTGCTCATCTTCATACCTTGCCAGCTGCTGCAACAAATCCGCTGTGGGGACACCATCTATCTCCCCGCTTTTCTTATATTTAATTAGCTGCTTCCACACTTATATTCTGACCAGGTCCTATGGACCCCTTTTCCTTTTTTCTTGATCTTTCCTTTCTATTTTTTGGTGTGACTGGGGTCCTTAATTCACACGTCACTGCAGACACTTTTCCTTTTTGCACCTCTCTCAATGCCTACTGCTCAGTGTCAAAGCCTTCTTTAGCTCCCTGCATTACTTCAGCGAAGGTTTTTTTGTGTGCTGCTGACTCCAAAGCTAGTTTGATTCCTACAGAGAACCCTTGAATCAGTGATTGCAAGAACCTTTCCCTCTTCCATTCAACATCTTCCTCCTCATTTGGATCATTCTTGTTATGTTCAACCTCTAACTCTGCCAACAAATACAGCTCTTTCCATTCTGCATATGCCTCGGGTCTTTCCCCTGGCTGTGCCTGTTTCCTGATGATATAACACAATCAGGGGTTTCCCTGGAACAAACAAATCTAACACTGCCTCCTGGGTTTTTTCAACACTAGCCAGCCCCGCTTCAGATTAGGGGGCAATCCTGAAAAATCCTTCAACCTGAAAAATCCTTCAGGTTCATACATCCCTGACACCAATCCATTAAATCACCTACTGAAAACATGCTGCCGTTCTTATGAGCAGAGATACGGGTTTTCCATTTCCCATGGAAAAATGGGGAAAACATGGATTTGCCCTTTTTACCAGAGGAAAAACTCCCTCCGTGAGTGTAAGCCAACTGAGTGCCTAGCTGAGCTTTTCCCTCAAGGCTTTGCAGCTTATTTTTTATTTCATTCTAGTTTTCTAACTATGGCATGTCTACATCTGATACCCATGAAGTGGGTATCGTAAACTTGAGAGGTATAGTTTCAGAGGAAATGTTTGGCCATTTTAGGGCAATAGTATGGTAATTTGATTGCAGCAGAGCAATGGCTTCACTCTTAGCTTTTAAGCAACACGAATTGCACAAAGTCCAGGTGGTACCATTTTCATACAGCAAATGACTTGGTCTTTCTCAACAAATACGTTGCTCTATTGTTACATATGATACATTAGGTAACTCATATACGTAGGTTGTGTTCGATGGGCTGAGAGGCCAGCCTCTCCATAGGGTCCCTAATCCAATCAAGGTGCTACTGATTTGAACTAAGGGGGATTGTGCCACATACTGAGGGCCATCGGGGGTAACTATTTCTTATATGGGGTGATGCAGATTCTAGTCTCAAAGGCATCCTCCTCCTATCCCTGTGCTTAGCAAGTTAGCAGTGGTCTAGTTTCCATCTTTGACCTCCTGCACCAGGAATGAACACTTTCTTTTATCACAGCTTTCCCAAGTGGTAATCCAGGTACTTTGATAGGGGTATTTTTTTTTTTAATGTTGCAGGCATTCTATGATGTTCTAAGCTAGGCGGCTATTTTTTATTTTTAATGTTGTTTATTACCTGGGAAAAATGCATATTTAATGATAACTGAACTTGCACACAAGCAATACTTCAAGTTTGATTTTTGTTTGCTTTAAAAGTAGTATCTATCATGGCCTGGGCAAGACGGGCTGTCTCTAATTTTACATCAGTTAGCAATTTGTCAGTGTGCTTTACAGTTTTTCTTTTGAGCATGTCTCCCCTAGTGAGCAGCCCTACTGGCTGTCAGAGATTGGCTACTCTTTCACTGTTTTTCTGGGATTTATTTAAGTTCCATACATTCATAGCTGAGTTAAGTCTGCCTCAGAGATAACCTGGAGCATTTCTCTGTCTGCGGGACTTAACTGTAGTCATGGAACAGAAAATGATTGGCCATTCTCATCTAAGTAACTCTTCAGCTACACAGGCTCCTGCTGAACAGTTTGGAAGAGTAGCTCAGACATACCATTGTTCTGGTCTGAACAATACTTGGAGAACTAGCAGCCCCGAGTGTAGGTTAAGTAACAGTCCCAGAGAGGGGTCTAGTCTGTCAGTGGCAGAGGGAGGCGAGACTCTCAGGGAGGAGTCCAAGAAAGTCCCTGAGGGTGAAGGTGCACTCCCTGCAGGAATACCCGAACTCCCTGCTGATTGCTTAGCCAGGCAAGGGGAGTTCAAGCGGGAGGTTCTAGAGGACCCCAGCTTGGAGGAACTCTGGCAGATGGCTCAGGAGCAAGAGACGGAGTTCACCCCAGAGAAGAGGGAACAGGTGGTCTGGGATAAAGGACTTCTCTATCAGTTGTGGGTACCAAAGAACCATGCCAAGACCTGGGAACCCCATCGCCAGATCATAGTACCTCGTAAATACAGACAACAATTGCTTTCCATGGCACAATTTACTGTGTGCTGGTCACATGGGCAGGGAATGGACACGCCGGTGGCTGCAGGCGAACTTTCATTGGCCCAGAATTGCCCAGAATGTGAGGGACTACTGCCGATCTTGCGAGACACGCCAGCGGATGGGCAAAAGTGGGGACAAGAGAAAGGCTCCCTTACAGCCCCTCTGTATCACTGATCAACCCTTCCAAAGAGTGGGGAGAGACATTGTGGGCCCGCTGAGGCACAAGACCCATAGAGGGAAGAAATACATTCTGACCCTAGTGGATTTCTCAACTCGGTACCCGGAGGCGGTTGCCTTGACCTCCACTGAGGCACCTGTGGTTGTGGATGCCTCCGACTCAGGACTAGGAGCTGTACTCTTACAAGAGGCCCAAGAGACATGGCACCCCATGGTATACCTAAGCCGGAAGTTAATCCCTTGGGAGCAGAATCTGTTGTCTCTTGAGAAGGAGAGCTTGGCAATCATTTGGGTGCTGAACAAGCTAAGGCCCTATTTATGGGGGCAGTAGTTCACCGTCCTATTAGACCATGCCTCACTGCAGTGGTTGCAGACAATGCAAAACACAAACACCAAGCTTCAACAATGGGCCTGGCAGCTTCAAGAGTTCAACTTCACTCTCGAACACATCAAGGGAAGCCAGAATGTGATAGCAGATGCCCTGTCACAAAAGGACTCTGGGTAGTGGGTTGGATGGACTCAGACCCGCCTGAGAGAGCTCTGGCGGGGGAGTTCCTTAATGTACTATCATGTTTATATTTGTTATTGTTATGTTCAGTATTATGTGTTGTGTAATTTCTCTTTAGGTGCGAAAGGCAACCCTTCTAAACAAAGCACACTTGTACCCATAGCTCTGTAAAGCTAGGTGTCCAAACTTTTAAAGGAGGGGGGGAAGTGTGGCAGGAAGCCACCTTTGTTTCTCCCCAAAATCTCTGCTCTGAGACAATGTGATTAGGATGGGCACAGCAGAGAAGACACACCCTTACCCTGTCTCTTTAGGTAACCTGAGCTGGCTACGTTCCCGAGGGAGGGGGGAACCTGCTCCCTCTGCCTACGTGACTGGTATCGGCTACCTGGGTGAGAGGCTTCTACCTGGTGGGCTAGAGTCTGCCCAGCAACCAGTGATGTATTTCAAATTGGTTGGCTGACAGCCAACAGGTGCTGGCCTCCGTTGGACCAGGTGAATGAGGTCACAGGGGCTATATAAGTTAAGACTGCCCAGGAGGAAGGGGCAGCAGACATTCAGGGACTCAGAGAGGAGATTTACCATCTGAAAGTGGCTCTCCCTCATAGCCCATGAGCTAGGAACAGCTTGTCTCTAGAGGGAGTCTCCAACAGCCTCTGGATGATGCTTGTGAGTAAGCTACTTGAGATTTCATAGATTTCATAGATATTAGGGCTGGAAGGGACCTCGGGAGATCGAGTCCAGCCCCCTGCCCAAAGGGCAGGAAGTCAGCTGGGGTCATAGGATCCCAGCAAGATAAGCATCCAATTTACTCTTGAAGGTGTTCAATGTAGGTGCTTGAACCACCTCCGCTGGCAGACTGTTCCAGACCTTGGGGGCTCGGACAGTAAAGAAATTCTTCCTTATGTCCAGCCTGAAATGGTCTTGCAGGAGTTTGTGACCGTTCAACCTTGATCTGATTAAATATCTAGCTGTCAGTAACTCAGATGCGTGATCAAAAGGCTACCTCAGCCAGACTGTTTTGCTGTATGGGATTTCTATGATATTGCTCTATTTTGTACCCTATTTTCACCCTGCCCCTTGTAATCAATAAAGTTCTCCTTTGTGACTGGTGTAGGAGAGTTATTGAGGGGTGGGTCTAAATTATGCCTAAGAGGCCCCTTAGGTCTGTGGACTAAGGGAGACTTTCTTTTTTGGCCCCTGACTTGGGGAAGTGCTCCAAGTGCTTGTACTGGGTTGAGTACCCATTGGACTATTAGGCAGAGAGAATCCCTTCTCAGGGTGGTGGCACCTTACATTACCCCCAGGCTAGCAAATCTGCTCCAGGAAGGGGGTCAGCCAGACGTAAGGCATCCCTAGGGAGGCACTCCGAGCCTGGAAGGTGGTCGGGTGCAGTGAGGTGGGTGGCTCAACACAGGAGTACCCCCTACTGGCTTGCCACACATCCTACCCAGGAAACGCAATAAGCCATTAATAAAAAGAGTACAGTTGTAACAGTGCACCACTTCATGGTGCCAGTCAATTCAGACTGGTGCCAGAGCAGGACTCATCTTCAGTGGCAGGCTCAGTTAGGAGTGGTTGTGGCTGCTTTTGTAGACAGATCCAATCTGTAGGAACAAGACAACCAGGAGCTTGGCTCCCGTTAGATGAATCTGACTTAAATAAATCTGACTTTAAATACTTAAAAAGTATAATGCATACCTTTTGCCAATAGTGTCCCCTCCCATTTATCTCCTTGAGGATGCTTCACTACTACCTGATCTTCTGCCTAGAGCTTTCTCGGGTCACCACTCCTAGGTTGCTCTACTGCCAGCTCACAAGGATCACCCAATCTAAAGATCTGTTGCACAGGGCTACCTCCTGGATGGGGTCGATTATTGGACCAGTTGATAGCTCGATCCAAGTGCAAGTCCCAGTCCTTAAGAGCTGGGTCAGCAGCCAACAGCAAATTGCATTTGAGGATGCCATTGGTTCGCTCTACCAATCCATTAGACTGCAGATGGTATGGGATGTGATATGTCCATAACATGCTATGTTTCGTGGTCCAGTCATACACAAAATGATTGCGGAAGTGAGGGCCATTATTGCTCTGTAGTTCTATAGGTGGTGGATACACAGCTAGCAGAGTATCCAGTGCTGTACAAGTGTCCTGGATAACTTACAGCCATTAAATTCTTTTTACTTCAGCTGTCCATAGACTGACCAATAGCAGTACAAGCCTTACATTCTTTTGATAAGGTTAATTTTAACTATACCACAGGGCCTTACTACTTCAAGGCTTTGCTAAATTTACTAGGCCTTACTTTATACAAGGCCTTACTACATCTTAAACTTTAACTAGGCTCTTAGCAACAACATACCGCTTAATTTTTGAACAAATGACAGAAAAACACTTCGTCTAATCTTCATAGAGCCTTCAGCAAACACCTCATCACACAGACATAATTTTCAGCTGTCACAGCAGGGCTGGGGGGGCTGTAGCTTGGGAGTGAGGGGGTGGACCTGTGTTCTGTGAGCTAAGGGGGCAGGGGGAGCTCTGATTTAAGTCAGATACCAAAATGTATAGGTATTTAGAATTATTTTATAATAGTGATTGAGGCACTGGTAGGCTTCCAATTTGCTTTAAAATTATAAATATATCAATAAAACGTGTGTATCAATTGACACCCCCCCCCCCCCCCCCGTGGCATTTCATTTTAATCATGGGTTTGGGGATTTTTAAGCAGAGAATTTGTGACTTTTAAATCAGAGAATTTACGAGGATTGATTGTTGTTGTTAACCATGTTATGGCTGTGTCTCTTTTCAGGGGTCCCTGAGCTTTTTCTGTGGCTCTAAGATGCTCAGGGGTAAATGGAGCTAAGACCTCTGTAATGGTTGCTTTCTTTTCTTTACCCCTTTTTTCCATTCTGAGGAGCCATATGGGCCATGATAGATGTTACACTTTACAACCAAGTATCATGTTACAGGTTGTAACATGTTACACATGCATGGGGTTATAACTCATTTAGGGGCCCAATCATAGCGTGATAATTAAAGCTTAATGGATGTAGTTTAGTTGAACCAGATGTAGTTGAACCAGGTTCTGCTGTTGGTTTTGTAATGTCGATCATGTTAGTGTTAGAAATGCACAGCTTGCATCTTGTTCCTGATAAGAAAGAAATACTCTCCAAGGCTCCTCTCCCCCATCCTCCTTAAACTTTCTCATACTGATTACAGAGACTGGAATTTAGCTGTATGGCCTTGGGGTATAAACTTTTGAACTCTTGTAGCACTGAGCATGCTTAATGAGCTGTTGCATATTTACCTCTCCACCCCATATACTTAAATAGCTAATTATACTATACATGCGATGTAACTACATCATCACATACATGTATGTTTGTATGAAACGGAAGTAAGCTGCAAGAATTCCTGTGTCTGCACACATGCCCAGGAGAGAGAAGATAAAAAAACCGCTTGCAAATGCAACTGGGGCCAGAGGCGATTTGAGCTTCAAAGCTCCACTCTCTGACTTTTGTTTGCAAACAAATACATCCTTTTGTGCCGACTGATGTCTATGTGTCTGTGATCTCTGCGTTCCCTCCAGGGAAACGAACCGGCTTTGTGCAACATTAGGGTCTCTCTATATTGAGAGTTACATAGTTTGTCTACCTGGTGTAGCTCCAGAGCCTGCAATTTCTTATCTTCACACTGCAGCTGCCTTGCTGTGGATTGGGTGGGAGTGAGGTTATAGATAAAACAGATTCTGCTGGTTTTGCTGGAAATGCAAAGTAGTCAATTATCATCTGGGTATTTGCCAGTTTGAAAATTCAAGTAGCCATTTGAGCTAGTAGGTTTCAGAAGTGTAATCCTGGACGGTTCTAAAGCTATACACTTGAGCCTCTATGCCCTGGTCTGGAGTGAACTATACTATGTTGTGTCTAAATGCTTGCAGGACAGAGAAATGAGAGGACTGAGCCTTCAAATCTTGCTCATTTGTCACTCCTAAGATGCCCGTGTCTCAGGAAGTCAGAAGCATGCATACAGACTCAATCTCCAGTCACATGCTTCCAAATACACAGATGCACAATAAATACATACATTTGCTGTTTTTAAGTATTTAAGATGGAGGTTCATCACTTTCTGTGTTGAGTCCTCCCTCTTCATCATGATCATTATTACTACCTTCCCCAGGGCCCCCTTGGATCACTGCCACAACTCCCTTGGAAGCTATTAACTTTTGATTCAAAGCCTGCATTTACTTTTTACAAGCCAGATGATCTGCCAGCTTTCTAGTTTTTGACTCCTGAATTATTGCTTGGATAGTTGTTTCTGCCGCGTGGGTTTATCGCTTCCAACTTCTGATTCCTTCGCTTTCTCCTCAAGGAGATTAAAAGTTTTTTTCAGCAGCAGTTTTTCAGAGGTCTCAGTAATTTGGTGTGCATCTTTCAGGGAGATGCCCTGGAGGGCTACCATTTGAGCCTTTAAGCTCGGTCTTTTTCCTTTAGCTGTTTCTCCTGATTGTCTCTCTTCCTGTGACTAACTGTTTTGTTAACCTTTCACTGCCAGAAGTGATCCCTGTAAAGCAGACAGGCAGAGAGGTGTAGAAAACTCTCTTGTTGTCCAGCAATGAAGTTTTAAATAATAAAAACAAACCAGCTAAAATTTGGCATCTTCCATGTCTATACCTCCCTGCCTGTCTGCCATCTGACACTACCAGAGAAGGAATCCTGCCTTATCTGCACAAAGAGCAACTCACAAAGACACTCTCATGGACCCAAAGGAACAGATTTTCACCTTCAGCTTCCTCTGTGCAAAAAATAAGTTGTGTTTTTTTTTTTTTTGTTTGTTTGTTTTTTAACCTATGGGGACTTTTTACCATCTTTAATTTTCCCTGAGCCTGTGGAAGTGTGCGTGTGTGCCTGAAAGCTTGCAGAAAGAGAGTTTCTTGCAATTTCTTAATTGATCTAATAAAAAGTATAATCTCTGAACCAAGAGTTCTGAGTTCCACATTTCTTTTTGTCTGGCTTAAACTTTTTAATCAGCCGCAACCCAGAAAGACCACAGTTTAGGAAGGTCTGTGACAGGGGGCTGTCCTGAGGCAGACCTCTGTGTCAGTCTGCCCACCTGTCTCACCTGCCATGCCTTGTTAGTAAATAATTAAGTTGTTCATTAGGCAGGAGGCTGCCTTTCATGCTCTCAGCTATACTGGGCACTGCATATATGCTCTGACCTCTCTTATGTGTGTTCCATGCCTTGCAGGTGTTACTATCATTGTCAACTCTGTGTCCCTGGTGCTGAGCCCCCTGGCTTCTGTTTCTCTGCAACACTAAGGCACTGAGTTCTCTAGTGACTGGCTTTACATGCCTTTCTCTTAGATGCCTGGCTCTGTGCTCTTGTCCTGGGTGCCTGGTTCTGCACCCCCTTAGCTGCACCCCTCTGGGCCTCCTGTGCCCCTCTAGCACTCCAGGGTCTATGGAATCAGATGCCCTCTCTCTCCCCTGGCACTAATGAGGCCTCCAAACCTCCCCTTCTAGCCTCATCATGATCCTCCAGGGTAAACATGAACACAAACACAAGTCCCTAGGCAATAACTTTAAATGCTAACAATAACAGGGCTATGTGCCCCTTTAAGAGAACAAACTTCCATTCAGAGTAACATGCCTCTGTCTAGGTACCTGGTCCTCTGTAGACATGTAACACCTAGATGCAGAGCAGGCAGTACTGGGAGAGCTAGACAGGCAGCACCAAGGCTTGGGTAGCTTTAGCAGGCAGGAGCTCCCTCCCCATCAGTTGCCAGAGAGAAAGTCTGCTAGCTACAGCCTGGGCTTATATATCCCAGAACCCTGTCTCCTGCTGGTCAGGTGACATCAGCAGGTGTGGCCAGTTACTTGTAGCTGGGGAGCTCTGTTTAACCTACCAAGCTCCCTGGCCAGGCATCTTCAGCTTTAAGGAGAAGGTGCATCTTAGTGCCCTGCTATAGTTTTCCAGAGCATTTCCATCATTTTCAAATGCTCCCTTATCCCAGAAGCAGGTTCTGGAAATCTTGTGTACCTACAGCTCAAATTCTTCCATGTTGTAGGACCCACAGTCCCAAATCAAGGAATTGAGAACACAAGCCTAGTTCCTAGAACTACCCCAAAATTCCCCAGACAAGTGGTGACCCTGACCTAAGGAAGCATCAAGTAATCAATACATTCCACAACAAGGGTCATTTCATCATGCCTGGCCCAGGGATGCTAAAATCTGTTAACAAACATTACAAGGGGTGGATGGGTAAAAGCTTAAATGGACCCTTGGTCATTCCAACCAATGTGAGAAGTGTGTTAATTAATTAACAAAGTAAGATTAATAGCTGAGAAAAAGCAGTCTTATGGGGTGGGTCTTGACTGCCATTAAGCAAAGCTGGCCAGGCTCAGGGTCTCCATGGCAGGGGATCCTCCAAACAGTCCAGCAGGTATCATGTAGAAATTCCCAAATTTCCCCTCAGCCTATACCTACTATTTATAAATGGCTGATAAACACAGTCTTAGTATTCTAATAAATTCTCTCTGATTGGTTTTATTTAAATTTGTTTGTTTCAGAACTGGATTAAAGCAGAACTCCTGTGGACCAGAAAAGTGCCAACTGGTTAAAAGTTTATATCCATGAGAAAGCAAAAAGGACCAAAAGGGAGACTTCCTTATTTCCTTTTTCTTTTCATTTACACAAATTTGTTATCTCTGTACTTTAGCCTATGGTCTTATTAGGTTGCTTTGTTCTTACAACTTATATCTGATACAGGGAAGAAAGTTTTACTAAAAGTTTCAGAAAAGAATAGCTAACAAGATCTGGGCAGGAACAAAGAGGGAAGTTTGAAGAATGTAGTTCTGGCAGTCCAGTAACAGCAGAAAACAACATAGAAGCTGAAATTAAAAAAAAAGGGAATGGGACCTTCTGGGCTGCATTTCGGTGCCTTTGGCAGGGGCTCGCAGCCTGGGAGGCATGCTCTAGCACCTCCCCACCTCCTCCTGCCCCCCCTCCCTGGCTTTTGATCTGGGCCACTGGAGGTATCTGGCTGCCTTTCTGGTTTCAGAAGTGCAGGGCAGTTCACTTCATTATTGGTTCAATCAAGACAGTTTAGAAAAACCTGTGAAGATTGGATTGATTCAGCCTTGGGCTTTTGGACCATCTGTACTTAGCCCTGGTAAGGTAGCCACTTGACCATCACTGCTGCTTTTCCTCTGAAGAGATGGAGATTATATTCTGAATAATTATATTTGTTTTAGCCTGGACAAAGGCTCAGGTCAGCTTAAAATAAGAGGAAAAAATTACCTGTAAAAGTAGGTAGAGTATTCAAATAAGATACAAATCTAAAACTCATTAAACATTCTCCCAACTTAGCTTGGCTTTCTAAACATCTTCCCAAATAAAGTCTTATAGCACTTGCAGAAAATGTCTAGGCTTGGGGTCTGGTGTGGGGACTACCGAGAACAACTTCTATCAGTGTAGACTCTGGACCACTGGAGTTATGTGCTTTTGGTGCCCCACCTCTGTCAGAAGACAGACTAATATATTCTGGATGGTCAAGGGCAGCCCCCACATAGAGAGCATGTTTTATAAACGTTCTTCCCTTATTTCCATGCACAAATGGGCTGGGCCCAAGGACTGGCTGTGCAGGTGTTTCATGTGCTGCCTTAAGTAAGAAGTTTCCTTGTATTACCTAACTTAAGGTCAGCGCAATAGGATGTTGGGTAGGAGAGGGTCAAGGCATGTACTCCTGACACTAGTCATAAGGAGGGTCACTGGTATTTTATGACACAGCTTCCCTCCCTTTCCAGCACACCAGACCTCACAAAAATTGAACACAATTAACTTTAATCCATGAAAGCTAGCCTAATAGGAAAAACTGGAGAAACAGAAAAATTTACCAAGAGAGGTGCAATCGAACCATTTGTGGAATCCACAGTTACTGAAATTTGATATCGTGAAACTCCAGGTGTAGCAAATTGGAATAAATTCTTCAATCACAAGCTTAATTACAACTTAATATTATGTAAAAGAGATGTTACAGGAGGAGTTCCAATATTTTATTGAGCTCCATCTACATCGGCATCTATAGATATAGAAATAGCTCTATAGACACAGATATAACAGATTATTTTTCTTCAGGTTGATCTGAGGATAAGTCCCATTACTGTATGATTCATCATGCAGAAGCATTAGTGTATCTAATAAAAAATGCACCTTATAGTCTTGACTATTCAAAAGTATTAAAGGCTTGTTGAAGATTACAGTTAATAAGAGGAAAAGATTACTGTATATGTGACTAAAGCCTGCTTGGGCTGCAGTTTAAATTCATGGCCAAACTCTTATCAATTCTAGTGTAAATAGACCTTTGTGGTTTTATATACATAAACTAATGCTGTGCATAAAATCTTTTTGCTCTGAGTTATGCAGCCTTCCAAAAGGAGACCTGAAAACATTTTTTTTCATTGGTCTGCGAGTATGAGGTGAGATCAACATTTATAAATGTTTACCAATAAAAATCGAATCCCACCAAGCCAACTTATAACATATAGTAACACGTTTGTATTTTCAAGTTGAAAAGCATTATCCAGGTTCTAAATATCACCAGTTATTGGTCCATAATGGTAGTTACATGAGGAAATAAACCCAAACTGTCACCATGGCTCATTTTTTGAAGATATGGGAAATAAGTCTTTAAATTATTAATTCCTTTTAATGCCTTCCCACAATCTTTGCCTCTATAATATTATATCCCTTGTGATTTAAATGGTAAGATAAGTGTTTGTAAAGTAGTGTCTTGTCATGTTCCACAAAAAAATGTAATCAAAAAAGGTTGCATCATTCAAGGTTTTGTCTACCAGGCACTTATAGGAAATCACAAAAAGACTGCTTGATATAGCCTAAATGGAAAGGAAGAAATTCAACTGTCAGATTCCTCTCATGACCGACCATATGCTAAAAACAAGTCACTTAAAAATGGAATTACCAAACTGTAATATAAATTACTTTATTAAAAATGTGCAAATATAAAAAGTCACATACAAATATTAAAAACAGTGTTGACTGTCTTGGCTTTTTAAAAAACAGTTTAAAAAGACAATCAGGCTAAAACCAAATTGAATCACTTAGTTTCAACACTTTAGTTCTTAAAATTAAGAAATTTACTGATCTAATTTAGTTGTCAACAGTCACTTATGCTGTCTACTTACTTCAGCAATTAAACTTGAATAATGAAAAGAAATGTTTCATTTGATTTATAGCCCATTTTACTTCCTCATATGTGTGTATTAGCACAATTCTGCAATTTTGTGGTTGAAAACATTGCTGTGAAAAAAATTAAACACAAATCATCTGTTTTCCCTGAAAATGTTAAATGATACTTTATAAATAAATATCTTTAAATTGTATGTTTTAAAGTTCTAAAAAACAATACTCAGATTTGGTGCCCTATCTACTCAATAGTGTCCTTTCAAATTCTGAAAAACAAAATAGAGCTATGTGGTACTTTTCCCCAATGCACTTCAAAATAAGCACAAATAAGTGGATGTCATATAGGTACAAATACGAGTTTATCAGAGACAGCAGTCGTGTCTTCAGGTACCTCACAGATTTGAGATTATAAATTTGCATTTATTTATGAAGGAATAAGTAGTTCTTGTGGATAGGAATTGTGCAGAGGTGAAAGTTGTGGGTATAAAGAAAAATGTAATAGATTGAAATGAGAAAAAAAATGGTATGAAAGTTTGCCAAGAAGAGAAGGGTCCAGCTGCAATTCACTTCTGGTGGCCCAAAAAATCTGTATTGGTTTCCTGAATTTTGTAACTATGAAGCTGGCTCATGGGTCTGTTTGGGAGAAATCACCTTTCTCCTAGGGCCATGGAATGCTACGTAGTTATTCTGAGCCTGGTCCCTCACCAAAGTTTTTCCAGTGATTTTGGGCTTTGGATCAGACTGTCTATTCCTCTTCCTCTTCAAGGACAAAAAACAGGGACTGCCAAACCGATCATAACTCAGTGACATCAGGGACCTTTATACAGGAGACCCTTTTTTCTGATGGAGTTACAGAAAGATTATGGGGTTTTTAAGTCTGAAAAATGAGTACAGGCTAAAATGGATACAGCTTTTCATTCTTGCTGTATCTATAACCTTAATGAGCACTCAGTCAGGCACTAGCGATCATTAGGATACTGGAAATGACTACTATGTTGCGGGATTCTTTTCTCTCTCTATGAGATGAAGTGTCTTTAAAACTGATACTGAGTATTGAGTATGTTGACAAGACGACAAGTTTATTTATTCAAGAGCTTTGATTATGTTCTGAATATGCAGGACTAGAGCCCCAGCTGATGTAGTTTGCCATAACTCAGTGGAAATCAGTGGGCAACAGTCATTTTCACCCAATTTCAGATGATCTGAGTTATGCCAGGAATCAAATAAGGGGAAAGAAGTATGCCTCTTCCCCTGTTCCTTTAGCTATGCTTTTAGTGGACCTAATTTCCTTCTTTCTCATTTTCTGCATTCTCCCCAACTCTGCTTCCATCTCCTTCTTCATATAAAACTTTTCCTTATTTTGCCATGGAGCGTGTTTTTTCCTCTCTTTGCTCCCTACATGACTACCAACTAATCAGAGATCCCAATGATCAGAGCTCATAATTCACAGTCCCCACAATTGCCTCCTGCTTTGTCACATTTCGTAGGCACTGAAGAAACCATGCAATGAAGACATTGAGGTATAATCAGAAACACACTAACCCCATCTTTTGTAAGGGAAAAAACAGTGCTGCTATAAAAACTGTGCTTACATATTTATAAGAACTAGAAGATGAGGGACCTTTTAAGTCTCTGGCTGGGAGATCTGCAGATGCAAGGTAACTCTTGTGGCAGAGGCATACAGAATGAAAGAATGGTTGTAAATGTACCTCTTAGAGACAAAGAGAAGGAAAAATCAACCTCTTCCCCCTGGAAATAAAGTTCTTGAGGCTCAACATAAACATATTCCTTGCACACACCATACACAGTTTAAATTTATGCCTTCTCCTCCCTCAGGTTGTGCTGTTGCCACCAACAGATTTGCATCAAGATTGCCAGAATCTTGCCAGCTCCTTACTATCAAACCTTAATTCTAGCCACACTGCTATTATAAACCCCCTGGGAGTGTGTGCATAACATTTAAATGCAAGCAGTAGCTTTGGCATTCTTTATGACATAAAACCCATATGAAAAAGCTGGAAGGCCGAGCATGCTTCCTGGACTGAGGGGTTTCTCGTTAAGTGTTGGCAGTGTTTTATCATCCACCATCCTTAAGACGTGACCATTCAACTGAATAGATCTGTAAAGAGAGAGGTTGTTGGAGTATTTATGCTTTGTATTTAGAGACTCATAGAGACCTGGTTACAGGCCACCTACTTGTGAGTTGGGGTACTTTTTACAACAACAGAAAATTATGTCTTCTTACCTTGAAAATATGTTATCTTTCCCATGAGGTAGTAAAAGGTATTCATCTATGTGTTTATTAGATAAGTAATAAGGTAGCTGCAAGCGCTTTGTGATATTGTAGAGGTTTAAAACAAACAGTGTAACATCTCCTTCTTTGTACTTGGGGCTGAAAGGTAAGAGAGAGGGCATATTTATGACCAGCTCTTAAAGTGAAGTTACAGAATTGTGAAGAAAGTTCCTCCCTAACTGGGCAGAGTCTGTCCCCTCAGCACCAGAGCACATGTGCTTCCACAGCCTGAAGTGGTGACAAATGATTCCTTGTGGCTATCTGTACTTTCCCCACAGCATACTGCTGAGCTGCTCCCTGTTAGGGCTCATAGTTTCCTGGAATAGAGGTCCTTGCAGGGAGGGAGCAACTGAATCAGCAGCTCTGGCTGCAGAGCCAGCTCCTTGCCTAGTCTGCTGAGGAACTGTGATGGATGGCAGGGAGATAAAAGGGAAATCCTTCCACTGTAGAAGGATCCAATGGTGGGTGGCATCATTACCATTTTTAACACCTACAGGCTTCCCCTGCCACTAGAGCCTCACTGTGCAAGGCTCTGTACTAATGCAGGTCTCCTTTCTCATACCGGGGAAGATTCTACAGACAAGACAGGCCAGGGCTGGAAGGAAAGAAATGTTCCCATTCTAAAAATTGGGGACTGAGGAACAGAGAGTTTTGGTAGTTTCCTAAGGCCATTCAGGGAGATTATTACAAGGCAAAAAACAAACCCAGGTCACCCATTGTTTTTTACCACAAGCCAATCCCTCCTTTCTTAGGTAATTTTGGATAGCAATTCACATGACCTGCTCATTTTAACATTTCGTCAGAAAGTCTCTAATGTTTTAAAAATTTCCCTCACAAATCTCCATGTTACACTGTGTGAATGCAGAACATTTGCAGCCTATTGCAAAGCCTATTGTGGGCTATTGCCATGTTTTCATGGTTTCCCATGGGCTTGTACTGCAATGGGGCCTTCTCTTTCCAAGTAGTCCTTTGTCCTGGGTGTTGTGTTTAAATGCTTACTGGTGGTAGTTTGTGCAATGAAGGTATACCCGAAGCTTCTTCTGGTCTGCCCCCTTCAGGCCAACGTGCAGGACTTTGGTGCCAACCAGCTTCTTGTATAGCAGGGAAAGCCAGTAATCCTGTGTTGCACAAAAAAAAAATCCAGTCTGGCAAATTAGCTGTCAAGATCAGAGTAAAATAATACCCTGAGGTGCTCTTGTGAAATGATACCATTTTCTTTAACATTCAAAATCTGAGCCTGACAATCAGCCAAGATCCTGAGGGCTGTGCCCGATTTGCATGAAACAAGTACAAACAAGCATGGATGATCATATCCATTTCCCCCCTTATCACCTTATAATTTGTTATATTCAGGTATACAGGATTCACTGTCAAATACTGAATGTTGAGCCCTGCTGGGTGTGAAGTCTCAGGCTGAAAATGCAGTTTAGCCCCAAAGCACACTTCTGAGTTGCTGTATGCTGGCTACAGTGATAGTGCAGTGAGTGCGCCATCCCCATCAAATTACTGGAATGTGAACACTCTAAAATGCAAATACTACCAGTCCTTTCAAACAAGTCCAGCTGCACCCACTGGTGCAATGGTAGATAAAGAAGAATGTAATGATACAGGCTGTGTTTGCTTAAAAGTGAATCCAAGTAAAAACGCTAGAAGGCTGAGTGCACTCCCTGGGCTGAAGGGTTTCTCAGTAAGCACCAACAACTTTCACTGCCCCTAAAATATGAATTCCACTTTTATGATACTCTCATGTTTGCCTTTTATCACCTGATAAGAGATTAAAATTGGATCTTTCATGTACAATTTGTTCAATTCACAAAAAATGGGAAAGAGAAGCAAATTCTAACCCTGAACTGTAAAATGAATGCATTCATATAGTGTGTTTAGAGTCACTGTGCTTGTGAGAAGGGGATACAAAGCTGTTCAAGAGGGAGATGGAGGATTTGATTCTGAAAAATGCTGGGTACTTCCTACAAGGCACTAAGCACCTTGAGCTTCCACTGAAATCGATATGGATTGAGCTATCCTCAGCATTGGAAAGAAACAACTGATGTTTGGCTCCATGTGTGCCTGGTGATACTTAAGCCTTTAAAACAGCTTTAACCATTTACATTCTTCACTGCTAAAGTGGCCTTTCAATAAATATCAGGGATTCTATCCTGAAGGTGCACATTTTTGCTAGCCCAGAGCAACCTCACAGAAATCACGGCAATTACACTAAGGCAAAAAACAGGCAAGATCATAACTGTGTCTTTATATTGTTGAACTGTTCTTTTTACACTCAGTTTTTTATTGATGAGTTCAACTTTCTGTCTGCCACAAGAGAGCACTGTAGTGCTAGCAACAGGAAAAACCTGGTCTTTGGTTCAACTTACTAGATATGGCTTGGAAAACAACGCAGAGCTGATACGTTCTGTTTTTTTGCAGTATCATTTCCTTGACCATACCCACACCATATGAGGACCACATCAAAGCTTAAAAGCTTCTAGCTGTCCTAGAAACTGTCTTTATTTTCATATTTCTGCTGGACCCTGGACACTGTCTGATTTTCAGAGCAAAGGACGTGGACAAGCTTCACTGCTCTGCTGGGTAACTCACCAGCAAACCCAAAGAGATGGGTTTGCTTATGGTTGTATACATTTCCCACTGCTTCCATAGCCCACTTGCCAGTTCCAATTCTGCAGCTCTTGAACTTGTAAGAAGCACTCTGGCTACACTCCAAAATCCAATGGTTTGGTCTCACATGGGGTTGAGCAGCCTTGAGAGCACTTGTGAAGACTGTTATTTTTTGTTAATGTTTTTTGTACCCAGGAACAAGCAGTGGCTTTTCATTTTGATTACTTTTATTTCAGATTAAAGAAACTCCTCCTCCACCTGCAGCCTTGCCACTCTGATGAGAACACAAAGAACAGCACTGTAGCTAGAGACACTATTTGCTGTATCAGCCCTGTTTCCTGGAATCTGTAATAGCCACAACTTGGGTGGGGACCACATGTGGAGAAAAGGGAAGAAAAAGGCAGGGAAGTGTTACTCCCTCACCTAAGTGTAGCTGCTTATTTAGACAAAGCCAACAGAAGCTATAATGCAGAAAATGTTTCATCAGAACAAAACACTGTTCCAAATAACACATGTTCTCTTTGTGATATAGGAAAGAAAAAAGTACATTGGTTTTCGCTGTGATAAAATGCTTGCTTTGTACTTAAATAATATTATGTTGTTAGCTCATAGTTAAAAGAGCTAAACAGTGATGTCTCATCACAACTTTTGGAAAAAAAAAATCACTCACCCAAAAAATACCCAAACTAAAAACACTAAACAAAATCCTCATGAGTCTGGAAAGTTTGGACCACGATCAGATTTCTCTCAGGCTCATCTCTACTGCTAAGGCTCAAAGACTCTCTCAACATTTTTTGCTAGAGGTTGCTTTGCTATAGCACATTTGATCCATACTCAGAACTTAATTGATTTTAGACAGAAGGATACATGTCTGTGAGTACCTTTCAGTATTTGCAGCTCTTGCCAGGTTGTTATAATAGCTGACCTCTGCCTGTACATCAGCTTTAGCCAGCATGTAAATATACATATATGAAGTTGTTATCAAACTAATATTATTGTATACTTACAGGCAAGGGTTCAAAATTCTGATCCACCAGGTGATAGGTTCCTGCTCCAAAGAATACCTGTCTCATCACCACATCAATTCCCAATTTAGCTGACAGTCCTAATTTGTCCAACCACCTGCAGGAGAAGAGAAAGACAGATAAGCTAAACATTAATGCAAACAGTCCTAAAATATGTAGAAAAATACCTGTTGATCTAGACTAAATTATGTAGATTAAATTATTTTTTGACTTCTGCGTACGGCAGAAATAAGAAAAATGAGACAATGCCGACTCCAACAAAACACTGTGCAACAAAATAAAAAAATAAAAAAATCAGGAACTGGAGAAGCATCCCTGGAGAAGCATTTTGGATTGGATTCTGACTAGCTACCTGGTTTAACTGTACTGTTTCCTTGAACTCCCAAGCCATTTTCCTCTTTTGCATTAACAAAGGCAACTGGTGGAGCTAAGGAGTTACTATATGATCTTGAGTTCAGCACAGGCAGATTGAGGTGGACTATCAGATGCTCAGGTTATATTTAATTCTAGCAGTTGACTTTCATTTGACAATTAAATTCCCTAGACGTTTTTTGGTTGCCAAGATAACCTTCAATAATATGAACCAAACAATAGTGTGGTGTCTTTCTGAGTTTGCAGACAGATAAATTAAAGGTCTGAGTATTCCAGTCATTTCAGTGAAGTTTTAACTCTGAAATCTGTTAGGGACAATTTAAATACCAACATGGTTAGTTGTTTTGAGATTAGTCTGGGTAAAAGAAAGAAAAAAGAACATCTTATTGTACGGGTCTTTTCAAACTTGTCAACTGATCCTATGTTGGCATCACAAGTGGATGGGACACAAGTTACAACTGAAGTTTGGGACT
This sequence comes from Crocodylus siamensis, assembly GCF_052110815.1. NCBI lineage: Eukaryota > Metazoa > Chordata > Crocodylia > Crocodylidae > Crocodylus > Crocodylus siamensis. Next base: position 141,418,313 of record NC_143396.1, read on the forward strand.
TTACCAGAATTACTTCTCCAATTTCATTGGATGCTGGCAGCCATAGTTTTTGTGGGTCATGCTTCCAGTTCTAAACCCAATCTGCTACTCTAAAGAAAGGTACAAAGGCCATGCCATCCTCTATGGACTGCACTTACTTAGTCCTGCTTTTTTACCTATTCAGAAGACTGAGAAACCTATTTTTCTAGCCAGAAGTTACAGATTACTGCATATTTGGCTATCCTTTATGCTTAAATCTCACAGATGCATTTTGGAGTAACAGCTTCAGGCCATGGGAAATGGATGGCTTAAGAGCAATGAACTTAGATCTGTAAATGCATGAATGTTACTAGGCTTCAGAGAAACCAACACCCATTCCTACTTAGTCAGGAAGAATGTTGCTGATATGCCTTTAAAGGTAGAGCTGTAAGCAGGTCTCCCAGAACCACCTTGGAAAAGAGTAAATGCATGCTGTTCTACTTACATAAAGCCAGCAACATACGCATTAGACAGTCTGGGTGCTCCACCTCCATAGGCTGAACTTGTTTCTCCTAACCAAACTTTTTTGCCAGGAACAGTTCCATCAACAATCTAGAGAATGTCATATTGTTAGGATAAAGAAAAGTAAATAAGTAAACCCATGGGTCTCCCTAAATCAATCAGATCCAGTCAGGTCTCTGGGTAAGTTGTATGAATTTCAGAGGTTTTTCCTAGCAAGCTCAGGTTGAATGAAGCACAGCTCCAGGGAAGATCTGGTGACCAGATGCAGAAAATGGCACATAAAAAATGTCCTTACTCACGCTATGTGGCATCTTACTCTGCATGCCATCCTACTGAAGTCAGCAGGAATACATAGTAAATGAGATACTACTTCATGTAAAAATGACAGAATCCACCCAGAAATTCCATCTCTGAGGCTGTGACGGCATGGGCAAATCCATCTGTTTTCATTTCTGTAGTGTATACTCTCTCCAGCCTTATGGTTAAATGACGATTCACCTTCCATCAAAATATTTCCCATAGGATCAGATGTTGTTAGCATTGTTAATATTTGTTACATTATTTACAATGAGAACAATCTCTTAGATTGCTTAAATTAACTGCTAGTTTATCCTATTCTAATCTACACTCAGTATTGGATCTAAGTGTGAGGACATTGTAACAAAACACTGTACCTGAAAAACATTGTTTATTGCTGTAATAAAGGTATCCAGCACTTCAGGGCTCAAGAAATCCTTTCTGGTAGCAGTTCGGCCATTTACGTAGTAACTGAAAAGTTAAGACACCCCCAAGAGAGCAAAAGTAAATGAAGCAGCCAAGAAAATAAAATGTGATCTAAAAAGCTTTGTTACATAGTGCATTTATTCACATGACTTCAGGCTTTTCTTGCAACCTTAAATTTAACATTCCCTGCCTCCTTTCCCTCATGTGCTTTTCAAGTATTCATAAGCTCAAACTGTGCAAACCACAAGCTTTCATGGTTGCAGTTTGAATTTGCATCTGTGAGAGCACACTGATCACTGGCCATGAGTGACTGAAAAATCCTACACTTATAAAAAACAAAGCTTTAAAAAAAAGAACCAGGATCCCAAATTATCTAGTTTACTAGAAAAAAGTGTGTCTAAGTCCTTTATGATGATAAACAGAAGAAAACCCCTCCAAATTGTTGGTGCTATTAGGCTTTGGAAGCAGAGGTTCTAACTTCCATTTTTTTTCTGAAGGACTTTGCTGATCTTGGGGTCACTGGGATGGTTACACACCCAGAAGACGGATACCTGGGCAATGGCTTTCCCTGCCATCAGCTGAAGTGAGGTTCAAGTCAGATGTATCCAACTGTGGGTTGGGAGATCAAGGTCTTAGGGAAGTGCTGCTCAACTGCTGGCCGACAAAGCCACGTCTTCTGGCCCCTAGGGCTTCCCATGGGTCTTGAAATGTGCTGGTTAATTTTAAATTACAAAACCAATACCACATTTCCTAAAAAGGGTTTCTGCCACTCACACTGGACCTGACCGCTCTAAAATATTCCAGCAATGCTCTCTGCTGCAGGTGTGTTTTGTATCAAAATCCCTTTTCGATGCAGTTGCTAAATTTCCATCATGACAGATTTGCTGTATGTAGTGAGGTATTATTTACTGAAGAGTTTTTATTAGTCTCAATTTGCATTATTTCTCTGGATTTTATAAAACCTAACAACATAGTTATTTCTTTTTAATTAAATTAAAATTAGTAATATGGCATATTATACAATATTAGCACAAGATTATATCATATTATGCATAACATCATCCTGGTAATGACCTCAACAATAGACGTTGACCCAGAAGAGCACCTCTATTCATCTACTTAGATTCTACTGAAGTCAAGCACGATCAAGTATATACTGAAAGTTGAACATGTTTTTAAGAGCTTTCCTGAATTAGGCATTATATATCCAAACATCAGCATTTCAAAACAATGTCACTACTCTATAAATCAGAGGCAGGCAAAATACGGTTGCCGGCCTGCCAGGCACTTTCGCCCAGCCTGCATCATCCACCAATGAATTGTACCCCACCCCGCTCTTCCGCCCATGGGGGTGGGAGCAAGGCACCCACGTATACACATGCCCTTAACATACCCTATTGCACCGCACTCTCACTACTGCAGGTGGAAGGGCCCGGCCTGGCCAGCAGGCAGCTTCCAGGCAGGGCTGCTGCTGCAGGGGACCTGGTTGGCTTCCCTAGCATCCCACTTGCTCCAGGCAGCAGGTAAGGAAGCGGTGGAGGTGGGGGTGGAGCTGTAGCTATGTGGGAGTGTTAGAAATATTATTAAAAATGTATAATGAATAGAGTGTTGTTAGAACTGCACAGTTTGTATCTCGTACCTGATAAAAAGAAACACCACCAAGGACATCCCTCCCCTCTTGGCAAATTTACTATCTTTTTCCTATACTCCCCCCAAGCCTCCCTCTGCTTTCTCATGCAGATTACAGAAGCTGTAATTCAAATGACTGTGTCCTTGAGAGAGAGAGGATTTGAACTTTTGGTAACCTGGAGAGCTTTCTAAGCATGCATAATTAGCTAATGCATATATGCCTATCCACCCCGCATACTTAAGTAGTTAATTATAATGCACATGCGACGGACGACGTGACGTCATTTCATGTATGTTTGTATGAACCGGAAATGAGTTGTAAGAGTTCCTGTTTCTGCACACGTGCCCAGGAGAAGAAGATAAAAGCCAGCTGAGAGGTTTCCTTGGGGGCAGAGTGGTCTTTTGTCTCCACTCTGACCCTATTTGCAAATATACCCTTTGTGTTGCTAATAATGTGTGCCTGAGGAATTATTATTTGTGAGCCTCCAAAAGAAATGAACCGTAATTTTTACATCAGGAGTGTGGAGTGTGGGGCTGGCTGCAGTGTAGAGTCAGTGCCTAGAGGGTAGTGGCAGCCTGGAGTTGGGTGGAGAGTGTGTGGGTGTGAGGGAGTTGTGGGGTTCCCCCCAAATTCCCCATGCTGTGCAGCCCCCACAGGCAGCAGCAGCAGCAACAGCAGCAGGCGGGGGCGTGTGGGGCACTGATGCTCGGCTCTGGCCAGCACTGCACATTGAGGTGAGAAATGCAGCCCCCGCTGGTCCATCTCTATTGCTGTTGCTCCCTGCCACACGCACACAGCCCCTGCACTGACATGGGTCATGGAGGCAGGAAAGGCAGCTGGCTCCAGTTCATGGGGCTTCCCTCCCATGCAGCACAAATGTGGGGGCTGCGCATGTGCAGTGAGGAGTGCCGGCAATAGACATGGCCTGGCAGCTGCACTTCTTACCATGATGTGCAGCGCTGGCCAGAGCAGTGCACTGCCAGGCACCAGCACCTGTGCTGGGCACCAGAGCCCTGAGCGCCCAACATCTTCTGCTGTGTCATAGGGGGAGTGTTGGGAGGGTCCTCACCCCCCCATACCCCACAAGTGCTACACACCCAAATCCTGTCTCCACACCCTACCACATATACACCCCCCTGAACATACCCTGTGCCCCACACATACACAGCCTCACTCCCTCACAAACCCCCCCACCACTCACACACACATACACCACCCACAATATACAAGACTAAGAATTTATTTTTGGGTTATTATGCAATCACCTCTATATACACTATGCAAACACAAATGACAATATTTTTTGTAAAAAAATTAAAATATGTTATAGTCAGTGTTTGACTTTTAGTGTATGATTTGCTTTTTCCCTTGTGGTTCTAAGATGGCAACCCTTCCCTCCAAAAAGGAGTATTGGGGGGACAAGGGGAGGGTAAAGGTCAGGGGAGGGTAAAGGTCCAGTGCTAAAGGTCAGGGGTTAGAGACGGGACTTCCAGTCCCAAGGTGGCAATCAAGGGGCAGGGCAATTGTCAAGAGGTGGGGCTACCCATGTGGCCCATGAAAGCTCACCAAACCTTGTTAAATGGCCCACCACCCCAAATAATTGCCCACCTCTGGTCTACAGCCTCATTAATGTTTGCAAGATTCTCAGGGTATGGCAGACAAATAAATTAAACTGATTAAGAAGATCCAGGGTTGGGAGGGGGGTGGGAATTACCATGCATTCGCTGCTCCATGTTAACTGTTTCCTGTGTCTGCTCTAGCTCATGCTAAGTGGAAACTGATTTGTGGTAACTAAGGAGTTGTTTCATTCAGGGGTCAACTACCTCGGTTTAGCTTTCACTTACTGCAAGATAGAGCAGGCATGCTAGATGGTGACTGTGGGGCTTGTGGAATGACACTGAAACAGACCAGAGCATGAATCATTGAGGCTCGCAGCGATGCTCAGGGTTGGCCTTTGTAAACTAAGACTAAACCCCACTCTTCCGAGTCATGCTATGTCCTATGTTCAGAGACAACATTTCTCTAAAATTATCAGTTACCTTCTTGTTTGCTCCCTACACTTCTACATGCCCAGAACCCTCACCTTCTATAGACATAGCTTTCACTGGCACTATTCTGTTCCTAAAAGTAATCATGTCCATCTAATTGCAGGCAAGCGATGGTGCTTCAGTCCCCATGACAACTGATATTTTCAGTTAAATAGGACAACAGGTAAATTTCCCTGAACTGCAAATGATGGTTTTTTTCCATCTAATGTCCCTCTCACAATCATGTTACTGTTTGTACGGTTCTACAGCTGTAATAATGCAAGGCCATTCATAAACCGCTGGTATCATAGAGCAGGGGTGGGCAAAATGTGGCCTGGGGGCCAGATGCGCCCCACCAGGCCATTCTATCTGGCCCATGGGGCTCCTAAAAAATTTAGAAAATTAACATTAATCTGCCCTGGGCTTCCTGTCATGCAGACCTTGATGGCTTGCTGAAACTCAGTAAGCCGCCCTCTGTCCAAAATAATTGCCCGCCCCTGTCATAGAAGAACCTCGTTTCTGATGTGTCTAATTGGGAACTGCCATTTTTGTAGAGCAGCTTGCACTTTCAGACTAATTGGCTAGGGACAGAAATTACACATAAACCAGCACAAGTGATCAGAAACCAGCTAAAAATGTAACACAATAGAAATTCAATGCACATAAACCATTTTCAAAATGGTTGCAACTGGTTTAAGACAAACCCGGATGAATGTAGTATCAGACTTAACTGATTTGGTTAAATTGGTTTATTGAATTTCTGTCCCAGTTTTCCTCAAGATTCAAGTTAACTCACAGTCCCCCAGCATCCTTGAATGCTTTGCACCTCCCTGCAAATACCCGCCCCCTTGTAGGGTGGGCAGATTAGCCTTGGCTCAAGCTCCAGCCTAGCAGAAATGTTTGCTCTGACACCCGCAGCCTTCTGGCCTTGGGCACTGCAGGCATGTGGCTGCATTTCTGGAATCAAAAACAAATGTCTATTTACTTTCTAATTGGTTCAATCTATGCAGCTTAGGCTAACCTGCGAAGATTCAGCCTCAAGCTTCTTGACTCTGTACTTAGTTATAGTGGTTTACCCCAGTTAAGCCTGAGAAGTTACTGTCCTTTTACATGTGAATGGTTTCTTTCTCACCACCCAGTAGGAAAACATATGTTGTGAAATTTCTGTAGGATTGCTGAATTTTGAGACAAGCTAGACTGCTGCTCCTTGTATAGGTTTTATTGGGTTTTTCTAAATGTGAAAAACCCCACCTGAAATCCTCCAAGACAGAAATATTGTACCATTGTTTTGGTCAGAAGAAAATGCCTAATGACCTGTGATAATTTGAAAAATGTATTCAGTACCTTCATCAAACCAAGATGAAAGACCCCTCTTTGTGATGACACTTCATACTCCTGTCCCTCTCAGACCAGACTTGTAGCAATCACCTAGGGCTTTATGTACACTATGCCACAATATGCTGACTGTTGACTATGTTTAGAATGATAAAATCCTGCCTTTCTAGGATCTGCATGGCCACAGATTTTCATTTATAAGTGAACCTTGAAAGGATGATAGCTTTGCATTCCAAGCAGTCTATTAGACAATCCTTGTATTTAAAAAAACATTCTTTTTTGATTGCATTCTTTATTTATTTAAGACCAAGGAGAAAGAAGGTAAGACAGCTGGGAAGCCACTTGTACAGCATTGGAAGGAGGTAGGACAGGCAGGCACAGGAAGGGTATGGTCTGCATCAGCAAGACAGAAAAGAAAAGAAAAAACTAGCATCTTAGATGGAGAGAGATAGAAATCCTTTCTGGCGGTCTGGCACTATGGAGAAACATCATCAAAACTCATCAGGCAAAGTCACTACAAAAAGATGTCATATAGTCAGGGCTTACATATGCAAAAATAAACCATTACTGTTCCAAGACAAGTGGCAATTAAATTCTTTCTGACATTTTAGCACTCTTTTCTTACTTTTACCTACATATGCCACCCTTCCTTCTCCAAGGCAAAGCCGGTAGACTTGAAAGTATAGCTTGAACCATTCTGAAACACAGGAGTCTTTAGACCAAGGGTGGGCTAAATATGGCCCACAGGCCTGATCTAGCCCTCCTACTGAATGGATCTGGCCTGGCTGGCCCCATGCACCCTCCATGGGGTCAAGCCCTGCCCACTCCTGCCTGGGGCAGCCTGTGCTGAGCTCCAATCTGCTGGCCAGGGCCAAAGCACACAGTTTCCTAGCAGGGCTGCTGTCAGTGCAGCTGCAGCCACACTGGTACAGCTTGGCTTTTCCCTCCTCCAGTGGCTTCTCCTCCTGCCCCTGCTGCACCACTCCAGGCATCAGGTAGCATGGGGAAGGGTGGTGTCCATGGGGATGTGTACTGGGCAAGCAGTATCTGGGCAGCTGCAGCCACACCAGAAGCAGCCTCACTAGGAATCTGCATGTGCTGGCTAGGGCCAGGACGAGGGCCATGGGAAGATGCAGTCAAGAGTGCAATGCAGGTTGCCCCGGGTGGGAGTGGGCAGAGCTCAACCCCAAGTGGAGCACTGTGGGGGCAGCCGTGGGCTGGATGGAGGGTGGGGGTGGACTGTACCTGCACCACATCACCCAGGTGAGCTGTGCTGCATGTGCCTTCTGCCCCCTCCCTTCCTCCCCGCATCCCTGGCCATCTCCCAGGACCTAGCACTTGAGCAGACCCCCCACATGTATAGCACTTGGGTAGATACCACACACTGGCCACATGCCCCTTAACCCCCACCCACACACCATATATCCCACCACCCCACCCCCAACACAATATACAAAAACAAGACTTTATTTTGAGCTATTATGCAATTACCTCTATACACAATACTCTAAAAAACATAAATCAGGACAAAAATAATTTAAAAAATCAAATTAAAATGTTATAGTAGATGTTTGATTTTTAGTATATGATGTATTTTTATCTATAACTAGCCAATTGCCTGTCAAGAATGATGGGGACTGAGGAGGAGGGGGTTGGGATGGAGTGCCACCACCTAACGTACCATGCTGCTGCTGTTCTGCCTCTTGCAGGGACTGGGGTGGGGGAGCTGAGGCCAGCAGGACCCTCTGTCCAGTCCTCAGTGCAACTGGACCCTGTCCATTTTGTTTTGTTGTTCCTTTTATTAAAATGAAAATACTGTTTTAACTCACTGTGAGTGCATCAGCTGTGAGTGCATCAGCTGTACGGAAGATGTCAGAAGTGTGGCTCTTACATAGAAATTCTGGTTCTAAAAGCACTATTTTCTACTGCCTGAGCTGGGAGACCCACTTTGTAAGCAGGCTTATTAGCTCTGCATGTGACCTCCCCACCAGAGGGAGACAATATGCCATATTGACTGCATGCATTTTGAACAGCAGCTGTCTACATGTAGAGGTGGTTGGAAAATTTTCAGACAATATCTTAAGAAAATGACAGCTTATTGAGCCCATAACATTTTATTCAAAACCTGCTGGGTTCAGTAAAATCTTGCCAAATGCAAGGCAGAGTTCTGAGTGAACTTGTTTGGATTCCTGCTTCAGTGTCTAGATCCCTGGAGTTCAGCACAGCTCCTCTATGAAACTGGCAAAGTCAATCATCAACCCACAAGAACAATTGCACTGAGCAGCACAGGATCTATGGAACATCTTTTTCAGCTGAAAGGTGGAATGACTCATTCCACGCTGAAGGTGGACAGCAAGGGGGATGCTAGGACCCCGCCACTGCTGCTGCTTGTTTCCTCAGTGGCAAGGGGAGAGCACCTGCAGCCAAAGCCACCATACTGAATGCTACCAAAGACCTGTGTCCATGGGCCAGATCTAAAGATTCCAGCAGCCTAATATGGTCCATAGGCTGAAGATTGCCCACCCATGATCTAGTTCATGGGAAATGTTGCAAAAACTAAATGTCTTGTGAACTGCAAACCTTGTCTTTGGGACAACTCTACATAAACTGATTTTGTTTTACTCTGCCTTTGCCCTTATTATATTTTAAAATTACCGTTAAAAAAAAAAAAAGCTATGTCAATTATAAAAGCAACCGGACACATATTTTGTACTTACTGATGCCAAGTGACAGAATCAATTACTTTCCCTCCTGATTTCAGAAAGCTGAAAGTAAAGAGCAGAGTTTCATTACTATGTTAAACATACTGAATATTGATAGAGAAAAGCAGATAATACTGTGAATGAAGGGCTGATAGTGACAACAAACATGTCTTTAATGCAGTCAAACAGCAGCATCTAGACTCTAGGCCTTAAAGCCAGGAACATCTAGATTCAAATTCTAGTTCTGATAACGACTTGCTAAGTGATCTTGGACAAGTCACTTACCCTTCCTGGGCCTTAGTTTAGCTCATCTATAAAATGGTATTCAGTGAATTGTTGAAAGGTTTACCTAATGTTTGTGTGGTTCTTGGAGATCCTGAGGTACAGGCCACAAGTTACAACTTTTATTTAAGCTGAATGTGTTAGAAGTAGATTTGAACTTTTTTGAGTGAGGAAGATATTAAAAATCCCTCCAGAATTCTCTCTCTGGTACACTGGAATGCTACTAACCTATGCTAAGTGATAATTTTTTTCTGGATGATTTAGACTTTCCCATTTCAATTCAATAAACATTCTTTGTGCCTTATCCCTTAATCTTCTTCCTTCCCTCAAGTTGATGCCTACAACTTAATGTATATAGTATACTCCTACTTATGCTATTGTTACTTTTGGTACTATATCACCAACTGCAAGGTGTGCAGGTTAGTGAAACTCTGCTACGTTGCAGGGATGGATCCTCAGCTGATTTAGATATTACCTGCAGCAGTGGAACTGGGCTAAATGACATTAAGAGCTGACGCTTCGTCTCTTGCATGCAGTTTGGGTTTCAGTTACACACTGTGAGGCCAGAACTGATTCTTTTCCAAAACTAAGAACAAATGAATTCTCAATGGCATCTCATTCTTTCAGTGTCGTCTTTAACACCTTCAGCATTCTCAGACCCAACTCCTACAGCCTTTGTTCAATTTCCTGCCCTATCTTATCAAGCTTATGCCTGTTTTCTGCTTTCTTACCTCCTCAACAACTTCTGAGTATTCTTCCGTGGCTGACCAACATCAGGGCCATACAGTTTTGAATTTCTGTAGAAACTATAATTACTCAGAAGGTGGCGTAGATGAACAAAGTCTTGTCCTAGTTGGAAGCCATCAATATACATGCCAGACTTTTTCCTGAAGCTGTTTGGCTCTGGAAGAAATGCATACACACAGACTCTTCTTAGTAGGCTTCCAAAAGAAATGTGTAATGATTGGGTCAAAATTTGCACAGCAGTAATAACTGACCAACTTACAGGGTGCTAAATGCAAAAAGCAGATACTAGATAAGCTACAAAGCAACATGAAATGTCAGGAAAAAAAGGACCGTAGCAACTTCAGAAGACCACTCCCTACCATCAAAGGCTTATCACAGCTAGTACCTTCTCCAGTGCTCTGCCTGAATTATTTTAAATATATAAGAAAAATCATCTGCACTTCTCTAGCACACTTCATCCCAAAGTGCTGTACAAAAAATGAACTGATGTTGTACAAATTAAGCAGTGAGTCTCCTACCATTTCTTTTCACCAATAAAACACCATTTTATTTTTACTTACGCTGTACAGAATCAGTTCTTGAATAGGTTATGGTGCCCTGAAAATTAATGTCAACTGCCACATGATAGTGGTTATCCCAGCCTGATCTAGCTAGCACCCTCCTTGTTCTCTTTCACTTCCTGGCTTGCTATCTCCCTCTATCTTCTTGGCTCCAAAGAACCTCCACCATCCTCTCCCATTAATTCTTTCCTCAGAGACCGCTGCTATCCTCCACTACTTCTCATTGTCTTGCCACCTGAACTAAGCTTCTTCTACTACTCTTTCCTAACATAGTCTACCTCTAGCTCCCCCATTCCCAAACCTGTGTTCTTTCTTATTACCCACTACCAGGGATGCTCCCCCTCCCTCTCTGGCAATGACCATATTTCTAACCTCAGCAATATTTGTTTCCCTGCCTTCTCCTCCCTAACAGAGAGCAGTTATCAGCATCCAACAATCTCTAGGCCCTAAATGCCATTACACGGTATCTGGAAAGCCCCAAATTGTGATCCATCCTGTTTCTACTTGTAAAACAATCTGAAACACATTTGAATTATGGTTTTACAGGTCAGCTGGCAAAAGAGATTAAGACACAGGCGTAACAAATCTGTCACTCTTGAACTGGGTTTGCACATCAAAGAGTTTTCTGAAATGTTGTGCCATTCAGGTAGAAGATATACTTATGGCTCTGATTTCCTTAACACACATACACATACCTCAGACCTGTCACTTACCGTTCCCAAGTTCCCAGGACATGTTGTACTTCTGGGAAGCACAGTAATCCAAGAGTAACTGAGCATTCGAACTATCCCACTGAGAGTTGCCTTTCCGCAGCAAGGCATTAAGTCCAAAGACCAGCTGAAATTCTGAACAATTGGCAAAGTTGTAGAGAATGTCCAGTGTACTTCCTGTAAGAAAAGGAAGGGAATAATAAAACTTCTTTCTTCGAAGGCCTAAAGTACTAATTAACCTAGAACAGAGTGCAGCCTAATGCCTGCAATTATTATTTTCTTTATTGCTGTAGGTGCACATGGCACATGAATCACAGGGTCCTGCCCTGTGAACACAGAAGGCCTTTTCCTGGAAAATGCCAAACACCTTCTCAAATCCTGTTGGAATTGGCAATCATGTTAAATATGAAATAGAAAAACATGGACTAAGAGTAACATGTTCAGAAATGCTTGAAAGGTGTGGGTGTTCCAATGATTTTCAGTAACAATAAGGATCTTAAATGCTTTTTGAAAATGAGACTTAAGTACTTCTGAAAATTTTGCTGTGAAACACAAATCAGTTTCCAATCTTTTATTGCAAATTGCAGCTCAGGAGTCAAACATCTTACTTGTAATGGTGGTGGTGTTGTGTTTTTTCCAATACTGTTCCTCAAGGATTAATTTCTCCTGGATGGGCCACTGAATTAGCAGTTGTTCTTCCAAAGCAAAAGGAGTGGAACTTACTCCACAAATATCTGCAGTACAAAAAAAACAACCATGAGTGAGCCAAGTAATAAACTTTTCATAGTGTTTTTTTAGGCTATAGTAAATAGAAGATCAGAGTCCACATAAAGACAGACAGCTAGTTTGTACAGAGCTGATCATACAGGCATTTTTGTAGACTGATTGCTCCTACCATATTAACCATTTGAGAAATGGATGGGAAGAATCAACCCAATCCTGCTTAAATGAAACGAGCCACATGAGATGTCTGCTTCATAATCCAACAATATTCAGTCTTTAGTGGTGGATGTAGCCCTAGAGTGGTAGCTCTTTCAGTGGGCATAGCTGAGCAGCTCTGCACCTGGGGCAGCCATGTGATACTCAGGGTAGCAAAGGCTAGTACTGATTGCAGAAGTGTGATCAGTAGGGCTGTGCGAGGCTTCAGACAGAACTTTGGATCCGGAGACACTTCGGATGCTTTGGGGTCCAAAGCAGCACATCCAGGTCAAAGTGCTGGCCTTGTTAGGCTTCCTGAAGCGGTTCGGAGCTTCCGAAGAGCTTCGGAGCTGCGTTGGAGATCCGACCATAGGGTATAATGGGGAAACAATAAAATATCTATAACGTTGCTTTTTGTCCAATTTGGATGAAATTTTCAGGGGTGGTATACTCTGCAGAGAGCATGAGGTCTGCCAAGGTTCAAGAAGATTGGTTTAGGGGTTTGTGGGGAACTGCACCCCAAATTTGTGAAAGCCAAACTCATGTCACGTCTAGGCGTTACAACATAGTGGGGTGAAAACTGCAGGGGTGGTAGCTCTTACTGAGGCCACAAATCCTGCCAAGTTTCAAGAAGATCAGTGCAGGGGTTTGGGGGGAACTGCCCCTCAAGCTGCAGACAAGCAAAACTGGTGCCATGTGTGCTGTGGGACTGACTGTGTCTGCCTTGGGGCGGGGAGGGGAGACACTGCTGCAGGCCTGGCTGCTAAGCTACTGTGTTACCAGTTACCAATCAATCTATCATGATTCACACAGGGACTAGGAACTTAATACACAGAACCTAGCTACTACATAAGGACTTAACCAGCATCAATTAGCACCTACAAAACCAGGCTAAGGACAGGAAACAATCCATACAAACAATCAACTGGCCCAAGACAGAGAGAGTCTTGGCATGAGTTTTGTCTGTCAGCAGCCAGAGGTGCAGGGCCCCAGAACCCCCCGGCACCGATCTCCTCGACAGTTGGCAGGGGTTGTGGCCTCAGCAGGGGCCAGCATCGCTGCAGCTGTCACCCTGCTGCACCTTAACACACGCAGTGTCACCCATGGCACGAGTTTTGCTTGCCCACAGCTTAGGGTGCAGTTCCTCCCAAGCCCCTGCACTGATCTCCATAAAACCTGGCAGGCTTTGTGGCCTCTGTAAGAGCTACCACCCTGCAGTTTTGACCCCCCTGTGTTGGAACACACAGCCATGACATGAGTTTGGCTTTTAAGAATTTGGGGTGCAGTTTCTCCCAAACCCCTATACCAATCTTCTTGAAACTTGGCAGGGTTTATGCTCTCAGCAGAGGCTATCATCCCTGCATGTTTCCTCCAAATTAAACAAAAAACAACAAAGTTATAGATATTTCATTGATTCCCCATTATATCCTATGGCTGGATCTCCGAGGTGACTCCAAAGCTTCAGAGCTGCTTCGGCTGGATTGAGGTGGAAACCCAGTCTGGAGCTCCAGATCGGATCATGGCCATCCGAAGTGGCCGGATCTGAAGCCGGATTGGATCGCTGCCAACTCGCACAGGCCTAGTGATCAGCCTAGTGCGGCTATTCCCCTCCTGCAAGGCAGCACCGAGGGTTGCTGCTCTGGTCACCCCACTTAGGTACACTGCAGGCTTTTTTGTGCTTTTACAGATTGCAAGCATTTTACTGGATCGAGCAATATTCCCTACTACAGACCCAATTAAAAAAAGTGCTTAAGCATGTGCAAAGTCTGTCTGTGGGAAGTCCAAAATGCCTGCCTTGGGATATAGTGGGTTTAGATAACAGGCAGCATAATTTGGTAAACTTTTGTTAATGTTTAAGTTTTAGGAGGCCTTGTTCTAAAGACCTTATGAACTGCAGCCCCTAGATGTACTGCACCACACAAATAAATAGAAAAACCCTCAATACAGGAAGACCTGTCATTACCCATTGTCATTGCATGACATAGATAAAAGCAACATTTCCTGCTCCATGCAACAGGAACTGCCTGTTCCTGCCTGATCATGTCTAACATGATCCCACATGAAATGGCCCTGATAGCAGTTCTGGAAATCCTCACTATTGCCTTCACATAGCATTAAATTTGTATTTATTTATTTACTTATTTTTACACATCTAAGATCATAAACCACACACTGATGCCATCATACTGAAAACAGGAGAGGATGTTTGCTGCAAGAAAACATATAGGATTGAAAGGAACGTTTGACTTCATATTTAACACTTACCAGCACCCTTGGATATTACCATTTGTCAAGGCTCTCCACTGTAAAACCCACTTTAAGGAGCTATGCATCTTCTCAAAGAAATATATTAGAGGCCAAAGCTTGGCACTCGAACAACCCACCAATATCTTAGCTCTCAGACCTGCCATATTTAAATGTAAAGAATGGGACCCCAAATTGTGCAGCATTAGCCTCCTAGCCTAGTCAGTGTTCAGGCAGAATAATCTCTTTTCTCTCATCTGACTGTTTCTTTTTAATTCTGTGTACCACTCTCCCAGTTATAGGAATTGGTTCCTTCAGCCTTCTGGTGTAGTTACAGCAGGCCCTACTTGCATGTACTTTTCTCTCCAGCAATAGGAACTGAGTCCTGAAGAACTTGAGACAGATTCACGAACATCAGTCCAGTTACTGATATTTAAACCTGGACTGGAATCATGAATCACTGGTGAATTCTGAATGCTGCTGCCATGTTTTTGCTGTATTTGCAGTGGGCTTCAGAGTGCAGCCTTTAACTAAGTCAAAGATTGGTTGTTGGTTGAACATGCTTCTCCACACCTTCCATTTTACCTTGATTTCCCTGCAGTTCCCAAAGCTCTCTCTCTTCTAAAGTCGAATCCTTTGTTGGGTCAAAGATCAGGAAGTCTGTCTTGGTGCCACCAAACCTCAAGAAGCCTGGAGACAATCCTTTGGCTAAAGTGCGCAGCTTGCGATTGCTGTGGGAGGGAACATGGAGAAACTGAACAAAAATCCTCATCACAATCCAGCAAACCAGTCTTATTTGTAGAGATGGAGTCTGAACCAGATCCTTGGATCTAAATACCAGGGACATTCAGATCCAGATCCACACTTCGCAGCACATGGCCTCAAGGGCAGAACATGTTCCCATTCCCTTTTATATCCTAAGTCATGTTACTACAGAGGTGGGCAAAATACAGCCTGCAGACCAGATTTGGCTTTTAAAGGGATTTTGTCCGGCCTGCAGAAGGTCCCTCGGCACCACCTGACCCAGGTGCAGAGAGCAGCCTGGGTCATGGTGCATGCAGCCAGTACCACTGTCTCCAGGGATGCAGCAGGGCTGGGGTGGCATGGCAGCTGGGCTTGCTTCCCTGCAGCCTCTGAAGCAGCAGCTCCTTCCAGCTGCTGCTGCCAGTTTATGCTGCCATGCTGGACCCAACTCCACTGCCCAGGCACCCCATCCCATTTGCCTCATACCTACTGTTGGAGGTACTGGATGGAGTGGGTGTGTGGGGTCTCCGTGAAGACTGACCCAGGACACATGTGGGCAGGGCGTGTAGCTGGGTGGATGGGATGGGGCCAGGGATGGGCAAGGAGCAGCACCCAGGAGCAGGATGGGTCGGTGGGGCTGGGGCCAGGATCAGGGGACTGTGACACCATGGGGTAGGGGCCTAGAACAGAGCTGCCACATGCTGCCTGCATGTCCCTGTGACAGGTGCTAGTGCCACAGACAGGGGCATGCTGGGAGCAGATTGCGGCTCTGTCCCAGGCTCTGGCCCCACACTGTCACCACGGTGATCCTGATCCCAGTCCTGCCTGCCAGTCCCACCCTCTGACACTGCTCCCCACCCATCCATGGTCCCATCCCATCTGTGTGCTCTGCCCATGTGGTCCCAGACCAATCTCCATGGAGACCTTGGGATCACCAGGTGGTGACAGTGTGGGGCTGGGCCCTGGGGTGAAGCTACTTAGAGAGTTTTGGTGAGCTGTTGTGGTGGGAGCAGATGCTGACAGCCTGCAACAGCTCACCTCAAACTCCCTAAGTGGCCCTCTGGCCCAAATAATTCCCCACCCCTGCGTTCCTCTTTGTCTCCTTCTATGCCCACCCATTCACACACTGCCTGGGTTGGCTACAGCATCCCCATATCCATACTCTGCTACCATGTCATGTAACAAGCTGCCCCTACATCACTGAACTGGCACATGTAGGAAGTTGTAATTTTGCAGGTGAGGCAGTGCTGTCCAAGGAAAACCCTCACTATCAAGGAAAAGTAGCCACAGATGTGGGGGATTGGACTAGATGACCCTCAGTGTCCCTTCCACCCCCAAAATTCTATGGATACAATTTGGACAGTTCTTTGCAAATGGAAGGTATTTAGTTATTGTTTTCCCCTCCCTTCTCCACCCAAAATGCTAACAACTGGAGGCAACGACAGACCCCATATTTCAGGCTCAAATGCTGGTACCAGCATATAATGTTTTCTCTTTTTATCTTCTTAGACCAGACAAAGGCCTTAGATCTACAAGAAAGTTGCACTGCTTTAATTTAAAACTGATATTAAAAATGGACCCTGCATTGGCTTCTGCTAAACCCACATCAGCCCCTTTTAAACCATCAAAGACAGTCCACACAGGAGTTCACACCTGTTTAACTCTGCAGCTTTCAAAGAGCATTTAAACTAAGCTATGAAATCTTCTGCATTCAGACAGGCCTCTCCCTGGAGTAACAAGCAGGACTTGTGTTCCCAGAGCACAGCAGCCACTACACAGGAGGAACAGAGATACTTCCTTAGCATCTAGTCACCATCTGCACTGGTGCTATTTATCTCCCTTATGAGACAACACATAGGAGATTAACAGCCACTAACAACTTCCTTCCAGTGGCAGAAAAAACTGACAGAGCAGGAATCAGGAGCTCTTTGATTGGCAGCTAGCTACTCTGCTTTTACTCTGCTGCTGAATATCAGAGAGGCCCGAAACACAGAGCCACTGCACCTTCTCTCAGACAGGTTGGAGGACACTTCCGTCTCCTCCTCTTGTTGCACTGCGAAAGTACCAGACTTTTAGGAAATAGCTCAGCTCCAGGATCTCATTCCCAGGGAGTGAAAAAAAAAAAAAGACAGGCAACCAGGAAGAACCCTACACCACGGCAGTTTTTTCTGGTGGCCAACATGCACGAAAGACAGGAAAAGCAGAGAGAGGGGAATGTGTTCTCTCCCATGAGACAGTTACTGCATATTAGCCTAATAACACTGACCAGTAGCATGCCATGGCAAAAACCATGATAATAGCCTACTGTGCAGTGTTATTAGGCTAATGCACAGTAAGCATCACTAAATAACTATGTGCTGGCGCTACTGCACAGTAACTCTAGGTACTGCTCATTTAGTTAGTATTTTATTATTAAGGAAATACTAAGCTAAATGTGCAGTATCTAAGGCTCATTAATGAATATGTAGATGTACCCAGTGATTCTCAACTGGGGTGGGTGGTGTATATACTTTTCAGAGTGCCACACAACAGCAGCACTGTTTGGTGTGAAAACACCTCCATGTGATTCACAAGGTAAATGCAAAGATTTCAACTAGGAACCCAGGGTGTGAGAAACACTGTCTTGCCCTGGTCTTTCTGAGGCCTTTGCCACAAAGAACAGCTCTGTGATTTTTCCACAGTCACAAAAAGAGCAACAAGCAAGAACCAGCATTTTCTGAGGGGGGGTTGAGAGGGGTCCAGTCTTGAAAGGCCCATGAGGGAAAGAAAAGTGGGACACAACACAGGAAAAAAAGGCTGGGGAGATGTGGACAGAGGGCACAAGGGAACCCAGTGCACAAAGAATGAGAGGGGTCTGCCGCCAGCAAAAGGATGAAGAGAAGGAGATGGGAAGGTGGGGAGCCACAGGGAGAGGAAAGCAGGAAGAAGAGCTGAAGAAGAAAAGGCTTCTGGTCAGAGAAGAAGGGTGACAGCTGAGGAAGGAGCTGCAGGAAGCCAGGCTGAGTCCGGGGCAGCGGGTGGTTTCCTCGGGGGCCGGGGAGGCTGCAGGGGTGTCACAGCAGGGCTCATCCTGCCTCAATCGAAGGGCAGAGGGAAGGAGTGGGACTCGGCTCTTTCCTCCCCCGCACAGCCACGGGGCCGGCACTGGCGGGACATTTCGGGTCCCTTGGGAGCCGTACTCACCCGAGCAGCGCAATGTACTGCGGCGCGGTGGCCAGGCTGGCGTCCAGCGTGAGGGACAGGAAGGCGGCGCTCACCTCGGCGGCCGGCGGTCCGCGCAGCGCCGCGCTCAGCTCCGCGCCCGCCTCCGCGCCGCCCCGCGCCAGCGCCAGCGCCAGCGCCAGCGCCAGCGCCAGCACCAGCGCCAGCATCCTCCCTCCCTGCCTCTCGCCGTCCTCTCCTCAGCCGCTCCGGCGGGGCAGGTGCTGCCTCCCGGGCTGCACGGCCCCGGCCCGGGGGAGGAGTCGCTCGCGGAGGGGCCTGTGGGATCCGCCCGGGACTAGGGACCGCCTCTCCTCACGACTCCACCAGTTGTCTAGAAGGCGCAGCCCTGCCCTGGGACCCCCCAAGATACCTCTGTGGGTCCCCGGCCCCAGCACTTCTGCTCTGCCTCCCCTCGAAAACGCCCAGCCTCTCGCGGGTATGACGGGTCGCTCAGCCCAGAGGTAGCAGACTCCCACTGCCTGAAGAAGGGTGTTTGTGTCGGAAAGCTTGCAAATAACTTTTCTCCAGCTATTCAGTTGGTCTAATAAAAGATTTATAGATGTTGGGGGCTGGAAGGGACCTTTCGAGATCATCAGGTCCAGCCCCTCTGCACGTGGGTGGGAAAGACTGCTGGGATCAGATGACCCCAGCAAGGTGAATATCCAGAAGTTTTTTGAAGATATTCAGAGTAGGTGGTTGTACCACCTCTGGGGGAGTCTGTTCCAGACCCTGGACACTCGAGTTGTAATATCACATCTACACAAAGAACCTTGCCTGTGTCTTTAGGCCCACAGCTACAAGCAACAACTCTTGCAGCCTGGACTTCTTCTCTTCTCCTGAATTTGAACCCTGCCCAAACCCCACTCTGATCACCAGCCAAACCCCATCACTTTCTAGTAGCAAGCAGACTTGTTTCCTCAGGCAAGAGAGAAAGGGCCCAGAGCACCCTGGACACTGATGCAGGGCAGCAGAAATAAGAAGCTGAAGTTGGCCCAGGCAGAAATAGGAGGACAGTATAGGTTTCCCTCACTAACCATGGTCTTGAGTATCCACACTTAATATTCTATATACCATTTTGGCTACCAAGGCATACAGTTTTCAGTAACTATGGTTTTCCATGGCTGTGCACCAGCCCACCACCTGCCATTTTTCCCATAAGCCTTTTATCTTACCTACCACAGTTTTGCCAACCACAAGAACTTTCAGGAACCTAACCCCAGCTGTTGGTGAGGGAAATCTATATATGTCCATTTTCCTACACCGCTGCTTTTCAGACCAGAAGCCCCCTCCACACATCAGAGCTGTTTGGAAGCTGTTGCAGTACTGCTGCAGTGAGCTGAGAGCAGTAGTGAGACTGACAATGCAGACTGAACCATGTTGAACACTCCCAAATCGCACAACAACAATCTTGGATGTAAAAGTCCAACATTAGCAGGACTTTGAGCCTCCGGCTGGTAGGATGGTGCTGAGACTTCCACACTGCTGTGACCCAGCAGGCCCTCTCACCATCATGCATGCATATTTTTCAAGGGTTTTAACTACTATAATGTTTAAAATGGGTGTTTTTCAGGGTGACCACCATAAAATTAAACCTCTGCCCTTAATCCATGCCCCACCCTGTTCACAAAATGGGCCTGTTCTTGATGTTCATGCTCTTTAAAACAAATTGTATGGTTTGCAGGTGCTCAACTGCTGCTCTGCATGAGTTCATTTCTTCCTGGATTAACACAAGGAAGTCCAGGAATGATTACTCTTACTCACCTGTTCCTGGCCTGCCACAGCCCTGTTGCTGGCTTTTGTACTGTTAGGCAATCCAGCAACATGAGAACAAGCTAACACACCCTGTTTGACATACTGTTGTCATATCTGCTATTTCCTTTGAGTAAGGACTTTAATGACTTCAGTTTTGCTTGGTGGCTCATATAATATTATGGTTGCCAATTTCAGACAGCCCATTAACTTTATACAGACACACATCCTGCTTGTCCTGGAAGGACTCCGTCTATCAAATGTCAGCCAGAGCAATTTACATTCCAGTGGCTGACAGGCATATCCCATGGATTACCCACCCACCCATATACATGAACTTAGCTTTTAAGGACTCACCTGAGTATGTGACAAAACTGTAGGAGCAAACATAATTAAAGTATTTGTAATTATGCTAGATATGCAAAGCATCAATATTACCGTACCTTGTTTTTACCAGAAACAACTGCATTGCTCTGAAACATCCCACAATAACTCTTTGTGCCCCTGCTAACACTGCTCTCTGCAATTCTCTGCTGAGTCATACAATTTACATAGTGTAAATTGCACATTCAGGGCAAACACTGTCAACTCCAGAGAGCATTGTGCTTTCTTATTAACCAGCAAAATCTTGAAGGTGGAGGAAAGAGTAGTAAACAGGCAACCAGAACTTTTATTTTCCTTTCTGATGCACTGAAAGGGGACGGTATAAGCAGTGCCGTAGCAAGGAAGTTTGGTGTCCAGGGCAAGCCCGCAATGGCAGCCTGCCCTTGGCCCATGCACAGATCCAGGGGGAGCACACTCCCCACATGCTTGCCTGGGGGTGCATACAGTGGTTGGGGCTGCCCCCTCCCCACCTCCCTGTGCCCCCTGTATAAGCCACTCACAACTCTGTCACATGCTGTGCCCTAGCTGACAGTGCCTGCCTCAGTCCAGGTCCCCTTCCTCCCTCACTGGAGGGCCTTGATTTGTCCTGTCCTCCCTTCCCCCTCCACCCTGATTCACCAGCTGGATGTTGCCCTCTAAGCTGCGGGGCTGGCCATATGCATGCTGTGGCTGGGTGCATACACGTGGCATTTATCAGCAACATTATTGGCCATGTCAAACGAATTAAAAATATATATTTATAACAAAATAGTGCTCACAACTCGCCTGTTGGCAACCCTTTGCTTGGGCGCCCAGGGTGGTTGCCCTGCTTTCCCCTCCCTTGCTACCGTACTGAATGCAAGCCTCATAACAAATTAATTCCTGGTAGTCATTTCAGATCACTTCAGCAAACTTTCAGTCCTCACAACACCCCTGTAAGATTAGCTGGGGTGGTTCTTATCCTCTTTCTACACATGGGAAAATTAAAGCAGTTTAAAGATTTGACCAAGGCAATAAGAAACTGTCAGAACTAGGATTAAACCTTAGGAGTGTTTCGCTTCTATCCTTCTTTCGAGATTCTTTTAAACTTTCTTATTTCCCAGAGGAACCCAAGACCATACTCAGTATTTTATTTCATAACTGACATCATAGGTTTTAAATATTTTGTGGCAGAAGAACTGCCATTACACATACTGCGTACATATCATTTCTTGGAACTAGTATGAAGTAATGAGGAAACATTAGAAAATGCCGCAGTGCTTTGAGTGTAGACTTAACCAAGGAAATGGGACCAACAATCCTGGTTTCAGCAACTTCTGTTCAAAAAGCAGAACTGAAAGCAGCACACAAAGCTAAGAAAGCTCCTATATATTAAAGAACTTTAGGAAAGGAAAGTTCAGTGAAAAAGAGTCAGAAAATTCTCAAGTAACCTTTCTCACAAGCATGAGAACTCCTTGGATACACCTGCATTTGTAGTTACAAAGTTGTAGCTTTAAAAAATAGAGGACTATGGTGGTATAGAGCATCCTGGTTGAAGTGCTACAAAGTAACCCAAAGGAGTTCTCTCCAGACAGGGGCAACAGGAGATCTCTGATTCAGCTGTTGCTCCCAGGGCACCTGTCCCTGAGTCCAATTAGCCGTTGCCACTGCAGCAGCCCCCATTCCCTAGAGTAAGCCAAGCTATCTTCATTTATCAGCAGCATCATGCAGAAGGATCAGACCCGGGTTGGTCACAATTGTGCAAAGTTGTTTATGCAAGTGCTCTTTGAACCTCTTTCTTACCAACCTCTGTACATGCAGGAGCTAAGTGAAAAAATAAAGTGGGCCATTTTTGAGACTCAGCGTGAAAGTTGAATTACTAGGGGTGCCACTAGAGTCACATACTCCCTCCCATCAATGCCTGCTGAAATTTTACAGCTTGGCACTTTCTGAGGGATGCGATGGGCTCTCTATCACTTGCGGTGTAAGTAAAGACAAGATATGCTAAAAGTGATGATAAAACCCAAACAGAATCATTGACTTGATTAAGATTCTGGACTTGCATTACATATAAGGTCACAATAGAATTGATTGTCACAACTGCCCCTTTTGCCTTTACAACTTTTTTTTTTTAATGACTGACAGAGGCACCCTGCAGTGAAATAACTGGTGTAGTTTAGAACATAGCCTCGATACTCCTTATCTGTTCTAGAAGGAACTGCCCTTCCCTTTCATTACCCCAAGAAGTCAGGAAAGGGCCTTCAGTACAACTCATATTTAAAGCATGCTGTTCCTGACCAACCAGAAAAAACAAAATTAAACACTATATTCCCCAGTCTCTAGTATCTTTCTTGTTCATGAACTTGTTGGGAAACTTCACACTATCTAATTACGGTTTAGCTGAGCCACTTACTATTTAAATTTTGAATTTAAGAGTTCAAGCTTTTGCATTAAACTGCCACATGCTAGTGATCAGAATTTCCCCTTCTACCCAAGAAATCATGAACATTCCATTGGCAAGTTAAATCTGTAGGGAGGCAATATTAAAAATTGAATTAAAATATTGCTCAAATGCTGTAGCCACAACAAATACGTTAATTTTCCAAAAATATTGAATGACAAGTTGTTGCGTGGTTTCTAAATCTTGATTTCCACAATCATGTTTTGATTAAACAGTATCAGAATTGTTTGGATACTTTTCTTCCTTAAAGCAAAAGATCAAATCGATACACTAAAAATCGGAGACAGTTGAAAAATCGTAACAGGAAAGTAAATCTTTTCCAAATCTATCTGTAAACCAGAAAATTGATCTTAATCTACATACACAGTCAAATCGTGCCCTCACTTACCACATAATCCATTACACTCCTCAAGTGGTTTTACATATGAAACAGTGTTTGGATCAGAAACTTTCAACTGGTCCATGCACCTTCTCGCATAGGCCCAATTTCTCTTTTTTCTCTAATTTTAAACTTTTTGTCAATGTTTATTGCACACATAATTATGAATTAGAAGAAAAGCTAGACATTTATAAGTCAGCGGGACCGGATGGACTCCATTTGTGAGTGCTGAAGTAGCTGGCTGAGGTCATTGTGAAACCCCTGGCAAAAATCTTTCAGAATTCATGGTGCACAGGGGAGATCCCTGAGGATTGGAAGAGGGCCAACATTGTGCCCATCCTTACCAAGTGGAAGAGGGAGGACTTGGGCAACTATAGGCCAATCAGCTTAACCTCTATCCCAGTGAAAATCCTGGAAAAGCTCATTAAAGATTCTATGTGCCCTATGCTCATTGAGGGTAAGATTCTGAACAACTGCCAGCATGGCTTTGTCATGGGCAGATCTTGTCTTACCAATCTCATCCCCTTCTATGACCAGGTCTTTTGCCACCTGGACATGGGAAACAAAGTAGATGTTATATACCTAGTCTTCCAAAAGGCTTTTGATCTAGTATACCATAATATCCTTGTGGGAAAACTGGAAGATTGTGGGCTCAACGGTCCAGTGGGTGGGAAACTGGCTACAGGGTAGGACCCAGAGTTCTCATGAATGGATCTGTGCCATCTTGGCATGTGAAGTGGCAAGTAGTGTCCCTCAGGGGTCTGTGCTTGGACTGGTGCTTTTCAACATCTTTATCAATGATTTGGACAGGGAAGTGAAAAGCTTACTGGCCAAGCTCATGGATGACACCAAGTTATGGGGTAGTGTGATCATGCCACAAAATAAGGTGCTGATACAGGTGGACCTGGACAGGCCCGAGAGTTGGGCAGACCAGAACCAGATGAAGTTTAACACTTCCAAGCAGAAGGTGCTCTATCTAGGGGCAAATAACCATCAACATGCATGCAGGCTTGGAGGTGACAGCCTGACCTGCACCACAGCTGAAAGGGAGCTAGAGGTAATGAGCGACCACTGCATGAACACGAGGCGTCAGTGCAATGTGCCAGCAGGGCAAACAACATGCTGGCATGCACCAACTGGTGCAACTAAGGAAGTGATACTCCTGCTGTACTCAGCACTCGTGAGACCGCCGTTGGAGTACTGCATCCAGTTCTGGGCGCTGCACTTGAATAAGGACATGGCAAAACTTGAGAGGGTCCAGAGAAGAGCCACCCATATGATCTGGGACTTGTAAGACAAGCCATATGAGGAATGGCTGAGGGATCTAAAGTCTAAAGAAGAGAAGGTTGAGAGGGGACTTGATAGTGGCTTACCACTATGTTAGAGAAGTAAATCAGGAGCTCGGTGAACAACTGTTCACTAGGGCACCCTTGGCGAAGACCAGGACCAGTGGATATAAACTCCTGGAAGGCCACTTCAGGCTTAATACCAGGAAAAACTCCTTCACAGGCAGGGTGTCCAGACTGAGGAATAAACTCCCTCCAGAGGTGGTACAGTCACCTACCCTGGAGATTTTCAAGTGGAGACTGGACAGTTACCTTGCTGGGGGCACTTGACCCCAGTTGTCTTCCTTCCTAGAGGAGAGGGCTGGACCCAATGATCTGCAAGGTCCCTTCCAGCCCCTAACAACCTATGAATATTTCCTGAAGCTATTCTGTATTCCCCAAGTGTTTCATATGGCTTTACAAGGGAAAGCTGGAATATAAGCAGAATTCGTAAGATGGAAGTACAGTTACTTTTACAAGATTCTAATTTAAACAATGTAGTTTGCCATTTTAAAGTTTTGTTTACTGTGATAAATGGAATTCTTAATTCAGGAAACTGTAAAAAATAGCATACAATGCAATCAGACTGAAGAGGAAACATTCCATTGCTATGTAGAAAAATTAGGTTTGTCATGGTGACAAAATGGTATCATTTTGCTGCAGTTCTGTGGAACATAAATATATAATCATAGAATACACAACTCTGGACAATTTTGGAATGCTCCAATGCTCTGGAACACTCCAACACTCAAAACCCCTAAAACATTCAACACAGAACAAAACACTGAAAACCTTCTTAAAAAGCAAGTCATAAAAGCCACTTATCTCAAAATAGTTGATTTATGTTACAAGCAATATCCAAAGCTAGGACCACAATGAGTAAGGTAAAATGAAGCTTTACAAATGGGAGAGAACTAGAATAGCGCAGCAAGCCAATTTCCATGTGACTGACCTAGGCCATCTAGAATAAAGCAAGTTTCACTTATTACAGTAATTGTGTAAATAGGAATTTTGACCCAGACAGTCCTTTTCTTTCAGGTAGGTTTAGTATTAGAGCAGTTTTACAGGCATAGAATTAAAATGATTTCCTGAAAATCTTAGTGCCAATTCACACAGAATTATACATCCAGACTCTGGACCTCTCCTATGATCTTAGGAACATGATGAATCCATTTTATAACGTTCATGTGGAAGAGCAAATTGGCACAGAGCAGTTTGTGTAGAATAAGATAGGGTGTGAATTAAAAAAGATCAAGTTATTCCTTACTAGAGCTCCGTGTGGATGCTGTTATTTTGAAATAATAGTACCTCTGGGTGAATAATCCACTTTTGATCATCCATACAGGAGATAAAAACTTCTACTTGCACGCTAATCCTTTTGAACTTTTTTCCTTTAAGTAGTCATAAGCCCTAAGGACTGTCAGATCTTTTTAATAAACAGGGGGAAAAAATCATTTCCTACTAAAAATTTGCTGAAGCCAACATGGGATAGAGCCTTGCAATAGCAAGTTCATACCAAGCTCTACACCGTATGTTATGTAGATCCCTTATTATGCTCAAGAAGCAGCATACTGAGCACCTTCCAATGGCACCTTAAACATGATTAACATCTGTCACATGTTTGCTTTTCCCTCCCTGGGGAAGAAGTTTGTGCAATGGAGTATTTTGTTCTGGTAGGGTTTTTTTTAACCCTATATTGCTACATGTTCATGTTAGAGCAGGGGTCCCCAACCTTTTTAGATCACAGACTGGCAAACCATGGACTGGAAGTGACCGTGGACCAGGAAACTGCAGTCCAGAGTGACCGGCATACTGTATAAAGAAGGGTTGGCTGCCGATCCGCAGTATGCCGATCATTTCTGGACTTCCAGTCTGGCAGCCAACCCTCCTGTGGACTGGCAGCCAACTCTTTGCAGCTCGGTATCGGGCCTTTTGATGACCTTTCTTTTTTGTCATCAAAAACCCCCAGTGGCCCAGGGGTTGGGAACCTCTGAGTTAGAGAATGGAAGGTAAAAAAAATAATGCTCAGCTTGACTGAATAGATGAGTTTGATGAAAGCAAATGAGATGTAATTTGACTATAGCAGGGGTTTGATTCAAACTGCTGAAGGGACTATTATTTCAAATTTAAAGGTAACAAAATTCACATTAGAGAAAGCCTGTGGGAGATGTGAGCATCCACCTGGCACTATACAGCCCATAGAAACTTAGTGGCAGAGATGACAAATGCTAACCTAATTTTTCCTCAGACTGGAGTTTTGAAGAATTAAATCTCTCTGCTTGTTTCTACTACATATAACCTTTTTACTGCATCTCCTAAGGAAACAGA
Organism: Crocodylus siamensis; assembly: GCF_052110815.1. Lineage (NCBI taxonomy): Eukaryota > Metazoa > Chordata > Crocodylia > Crocodylidae > Crocodylus > Crocodylus siamensis. The sequence goes on from NC_143396.1 coordinate 141,445,203, forward strand.
TTTTGTGGGGTTCAGTGCTTCATTCCTACTCCTGCATCTTGAGTAAAGCCATTTTACCTGGCGATGGCACTGTTACCTCACAACACAAATCCAACAATCCAATGTGCATATAGGGGAACTACTGACACAAATAATGACAGATGACAAAGATGCATTTCCTGGTATTTATTTACACGTCCATTCTGCTGCTCAGTAGATGAAGGGGGGTTATAAAGATGACCATGACAGGCTATTCTCTGCATCCACATGGGACAGGATGAGTAATGGTGCCAAGTGCAACAAGGGAAACATAAGTTGGCTATTAGAAAGAACTTTCTCACTATGTAGGAAGTTAAGGACTGGAATAGATTATCTAGAGAGACTGCAGAATCTTCTATTATTGGAAGTTTTTAAGAACATGTTTGACAACCACCTCATGAGACAAGTTTAAACAGGGATGTTCCTGCCTTCAGCAGGAGGCTGGACTAGGTGACTGTCTGAGGTCCTGTCCAGTCCTATTTTTCTGTGATTTGTAACCATCAGACCATCATATAACACCCGTGCTTCAAGAATATCCTAATTTCAAAAATGTACACAAATAAGGTGTACAGAATTATTTATTACAAAGTTTTACACATGTACAGCAAAAGGAAATCTAAACTATATTGAGAACTATGACAACTCATGCTATTGCTTCATGGTTTTGTGGCAGTAGTCAGCAGCCCCTCTGGGGTATCTGTAGGCATCCGCAACAGTTCTTCAACTTCTTCTTGTAGAGCCTCGACTTTTTCACTCAGCAACATCTATGCCCAAAATCACATTATTAGAAGATAAAATCAACACAAGTGGCCATAGCATTTCCTACATTAACAGAAAAGTTGAAAGCCTGGCATTCCCTCCAGGGATGTATTTAATCCTCCAGAAACAAACTAAGAAGAAATTAAGAGTACCAGGAACAAAACCTCTGGAGTTTTGACTCAACAATGATAAACTACTATGCTAATTTTCACATTTGTTATACCAAAATAAATACAGTTCTCCTGCTTAGGAATTCTTTTCATGGGAGCCTATCCTGCTTATATTGTCAAATTTAGCAGGCTAAAACTGGGATGCCTAATGCCTGGCCATGGGCGACATCCAGCCCAGGGAGCCATGCCTTTTGGCTCTCAGGGGTCCCCACAGGTCCAAAAGTTGGGGGGGGGGGAGGGGAAGAGCAGTGGCAGCAATTGCTGCTCCCCTGCTGTGAAATCTCAACCTGTGGGAAGCCACAGGCCAGACAATGCATTAGACTGGCACAGGAAGATGGTCCAGGCCAATCTGGGCTGGCTGGAGGCAGTACAATATCTGATCCTGGAGCATCAGGCCCAGTACAGGCAGTGTTGATCCTGAACCAGCAGTGCAGAGCTGTGGGTGCAACCCAGCACCCCAATCCAATGGTATGGGGCTGTGGGAGGCAGAATGGGGCCCCAGTCTGGCATTGCAGGGGTGAGGAAGGCAGCCTGAGGCCCCAATCTGGGGGCATGGTGCCCAATCCAATCCACAGACTGGTTCATAGCACCACGTAGTAAGCATCCTTGGATTAAAACAAGTGCAAACGACATGCCACAATCAGTTTAAAAAATGTGCAAAATTTAAAATCTGGTCCCTTTAGCAAGGTCCCGTTTAAAAATTACAGTCCAGCAAGACTTTTTTTCAAAATAACATTTTTATTCCAGGGTGCTTGCAACAAAAGGCACTTCTATTTTAAATGTTAAAATAAATTTTCATATTAACACTAGCAGGCTGATCACACAAGTATACAGAAGTAGGCTGTAGATTCCTTGCATTATGCAATAAATACACACCCGATATGAAGATGTTAATCATATTATGGAAGATTGCAGTATTTGGCAACTGTCTGTTTAGCAGTTTAGCTATTTTGTTCATCATATTTGAAGTGTCTCTAAGCAAGAGGTGATAGTAACACAACAACAAGCATCCTAATGCAGGGGTCAGCAATGTTTTTGGCTGGAGTGCCAAAAACACCTCAACCCTGATCCAGACCTCGACTCTGAATGCCAGAGGCAGACTGTGGGGGAGTCATGAGGGTCCAATCCTTGTTGCTGGTGGTGGCTGCATGAGTGCCTCTGGGTGGATGGTGCGGGAGGGGCCAGGGTTGCACTACCTAGGCTCCTTCCCTGTCCTGAGGCGTGCATGCAGCCGTTGCTGGCCTGGAGCTGGTGCCGGGGCTCTGGAGCCCAGTACAGCTGTTTGCAGCCTGCCCACTGCCAGCTGCAACTGCCCAGATGTCAATCCTGTCCTAATGTATTGTTTTTGTTTTCACATGCGCAGTACTCTAAGTCTATGGCACAGATTCAGTGTGAAGATCAGAGTATTTAATTGATTCCTTTTACAGTAATTTAAAGTAAACACAGGGTAGCATCTACACATTCATTAATGAACTTTACCTAACGCACATTAAAATCTAGGAGCTCTACTGTGAGGCACTAGAAAAATGTGCATTAGGCTATTTTAATGTGCGTTAACTAAAGAGCACTTTTTGTGATGCTTTAATACACATTAAAATAGGGTAATGTGCATTAAAGTGCACATGCAGACATGCCCACTGAGTATATAACAAGGAGTCATTTACAGAAATGTTCCTATGGGGAATAGAAATCACAGGCAAAAAATAGGTAAATAATCTTCTTGTAAAAACAGTTGGAGCTAGATCAATAATAATACTTTTGAAGAACAAATAGCAGTAAAGAAATATTATTTTCCCAAGTTCTAAAAAAAGGCAGTAACAAACCATGGAGAAATTACCTTTTTAAAAATAAGGTGGTAGCCAAGTTCTGTTGTCATTCTTCTGGTGAACTCCTATCAGGGAATCTCATATTATTCCTGCTAGTCAGGAAAGTCTTAAACAAATTATTAGAGAAAGATTACTAGATGGGAACTAGTTTTCATTCATCCCTGGCAGTTCAAATTACAAAGCTTCTGCTTACCTTTGCTGATGAAATGATTTGTCTGGCCTGACGTCGTGACACATGCTCAATCTTCACCAGTATCTCAGGATTTGCATTAGCTAAGTGTGCTAGAGTTTTGTATCCTGCATTATAAAGCTGTTTTGCTCGAGCCTGCAAGACAAAAATGAAACCATTCAAAAAAAATATTAGGTTAGTTAATAGGAACTGCAAGGAGCCTTTCTTTTTTTGTCAAAGTCAAAACTCTGTGATGACTGCACAAAATTCACCCCTCTGTTATTTAATCTGGATTAATATCAATTAGCATCCTAATGCCAGACTGATACTGTGCGGAGATGAAGCTGATTTATTGTTAGGAACTTTTACCTAAATAAATAGATCTGCCCCTTTCTTCTTCTTATGTCCTGTCACTATATTCAAATTTGGGTCCAGAAATAGGCACATGTTACTGTTCAATCTGTAGCTTTAGCAAGGTCCTCATTGATGCTTGGTTCCCCAACACATGGGCAGGCCAGAAGGTGTTCTTAATCTCAAAGTTTCCTCCACATTCACACCTAGTGTTTCTGTCATTGGAGTTTCCCCAGTTGCATGTTAACTTCAGTCTCATTGTTCTGTGGCAAGTTATCTTTCTGCCTCTTTTATTTCCTGTCACTAACTGCATTTGTAAATATCTGCATCTTTTTAATTGTCATCTGTCAACAGATGTGTCCATTTCTGCACCCATATTTGAACATGGTCACAGGACAAAAAAATGACAACCTGTTCAGTTTTAGATTATGCACAAAACCATGATTGCTGAGTTGCATGTACTCAACAGAGAAGGTCTGTGGTATTTAAATAACAGGATCAAGAGATTTTGTTTTCTTTCCTTTCTCAGATACTTTATCCAGGATAGAACTGCTGTGATGAAAAGTGACGAAGAGGCTATTGGGTACTTGTTAGCCAACATTCGTGCAAAACAAGCAATTCTAGATCTTTCCACAGTTAAATGAAGACTATTTCCATCTTATCACAGGTATTATTTTTCTGGTAGAAAAAAAACTATGAGAACTTGTTTTATACCTTAAGCCACATATATAACTGAACTTTGTCATGGAAGTGCTTCCCGATGGCTCTCTGAACTGTATTCTCTGTCTTTTTCCTTATTTTACTTAGTCATATGTTTTTCTCTTCTATTTATGTGAACCCACACACTTAATTGTCATCTTGAAAACAAAACCAGTCTTGAGAGGCATAGAAACCTTTCATTGTTCCTTAGGGCAGTCATAGCTTGTGACAGTTAATAAGCTGACTTCTCAGAAGAAAGAGGATGTGGTTTTTGCTAGCTAAAAATGCCATAGAGAAGATGCTGCACTGTCCAGTTAACTTAGTGTATTCAACTACCTTATATCTGGATGGTCCAGACTACTAGAAGTCTAGAGATGTCTATTCTTGCGCTGCTTTATCTCACACATTTCAAAAGTATTTTAGAAAATATCCGACTTCAACACTAGCTTTAACAGCATTTCCTCCACAAAGTTCCATGCAAGTCTACATATACTGCATTGTTGACTGTTCGTTATATTTAACATCTAAGTTAAATGTTAAATATAATAGCCATATTTAACCCCAGTTTTGTCCCCGGGGTAGCAACAGTTACAGTACAGCACCTCCTGGGATAGTGACACGCCCAATCCCCTGGGTGTTCTCCATTAGCCCAGGAGCAAGCTCAGGGAGAAGGAACCTGTCCACCACCACTACTGTTGTCTCTAGTTGAGCACAGCTCCCCATACAAACTGCTGGGGCTGGGAATGGGGGGCCCTGGAGCTTCCCCCACCTCCAAGGCATCCAGGGGCAGTAGCGGGGGAGGTGACAAATAGAAGAGAAGGGGATTGGAGGTAACATTGAGCAAGGAGGAGAGAGGAGGGAATGCTGAGTTCTTAACTCTTTTGGGGACTTAAAAAAGTTACTGACTGCTATTTTCAGGGTGTGATCCACTCATCCTGGTGTTGGGGGAGGTGGAATTCAGAGCAAGGATGCAGCCACCCCCGCAGCCCCAGTCGCTTCTCTTGCACCCTCCTTTACAAAATTCTGGATCCATCAATTCCCTTTTCCCATTGCTATAGTAGACAGATTTGGATCCTATTTTGGCTTGAGCATCAGATTAAGAAATATACAATATTTTTGTTGCATTTGTCCCAGCAGTCAGGAGCATAAGTCTGAAAATACTACATAAATCAACCTCAAGTTTACCTAGGTAAACATTTTTTTTTTTTTACATAAAACTTAACAGACTAGCTATGGCAGTCACTAAAACACAAACATGATGCTATGTGTTTAATATATTCACTTCCTTCCACAAGAAAATTAGCAACCCAAACAGTGGCAGGAAAAAAATAGGTTCTTAACAAAATGCTCTGTAGCAGGGGTAGGCAACCCCTGGCACACGTGCCAGTGTGGCACATGAAGGCATTTTGCTTGGCATGTGCACCTTGGGGTGGACGGTGGGGGAGCTTGTTGTGGCAATGCAGTCCTGCCCCCCACTGCAGTTGCTTGCAGCCTCCCCGCTGCCTGCTTGTGAGCAGCCTGGGCTCCATGGTGGGCAGCAGAGGTTTGCCCAGAGCCCAGGCTGGCTGTGGCAGGTAACTGGGAGGCTGTAAGCACCTACACAGGGATCTGCAGAGTCCCAGCCCAGTTCTTTGCTGGTGCCAGGCGCATTCTTGCCTTGGGGCAGATGCTGGAGAAAGGGCCAGGGCTGCGCTTCCACAAGAAGGATCAGGCCCTTTGTGGCTCAACCCTGCTGTCTGTCCCCGGCATGCCAACATCTTACAAGTTGAGGTTGCAGGTATTTTTGGCACTCTGCCCAAAAACACTGCTGACTCCTGCTCTAGTTTCTTTCACAGATGTGTAGATATCACATGGTTAAGGCTAGTATACAAAACTGACATAGGCTAACTTCGGCCAGAATATGCATGTACTAACCTCTAGAACACCTGCCACCTCCATGAGAGGGATGAGTTCTGCCTTAACACAATAGGTCAATCTTTTGGTAAGTTCCGTAAGCAAGGCCTTATAAACCCAAAATTCCTCCAACTCCTGCAGAAACAAAGGATATTACAATCTGAAAAGGAACTTCACAATTCCAGTTTAAGCCTTTTATTAGTTAGTTAGCCAGCTGGAGCTCTGTCAGGCTGGTGAGCATATGTTCCCTTTGGAAAAGGAAGTATGTTATGTCATCACCTGAAATACTCCTCCTGGACAGTATCAGAAGTTGTATCGAGCCTTTTTCTGCCAGTCATCCCAATGCAGGGACCTTTCTGAAGAATTAGGAGGTACTTCAGGAATATAGTCTTTTGGGAACAATGTTGGACTTTCTGATGTTGAAAGGCTAAAGCAGCAGTAAAACAGCTAGTTTTAACCCTGTTCTCAGATGACACCATTTCAAGGTGGAAGAAGAGGGAAACCTTTGGCAATCATTTGGATCCTGGTATTTTGTAGCAAAGCTCCAAGTGTACACTTTAAACATTCATGATCCGAGAATATCAATCTAGCCTTTAATATGAAAACTTCATTCCAATACACAAAGGCTTTTCTAAACAGTAAGATGACCCATACCAATGTTCAGATTTGAGTACTAAAAGTCTATAGCAACAGAGATCCTAGTAAATACTTCCTTCATGCTTTGAAGCAATTACAAATAAAAACATTCACCGATGCCATGCTAGACACCACCCACTGAACATATATTACCTCACAAAAGTGCAGCACACAGGAACAGAACGTGGCAGCTGAGTTAAGGAGATTTTGCACGTAACCACGGGACAAGTTAAATTTTTCTGAAACCACCCATACATTGGTATCTTTTAGCAAGGCATAAAGAACGAAGGATAGGTACAGCCTATTTATAACACCAATGTCCACATCCTAGGAAGACAGAAAACTGGTGTTCAGTTAGAATTTAGAATTACAATCCAACAGATGAGATTTTTATACGGCACATTTCCCGACTTCTCTAATTCTACGAAACAAATGGAGTAATTCTGCATTCAAGGATTTTTGAAGCAGAGAAAGAAGCAGAGGGAACTATTTTGGTGAAACAAAGATTGCAGAAGCAGGGCAGACCAAACTGCCTTTAACTGTCTGATTTGTGTTTATGAAATTGCAGACAAAATAACAAAATATAAACATTTTCCAGGGCCAACAGGAGAATCTTGGATTCCTCAATGTCCATGGCTATATGATATGAAATAAATACAGCTTTATAATAGCAAAGCACTAGTAACAAGCAGCTTTTAACATTACCATAATTGAAAGATTAACAAATGCTAATTATCAGTTGTACATATTTTTTCTATATAAAATAATTTGATTGATGAAGTTACTATTCTACTATTTTTTCCTTTAAAAACAATAATCTTTTACTTACCGTTCTGATGACTTGACCAGATGCCTTTTTTGTAATAAAGCTTTCAGGAACTCCCACAATATCTGCTACTTTCTGTTCTACTGCACTTAACTGAGTGTACTAAAAGGCAGAATTAATTTAAAAAAAGAAAAAAGAACAAACCATGGAATATTAAAGATGAATTTATCTCTCTGTATGATTTGCAAAAATATGTTAAAGGGATAGAATATAGCGCACTTAATGTCACTTAGCTGTTCTACTTTGTTACATCAGTAAATAAATAACCTTTTAAAAATGTTAATCTCAGTTAATGTATATAATGCTTATAGAATTTGCATTTCTTCACCACCCCCTATAGGAACATTGATGTATTTTTCCAGTGATAAATCTACCTTATTTTTCCTACAACAAAACTACAAAAATTGCACTCAACTTACATGCAGGGTTGACCTATATAAATCAGCCTTCTCTACAGTTTGACTTTTTCCTTATTATGTGGAAGTATTTTGTGGAAGACTGTATTCTTCAGTTTTACTACAGTATCTTTTTAGATAGTTTTGATCACATGGTTAACATTGTTAAACAGTACATTAAACTATAGAGCAAACTGGACTAACCTTAATTACTCAGCTAATGGCAGGATCTGTAATTACATTAAATCAATGACTGTTTATCTTTTCTGCCAGCACAGGAGTTGCCATGTATAAGTTTTTAAAGTCTGCCCCCCTATTTTTTTTGCAATTTTTAATACTCTTCATGAAGTATACTATAAAATAGTATACTATAAAAATAATCCAACAAAGACCATGAATATAATCTTCTCTTAGTCATTAGTTACTTTGCCATTACATTGACTTGTTTGTAGTCAGAATTAGTTTCCTTCTGTTTCTGACTTCAAACTCTCCAAACTCTCATGACTTGCACATTCAAACTAGATTTATGTCTAACAAGACAATCACAGACCAAAGTTATTATACTGGGAAGAAAACAGCTATGTAATATAAGTTTTACTTCACTGTACAGGGTAGCATTTGTAATAGGCTTGGAAGTTATGCCATACCTGCTTAAAATAGATCATCCAGTCTGGGTTACAGTGGTAAATCATATCATATGGAGTTGCTAGATAGAGTAGATGAAGGCAGCTCTCAAGTACTAGCCCCTCTAAACCTTTCTTCAAGTCTCTGTAGAGAGCATTACAATATGCCAAATCTATAGATCCTAAAAGAAATTAGGATAGTTACCTATTTCTATAATTCTCAAATGGCTCACACACATTAGTTAGATACTGTTGTCTCCAATTAGAGACTGGTTGAAATCCAGAAGTATGAGACTTAACTTTCCAAAAATCACTGCTCGGTATAACTTGGGATACTCTTAAAACAAACATCCCACCATTTTTTAACCTTGCTCAGTTCCTGCCATCAACATTTACTGGCAATGAGTTCTACGGTCAAATTATATATTATGTGAAAAAATATTATTTTATGATTTCGGATTTTCTACTTTTATATTACACTGAATATTCCATGTTCTTCCTTTATGAAACAGGGTCTGCATATGCCCTTTCTTATTCCTCTTTGTTCCAAACTAAAACAGTCCCAATATTTACAGTTGGGATTTATGGTTACAATGCCTCTTCATGAGTATTTCTGTGCTTTATTTCTGTTGCCTTTCTCTGAAATCTCTCTAGTTCTGTAGCATCTGTTCCAAGATGACCAGTACTGCATTCTACTCCAGATACAGACACATCATTGAGTATATAAAGGTACTATACTACTGTCTTTATTATTTATCATCCTGTTCCTCATGGATCTTCACATCCGTCTTGCTTTTTCTGAGTGCAGCTGCACAATCAGAAATCTTCAGTTAGCTATCTACAACGATGCAAAACTGATATCGTGAGTTAATTCAGATCCCAAAAGATGTGCAGGTACTTCATGTTTTCTCTTCTAATGTGCCTTACTTTGGATTTAGGCACACAGTTTCATTTACCATATTGTCCTTTCATTTTGTCAACTTAGATTTTTGATTGGTCTCTCAAGGTCTGGAATAATTAAAATAACCCTTATTGGTAAATCTTGATAAATTACTAGAAAACACCCCTTTCAAGATGATTCATATATTTAATAAAAGATTTAGACTAGAAAGCCAAGGAGATCCTCTGCTTTTTACTTCAGCTACAATGAAAAACAGACTAATTATTCTTTGCTTAGTTTTTGATCCATTACAATACTCTACATCTGGTGACCTGGATACTTCTCATCAATTTAGCTTTCTTGTGCAGGATCTTGTTGAAGGCCTTTAGGAAGTCTGAACAGTCTTACTGAAGGCACCTCTCATAAGACTCAGATGCCATTCAGAAAATGCCAGCTCATGGCATGAGCTCTCACTCATTTGTTGACTATGGAAAAATAATAAAACAATTATTTTGCTGCAAAGAACACAGAAAACCTCAAAAGGTCAGAATGGTTTTGACCCTATGGATTCCCATTTGAAATATATGGGTTTATCTTGTGAATCACATGTAGGCATTTACACACCTAACAGTGTTAATATTGTATAGCACCCCATGACACCCTTAAAAAGGATCTCAGAGCACCCTACAGTGCTACAGAACCCTGGCTGATAATCACTGGATTAGGTTAACTAGTTATTTATTCACTACTTAAATGACATGTTCAAAAAATTCCAAGACATGAGGCTTCTTTATAGAAATAGAGCTGTACAGACTCCAGGATATTCTGTCAGGTGTTTTATTTTAATCATCATATTCAGACAGGTGGGAAGGGGCTGGATAAAAGTTTTAGTTAAGTACGAAAATAAAAAACACAGATTTAAAAAAGACATGGGGAAAGAAGTGCAATGGAAAGGAACAAATTCTTACCTTTGTAAGCAGCTTGACCCAACTGTGTGATCGCTAGATTACTTGTGGATTTTTGTTCCTTTTCAGACATGATTTTTCCTTTTAGGAGTCCTTTTTCTATTAGGCTTTCCAGTGATTCTTTAATTATATCTGAAAGGCTCTTTTCTTTTGACAGTGTCTTTTGCTGAACACCAAACAGTGTACCACACATGAAGTTGCAAATTTCTTCAAAGTTTCTTGCAATCTACAATAGTTTGGATGTTTTAATCACGTATGACACAAAAGTAGTGTCACAGCTCAGTAAAAGTGTTAACTCTAGCTTCTGCCCTCTTTCTAGCTGAAAACAGTATGCCTACTGAAGACTCCATACTAGAATGTTAATCCTGCACGTCTACGTGACTTCAGGATAACTGCAACTAATTTGATGAACGTGCTGCCTGAAGAAGGGCTCAACAGAATATCATATGCCACCCTGCTACATTACTGCAGCTTTTAGCATTTGAAATTCGTTTTTATCTTTAAGAAGTTATCTTAAAAGCGTATCTTTAGAACCAAAGCTTTGAAGTACCTAGTAGACAGAAAACAGTTTGGCCTTGTCTACGTCAGAAACTTATCAGGATTCAGTAATTTGGTTGGATAACATGACCACAAGTTTTCTTTGTTTATATTGATTATAATTGCATTTAATGAACTACTCAGGATTAAAAACAAGACCTTGGTGAACACTAACATTATTAATCTCAACCCTAATGAAGCAAAATGAGTCCCAAATGGATTCCATGAAATGTAATAATATGGAATAATATGGATTGTAATACAAATGTAATAATATGGAAACTACCATAAAAGAAAAATAGTTCTACCAGTAAATATCATAAATAGTTATCTACATTCTCATTAGTAGTATCATAATGCATCTCTTTACTTAGCTACAGAAAACAATTGATACCTGTAACCCAACCAAGGACAGAAGGAGGTTTTGTATTCCCTTGGTAAACTCAAGTAAAAGGTTGCTGCAACAGTTTTCCAAAGGACTGTTTATTAAATCTTGAACCTAAAATAAAAAGCAAAAGATGAATTCTCTTAATGGGAGAAAATATTTCACCTTCAAAAATATTCTGATATGTACTGACTTGATTAAAAACTATTCCTGGAGATTTCCAAGTTTTCTGACTGACCTCTAGAGATCAGTTTATGAGCCAGGCGAAGTGATATATGGTCAGAAAATACATACGTCTTCTAGCAAGGAATCTGAGTGCCTTTCACAATTGCAGGAAAGTTTCTGGTAACAGTTACTGGTAAGCAAGAAGGACTACATGTGAGAATGCAAAGTTGAGCAAAAGACATTCAGGTCCCTGTTTATCACAGAAATTTAGTCTGATGACTCGAAAAACTGATATTTTTGTGCAAGTTACCAGATGTTTGTCTTTTTCTTGCACTATAAGAATACTTTCACCAGCACTGTCAATACCAGCTCGACCAGCTCTGCCAATCATCTGCTTGTATTGATTCTTTTTCAGGAATTCTGTTGCAACATAGGGTGCTCTTAAAATAACCCTAAGGAATTAAAAATAAAAGAAAAAAAGAGAGGAAAGACCCAGATAAGTTACATTCTGCGTTTCAGGTATTTAAAGCATCAGTAAAATCATACAAAGGAAAAAGTTTTCCCTAAGGAAAAAAAATATTTACCTGGGAATGACAAGAAATAAGTGAAGAATAAATCCCATTTTTATATACATGCAGCTCACAAACCTGGATAATTTTGAGTAAGGCAGTCCTTGACTTACAACGTGTCGAATTACATTTTGCACTTACACCATTTATAAATTGACACCCTGTTTCAATTTTGATGTCAGTTTTGACTTTACAACACTTGATTCGACACCACACCAGCAAACAAGTTCGCTGTGTCGCCAGTCTCCATGGAGAACATCTGTCCAAATTTCCTTGGACACTTTATTTAAGAAAGCAAACAAGACTTCAGAAAAACCTGCAGCCAAGACTCCTGAGAAGACTCCAGCCAAGAACCCTTCAAAAAGACCAACCAAGAGCCCTTCAATAAGTCTAGCAAAGTCACCTCAAAGAAGTCCTTCCAAATCAATGATTGCTATTTACAATATAAATACATTAATGTAGCTATATTAACTCATCTATAATTGGTTGAGTACAAAATTCCGGGTTATTTTTGGTGAAAATAGGGTATCAGGACTTGGTTCAAGAACCAACTCCACATTTATAACATTGTTTCCTATAGGAAAATGGATTTCGAGCTACAAAGTTTTGACTTAAGACCTGCTAAGTCTGAGGACTGCCTTGTTGGGGAAGGTGGGAGGGAGCTCTGTCTGTGACCTGAGCATCCTCTGTTATGCAAGTTACATAGGGTGAAGTGGCCACTAAGGAAAAAGGCCTTGGAACAAGACTCTGATTAGTAAAGATAGGTTATAGGTCCCGTGCAGACAGCAAAGACACTGTTGTACACTCAAGGGACTATGGGAACTGAATGACAGAGTTCGGTAATGATGCCCTTACCCAGATCTCAGATATTAGTCTCTCTGTGCCAAATTAATTAGATGTGAAAGCAGGCACCTTGAAGGCAAAGTGCTGTGAATAAGTCACTATGAGTCAAGGTACACATTCACCCTTCTGTAAGTGTTGTGACATGCTTAGCCACTGATTGGAACAAAACTCAAACTTAAGTATGTTAAAGGGTTTTAACAATGTAGGCTTTAATGAAATGATACAGTAGATATTTTTGTGGGGCTAACCTTCGAGCTGGTAGATTGACTCCAGCAGCTAAAGTAGATGTGCAAGTAAGAAGGCATAGAACACCTGCAGAATAAGCTTCCTCTATACTTTTCCTTTCATCACTTGTAAGCCCACTGTGATGGTAAGCAATGCCAAATGAAATTGTTCGCTTTAGAACAGGACAGATTGTTCCATTACCAATATTCTTCAAGTTCATAAGAAGGTCTTGTTTCTCTTTTTTTTTGTGATTTTCGTATTCTCTTAGGGAAGAAAAAAAAAAGAACGATCAAAGTCTAAATTGTTTAACTACAAAAAATTAAAACAAAAGATGCACTGAAGCTCCTTCTGCTCATTATCCATTACTACAGTAAGATATTTGCAATTTAGAAATCAATTACTCTATTACCAAAGAAATAACACAGAATTAGATACAAGCAGAATTCAACCTGCACATAAAGTCAACAAAACAGAACTAGGATACAGTAAACATTTTCTGGTTTCAAAGACACTGGGTGTCTGTACACATGTCAGGAGGCTGCTCTGATGCGCTGTAATTATAGCATGTTGGAGCAGACTTGATTAATCAAGTCTGCTGGGGTGTGCTAATTAGTGTGCTTAGCAAGCCTCTCAGAGCTGCTCTAATTAAAGTACACCCCCACCCCCCGAGCACATGTAAAAACACCAACTGAGTTAAGTAAAAAATACCACATGAACTGATAGTGAGTCTTGCAATAGCACAGATTTGTTTCCTCAGAAGCAGCAGTCAGAATGGGGGAATATATAGTACATAAAGATTCCAATTTTCAAGAGGTTTCTTTTCCCTAACCATAGATTCAGGTAAATAAGACAACACAGAATTTACGAAAACTCCCCTAATAATTAGATTCTATACATGGAAAATTTATAAATTTGTTAAAAATTTCCATGTATAGAATCTCATTATTGGAGGATTGTTTCTAATTCATTCCCACCACTGCTGCAGGGCAGTAGAGGAGAACGTGATGTGGGGAGGACAGGCAGCTTGTCCCCTGCTTGTGCCTGCCTCTTGCCAACTCTGCTCCCTGCTAGCTCCACCTCCCACACGTCTATCCTTGTTTCATGCCAACAGGCTCCATCCCTGTTCTAGTCCAGGTCCACAGCTCATAATTTGCAATATACAATATTCAATGTAATCTTTAATTTGCATTTATTGTTTGCATCTTATATTCCCAATATATGTAACTAAACATAAGCAGCTTAGCAACACTCTACCACTGTGCATGACAGGAAGTAAAGCAAGAACAGAGAAGGGGAGTGTTAATTTACAAAGAATGACAAGAATAAGACGTAAATTACATAGCATGCCTCTTTGAATGAACCCTACATTTTCTTTTTCTGTTTATTTTCTTAATTAACTCCTGAAAAGTTGTGTTTTAATGGTTGTTTTTGACTTAACCAAAAACGAACCCTAAAACTGGAGTTCTACAGAAGTTGTACAGTCTTGCATAATTTTATTCTCAGAAGACAACTACTTCTTGGTCAGGGATCTTTACTACTGTCACTGCAGATGAAAAGTGAGTAGTTTTGTGTTATTAGAGGTAAACGTTCAATTCTGATTTAACACTTTAAGGGTGGTCTAAAACAGTAATAAAAGACACATACTTCTTCAGATACTTGCATATCATTTCAGCTACATTTTCACAGTTCTTTTTAGTGGGACAAAAGACTAGGCAGGAGTAATTTGGAATAACTTCAGTCACCAATGCAATAAGATGGTCAGGATCCATTCTTTCCAGATTACTAGAATACTAAAATAAAAATTAAATGATTTATTAGACAATACAACTTTTTATTTATCTGCAGTAAGCCTAAGACTCCAAGCCTGCAAATATGTACATCTGTTCTTAACTTTACTCACTTGAATAATCCCCTCTGCTTCATCATAAATGTTACAAAAGTTTAAATGTTAGTAGAATCAGCTTATCCACTATGACTCTTTCAATTAAGGGACACCTGCACTTTGAACTCAAGAGGAACAGAGGGTGAGAACAGAATATTTTGCCTCATTCCTATTGTCCTTGGGCTACAAGCACCGATGTGATGTCCACTGTGCTATTAGCAGCACTCTTATGAAAGGAAAACAGCACCTAAACCAGCAATTCAAGGAGACCTTCATTCACTATTCGACTGGTTCAGAGATCAAGAGAAACTTTGGGGACATATACAGCTATGCATAGCAATAGGAAGAGACAAGTCTCACCAAGTACTACATTACAGTTGTGTGGAATGGGGAACCGTGGGATTGCAGGGATCACAAATAAGAATCAACAACAGTATGACCACCTTTCTTATCCTACCATTTCCACCTTTGTGACTCAAGTACATTGGACCCCACATATGAACTATGACAACTATTAAAATGGTAGGGGGGAAAAAAAAAAAATCACCAGAAACCTAAGAGCCAGTGTGGAAGACAAGGGTCTTTCCTACAACTTCCTGAGAGCAAATGGAAGAACTTGCCTTCTTTTCCTCTCACACAAAGAAAATATAAAACCACTAATAGTCACCCACCACCCAAAAATAAAAATAAGCTTTACAAATAACAACATGAATTGTTATGATTACTATTTCCCTTTTACATTAAACATTTTGGAACCACTAAGTCATAATGGCCTATTCTGTAAAAATACTATAAATAAACCCTGATTTTAAAAAACATATATTTTTAAACACTATTCAGTACTTAAGAAACTAAAACAATTCACAAAATTAGCACTATTACCTTGAAATTAAGATGACGTGAAAAAGTAAAACCATTCTCTGCTTTGCTGTCAACTTCATAGATACTTTCTCGTATTTTAACATATTCCTTTAATTCCACCTATGTTGGCAAAAAGAGAAATTGCACATTAACATATTAACCAAATTACTGTCTTCTTCACTAAGAGTTCTGTGCCAAGGCCATCCAACTTTTAAGTTGCTGGGGTCTACACCAGCAGGAGCCACATGCTGTACGAGGTGCATGGGGTGAGCCATGGCCCTCTGGGCCATGCACCATGTAGATGGACCCCCCACTGCCCTATTACACTGATAGTGACTGACCCTGTGGGTTCTCAAATTCACAGAGAGCTGACTAATTTCAGTTTTGCATATTACATCATCTATCAAGTATTACGCTGAAGGGGACTGAAATAGCAAAGCCTCTTGATTTCAACAGTAGTTATTATAAATCAAGTACCTCTGGCTTTTGAATTTCCATTGCCACTACTGACTTTTCAAAAAGTAAACATCATGGAAATATAACCAATCCAAAAGGAGAAACACATCTTTTTCATTCTCAAACATTTTTTTCAGACTATACAAACCTATATTTTCCCTGGGGTGAAAAGAAAAAAGGCCAACCCATAAATTAAGCCAAGGCTGTGTAACTTCTGTGTGGCCAAGGGCCACATACCACATGAACCACACACTGCAGGGTGGCCTCCCCTCCCTAGAATCCTCCCCACAGTGCAGGCTGCACCACATGCTAACTGTTTGTAGTCTGTATGCAGCCCGCAGACCATGTGTGACCTACAAACTGGACAGCCCTAAGTTAAGCAATGCATGTAGTCATGAAGAATAAAAAGTGCCTTCTCAATCACAATAAACAGTTGTTAGTCATTTTCTTCTTATGACTAACAATAATTTAGAAACCAGTTTAATGAAAAGGGTACAATCCTATGCCATAGACAGCGGCGATGTGTAGGGGGTGCATGTGCACCCTGAGAGGCTACGCTCCCTGCTTATGCAACAGGTGTGGGGGCAGGCGGAAGCACCAGATGAAGAGCTGTGGCCACTTCCCAGTTGGTGCCATTGGCTATGGGGGACCCTGCCCCGGTTGGTGAGACTGGCCACAGGGGGACCCTCCCTCAGTTGCTGACTGGTCACTGGGTGGGGGGTGGGGGGCGGCTGTGCCCCACCCCGGACTAAATTAGCACCAGTTGCCAATGGCCATGGATAAAAATAGGTTGTGTTAAGATATAAGTTAAAATTATGGTAATAAACTGTGTCTTTATATCATTATAACTGCAAACACAATAAGGTGTCATGTTACATTGACTAAAGCTGGTTTCCAAGCCAAAATAGTTAGAAAGGTCACAAAAGTCTGTGCACTGAAAACCTAACTGTTGGCCTAAGTAAAGCAGATCACAGAATGTGATGTTAATAAATGAGTGATGCTAATTCACCAGAGTGAAACCAAATAAAGGAAATGGAAAAGATCTTGAATATCCATAATGTTTGCTGTTTACTCCCTTAGACAAACTATATTTGCAAACAATGACTGGCATCAGGAAAATGTTTTGTAAGATGTAAACAACTAGTGTATAGGAGGCCAAGGCAAGACCACTTATCTTTGGAGATGAGTGCCCGTTTTTCTCTCCCTAGGCATGCTGCAAACTAATTACTTGTGGTAGCCCAATAAAAGAAATGCATTTGCTTTCAAACTAAGCCAGTCACGTGGTCATTGTAGCAAGGACAGAGCATAGGACTGAGGCTGGAGGTCCAACACTGAGAGGTTGACTTCTACTTTTAACCTTAAAAATGCTAAGTTTGAGCTTCTGCTAATCTTGAATATGTACCGGTCTAAAACTATCAGTGTAATACTCTGCTTGCAAGAACTGCTGCAAGTCTCCAACATTGTTTAGAGTTGCACTCATTCCAATTATTTGAGTAGTTTCTGTAAAACAGAAAAGGCAGATGTTAAGTTACAAGACACATTTATTACTATGCTAGCAAACTGCCCATCAAGAATGACCAGGGAGGGATGGGAGGTGGGACCAGGGACAGAGCGCCGCCTCCCACCACCCCATGATGCTGCCTCTTCCCAAGAGCAGGGGGAGGGGCAAAGCTTGCCAAGCCATCCCCTCTGTCAGCACCCTGCACTGCTGCCCCCTCCAAGGAGCGGGGCTGGGGAGGACAAGGACGAAGTTAGTGATGTTGGATCCACTCCCCTGCACCATCCAGTCTGTCCTGGTGGTGCTCCACCATCCCACTGTCCCCGCCACTGGCCTCACCCCCCTGCTCCATCCCCGCTATTATGGCAGTGCTCCACCATCCCACTCAGTCCCCCTCTGCCATATCCAAGCTTGAGAGTTGCAAGAGTCCCGTTCCTTCCCCCATATCTTGCTGTCTGTCTGTGCAGAGCATTCTGATTGGTTGTTTCAGTAAGCATTGTGATTGGCTGCTGAGACAACCAATCAGAGTTCTGCAAAAGCGTTACAGACAGAGACAGACAGACAGACTAAACCCTTTATATATACAGAATACAGTACCTATGACAAAAATGCTTAATGCCTTATTTAGGGTCTATTTTATCATTGCATTATTCTATTTTATCATTGCAACACTAAGCCATTAAGGAAAGGAACTAGTATCTAAAAACTATGGCAAGAGAAAATGTTAGGAATCAAATTTTAAAAAGCAATGAACACAGCAGCTTTATCCATTTCAATAAAAATTAATTAGAGCTTTTTATGTGCTGTAACAAGAATAGATCTCTTTCAATATAATAGTTGCTCTACTGAAGCCTAATTTTGTAAATCTAATATATGAGCTACAAAAATATATTAATGAAAGAAAGCCTCCCAATGCATGAAGGCATTAACAGTTTCACTGCATTCTGTGCAACTCCAGTGCTGTTCATAAAATCTTATTCTCAATTTCCCAAAAAGCCCAAATTTGGTTTGGCAGTTTTCAAACTTCTCAAATTTAACAGCTGATCTGCTCATTAATATAATCACCCAGTGGTACTAAAATATCAAAGCTTCAGGAGACAAAAATGTATTTAAATAAACAAAGAAGAAAGGAACTTATATTTCTTGTGGTAAAAAAGTAGCTTTGGCAAAAGTTTTAATATATATAGGGCTCAATCTAACTTAAATTATCCTTGCTTTCAAGTGACCTCTTCTATCATTTGTACTGACAAATGCTTCAGTGGTCCCTGAAGCCTTTATAACCATTTAACAGGAAGGAGAAGCTAACCCTCTGGAAGCAAGATTCCACATCACACTGGAATTTATGAGAGGAAAGAGGAGAATTATCAGAAGACTACCCCAGGAACACAAGCAACATACCATGCAAGGAAAAAATAACTAGTAATCTAAGGTGAAGTACACCGTTACAGAGCCAAGTTTTGAAAAATTTTGGATATGCTCAAACCAAAATAAACTTATCTAAATTATGCAGCCTCACAAAATTTTTATAACATGTATTATGGTCCTGATGCAGGGGTTACTTACTGCTGGTGTACAGAATTTTTGCAAGAGTCATTTCCAGGATAGCACCACGACTCCCTTCACCAATCATGTGCAACTTTGAATAAGAAGTTGAGAATGGGAACTGTTAGAATAATTACAGACTTTTCCATCCCTGTACATATAGTCACACCACACAACTTCATATTTTAATTCAGAAAACACATGGTCAGGTACGTCTTTGATATAATTTTATTGAATTTTGGCTGTAAACCTTCCTCAATAAATATCACCTACTAACCACATATTTCACTAAGGAGAGTGAGGAAAAAGTTAATACCACTGGTATTTGTTTACCACTAGGTCTGCCTTCCATTTAATTAAAACAAAATGGTCATAGGAATGGCATTTCCTGACCTGACCACTACTAATTGTAGTGATATTTATTATTAGTTAATTTTAAAGTATTTTGTGTGTCTTTGTCCAGAAGAATGTGAACTGCAAAAGACAGTACTGGCTTTTCTTTTATTAACAACCCACTACAAGTACGAAATCAAAGAGAATCCTAAAAGGTTTTTTTTTCTGTTTATATTACTACATATAATTGAAATAAACAGGTTAATGCGAGTCATATTGTATACACATATTTTCTGGACATTGTTTATTATGAACTGAAGTGACACCTTTCAGTTTATCCTAGAGGTGGTACAATTGTTTGTTACTCTCAGGAACAGGAGAGAAACTGAATTGTGACCATGTGATCTTGCCCTGCAATATTTTAGTTAATACCAAAAACAGGCCCAAATTGTGAGTTAACTAAAGCATAATCAAGATGGTCTATTAAAGTGTCATTTAAAGTGTGTTTTATTCTACTATGGGTTGTATACTCCTTGTCATGTAACCACTCAATGGCTATTTGCTGAATAACTTTGATGACTATCTTTAAGGAACCTTCTCAAATACAGGATGTGCCAAAATTCAATAGAAACCCAGATCTCATTCGTAGCTGTGAGACTCACGACCTACTTCATATGTAGAAGTTTGCCAAGTACAGATGATGCACTCAGCTATGTATGGCCCCATTTACTTGGCAAAACCTCATTTTTGTGGAGTAGGGAGGCAGGGGGGTGGAACTTACACCTGCGCGGTATCCAGGTTGTACTGTATCAAGAGTCCAGCCACCAAGTGAACAATACTATATAGCAGAGGTTGTCAACTGGGGGTACGCATACCCCTGGGGGTACTTGGGAATGCCCCGGGGGTATGCATCGTGGAGAACTGGGAGTACTTGGGAAGCGTGCTGCTGCACGCCACTCTGTGGTGGTGCACTTCCCAAGTACCCCCACTTCTCTTGCTGCCACCCAAGTTCTACCCCCCTGGTTCATCAACCGGTCACTGGGGAAAACACCCCTCCCTCCTGCTCATCCAGGGGGTACAGTCCAGGAGGGATACCCACCAGAAGAGGTGGTATACTCCTTAAAAAAGGCTGAAAACTCCTGCTGTACAGGACAAATGTTAGTCAGTTACCAACTTGTTAAGTGGTGTTTTCCACTACAGTATGTGCACAATAATCTGCTAGAAAATATATATTTGTGTAAATAATTAAAAAGGCACAGCATGTTAATAAACCTATTGCAAATTATTTTAACAAACCTCATCTACTACAACTAGACCCAAATCACCAATTCTTCTGGTTTCAATCAGAGCATTCACCAAGCCATGTCCTTTTTCTATAGTAGCGATGTACAGAGATTTCTTTGTTCTCCGCTTGATTGGAGGAAATCTTCCTTTACTGCCTGCGTATTCTTCCACCAGGAAACCTAGCTCTACTCCAAAACTTGACAAAGCCCAAACCTGCAGTGTAATAAAGCGCAAGAGTACAGATTAGATAAAGAGGACATATCAACATTTAATGATACTGATTTGCAACTGACTTGAAGCAGGCATAAATTCAGGATTAAGGCCATTCAAAAAAAAACAAAAAACAACTGAGTGAAAATGCAGTTCTCCATCTCTATGTCAGGATTTATGTATGTGTATGGAAAGATGCCCACAAGTAAGGCAGGGTGAAAATTTGCAGTATACTAATTGAATGCTTTGGGGCACAGTGTTCACACTCAAATATCAATAGCTAAATTCATGACCTAAATTACTCTGTAGTAACTTCAGTAGGTAGACAAGCCCTTGGGATAAAGGTCTCAACCAAAGCCAGTGAATACTTCATTACAGAGAACAGTGTGACAGCCTCTAAACTAGATTAAAAAACAAAAGCACCTTCTTCATTTCCTGGATATTTGTTTAAGACATGCAAACTAGGCCTGTGCAAAGCAGCTGGTATTTGCTTCGGATTCGGCTGATTCAGGGGACAGTGATTAGATTTGGTGATTTGAATCACTGTCCCAAATCAATTTGGCCGAATCTCCAAATCAAACAGGCCCCATCCCCAGCACACTCTCCCAGCCCCATCAATGGTTGGCCTGCCCGGCCCCAGCATCCCAGCTCTTTAAAAGAAAAAGGCACCCTGTACTCACTGGCTACTGCCAGGTTGGGGAGGGGGTGAGGGGAACCACACGACACACACAAGATCTCTGCTGGCCCCCACTGCCCCATGTTGCGTGGAGGGGGGCTCTGCCATGAGCCCCCAGAAGCCTTGACGGCCACTACAGCAGCCAGTGAGTGCAGGGCTTTGTTTTTGTTTTAAAGCACTGGGATGCTGGGGCCAGGCAGGGCAGCCACTGACAGGGCTCAGAGATTGGGTGGGAGATGGAGGCTCAAGGCACAGTCCCCCATGCAGCATGGGGCAGTGGATCACCCCTCTGCCTGGCAGGACTTGTTGAGTGTGTGTGTTTTTTTTTGAAGAGCCAGGTGCACACCCAATGGAACAGAGGGGCCATCACCAGGGACAATTACCAGGCAGGCAGTTGCTCGGGGCTGCAGGGGGGCAATCAGGAAGGCCAAGGCAGAGATGGAACTGGGACTAGCTTCCCAGATCTGGGACAACAAGAAGTCCTTTTTTAAATACATAGGGGGCAAAAAGAAGGTTCTGGGTAATGTGGAGCCCCTACAGGACGCTAAGAAATTTGGTCGTCACACCAGACAAAGCTAACATATTTAACAATTTCTTTGCCTTCATTTTCCTGAGCAGGGACTGGAACAGCCACCCCCCTCTCTGGACCACCCTTAAGCCCCAAGGGAGGTGCACCTAGGTCAAGGGTTAGTGAGGAACTAGTTAGGCAACTTCTGGAGGGACTGGATTCAAATCAGCTGGTCTGGTCTCCACCCTAGAGTACTGAGGGAATTAGCTGAGGTCATTGCAGGACCCCTGGCGTGGCTTTATGAGCACTTGTGGTGCTCTGGTGTGGTGCCAGAGGAGTGGAAGAGGGCCATTGTGGTTCCCATCTTCAAAAAGAGGAGGAAGGAGGACCCGGGGAACTATAGGCCAGTTAGTCTTACCTCGATCCTGGGTAAACTTTTTGAGAGAATTATCCTGGCACATGTCCACGAGGGGCCAGCAGGGGAGATTATGCTTAGGGGCAACCAACACAGGTTCATTAGAGGCAGGTCCTGTCAGAACAACCTGGTGGCCTTCTATGACCAGGTCACCAAATCCTTAGATGCAGGGGTAGCAGTGGATATAGTTTTCCTGGACTTTCAGAAGGCCTTCGAAACTGTCTCTCACCCCATTCTCATTAAGAAACTGGGGGACTGTGGTGTCGACACCCACACAGTAAAATGGGTCGCCAACTGGCTGGAGGGCCATACCCAGAGAGTGGTGGTGGATGTGTCATTTTCAGCCTGGAGGGATGTGGGCAGTGGGGTCCCTCAGGGCTCAGTCCTCGGGCCCGCACTGTTCAACATCTTCATCAGTGACTTGGACAAGGGGGTAAAAAGCACCCTGTTCAAATTTGCTGATGACACTAAGATGTGGGGGGATGTGGGCATGCTAGAAGGAAGGAACAGGCTGCAATCAGATCTAGACAGGTTACAGGGGTGGGCGGATGAGAATAGGATGGGATTCAACACCGACAAGTGCAAGGTGATGCACCTGGAGAGGAAGAACCAGCACCATATCTACAGGCTGAGGAACTCCCTTCTTGTCAGTAGAGAGGCAGAAAAGGATCTTGGAGTCAACACTGATGCCAAGATGAACATGGGCCGGCAGTGTGGGGAGGCAGTCAGGAAGACCAACTGCACCTTGTCATGCATCCACAGATGCATTTCAAGCAGGTCCAAGGAGGTGATACTTCCCCTCTATGCAACACTGGTCAGGCCACAGCTGGAGTACTGCGTCCAGTTCTGGGCGCAGCACTTCAAGAGGGATGTGGACAACATGGAGAGAGTCCAGAGGAGGGCCACTCACATGGTCGGGGCAGCAGGGCAGGCCCTCCAAGGAGAGGCTACAGGACCTGAACCCGTTCAGCCTCCACAAGAGAAGGCTGAGGCGGGATCTAGTGGCTTTTTACAAACTAGTCAGAGGGGACCAGCAGGCACTGGGGGAGTCCCTGTTCCTCCAAGCACTACCAGGAGTGACTAGGAATAATGGTCACAAGTTGGCAGAGGGTAGATTTAGGCTAGATATCAGGAGGCGCTACTTCACTGTCAGGGCAGCTAGGATCCGGAACCAACTTCCAAGAGAAGTGGTGCTGGCTCCTACCCTGGGGGTCTTTAAACAGAGGCTAGATGAACACCTTGCTGGGGTCGTTTTACCCTAGTATTCTTTCCTGCCACGGCAGGGGGTCGGACTGGGTGATCTGCTCAGGTCCCTTCCGACCCTACTAACTATGACACTGGGGCCAAACAGGGCATTGATGGGGTTGGGGGAGCAGACAAGGGATAGGGCCTGGCATGGGCCCCCCGTGGTCTCCTCCCCGCTCCTCCAGGCCCCCCCCCCCAACTTACTGGCATGGAGCCCGGGCCACTGCCGCCTGCTTACCAGCAGAGCACAGGTCCAGTTTCCTGTGGTGGTGAATGGACACTGTCCAAATCGCTGAATCTTTTCCGAATCGACTTGGACCTCTTTTCTGGTCTCCAATTCGATTCAGATTTGGAGATTCAGCTGCCGAACTGGGCTGAATCTCCTCCGAATTGAATCAGCACCCGAAGCTTGCACAGCCTTAATCACCCGAAGCTTTGCACAGCCTTAATGCAAACGTGTTTGTGTTAGAACTTTTGCATGGCTTAATTTGAGGCTTGAAATAGTTTTCCAACATAACTGGTATAAAAAAAAAAAAAAGTACAAAGTTGCAATGCAGAGTACAAATAAACAAAATCAAGAACAGTTTCCACACCTTTTCCTGGACAATAGCCACGTAAGGCAGAATCATTAAAACCTCTTTCTGCCTGCAGAGTAATTCTTGAAGAATTAAAATTTCAGCTACAAGTGTTTTTCCACCACTGGTTGGCAATGAATATATTAAATTCTTTCTTCGTTGCAGAGATTCTAATGTTAAACAAGTGTGCTGCCACTCTGTAAAATGAAAATAAATGAGTTATTTTGTGTTCTCTTTTCCTCTAACTGCTTTAATATATATGCTTATGAAGAATTAAGATGTTTTCTGTATTCCTGAAGGATATGAATAGATGAATTGTCAGAGGATTTTCATTAATTAGAGCTCCAAAAAGAACTGATGATTCAGCCTACCAGATCTTTTTCCTTGTCAAAAAATCACAAAACAAAGTATTTCCATATGCCCCTGGCTAATCACACAGAAAGCTCCATTCTTCAGGTAGTCTATACAAGAGCGGTTCTCAACCATTTTAGACTTAAGGCACCCCTTTGGAAAATGCCAGCTCTTAGCTTTCACTCATTTCTTGACTACAGAAAAATAGTAGTGCAATTTTGCTGCAAAGAATTCAGAAAGACCACAAGAGGACACAATGTTTTTGACACATAGGAATCATATTTGAAATCTCTGGGTTTATCTTGTGAATCATGTGTAGCTGTTTGTACACCTAATAGTGCTAACATTGTTTGGCACCCCATAGAACACTAAAAGAATTTCTCAGCACCATGGTTGAGGGTCACTGCTGTATAATAACATCCTACTACCCAGAAGGTCCAAATGATTGAACACTTTCAGAAGCTATTAAAAACAGTTGCATGCAAGATGATAGAATCCACCATTTTAAACAAATGAAAGAAGCTTCAGAACAAGAAGTGTACTACTGACAACAACATATGAAGAGTAATATTTGCATTCCTTTACCTCACACAGAAACCGGTCATGTGTCAAATAAATGCCTTTGCATATCTAACCAAGTTACCGTCACATAATATTAATTTTTAAGAGAAACTGGAACACTCAGACATTGCCTAAGCCTGAAATATATAGCATAGTGGCCAAACAAGCAACTGTTGTAAGTTTCTATTCTAAGATCACACCCAGTGGTTGTAACTAAAGCCCTTAAACCTCTAGTATATGGCTCATGCTTGCTGGAAGAACACTTCAATAAAGTAATGTCTTTGCTTATGATTTAATCTATCGAAAACTTAATGCCTCTGCTTCACTGAGGCAAATGCTATTATATATCATCAACCTATTTTAGTAGCTTTTTGTAGTTTACAGAATACTAAATTTGTCTGCCATAAACAAAGCCAAACATGATAGACTTTGGTGAACTGTTTGAGATAACTAGAAATGAGAGCGGGATAATCCTGCACAGTAACAATGATGCATACATTATATGAAGTAGCTCCTTCATGTTTTGGCTCCTAACATCTGGAAAAAAACTTGAACTAAAAACTCCAAGTATGTTTTAAATTTTGTGTTCAATACTTGAACACAAGAGTTATCATACTATACAGGCCTTGGAACAGCTGCAGCTGCAGACAACAGCATTATAAGCTTTCGCATTAATCCAGTACTGCTATTTTCTAGTAATTAACTCAAAGTTAATGATGCACAGATGCCAAGCACACAAGACTTTTTGAAATCCAGAATGGCAAATAGTCTTTACAAAATCTCTCTGAAAACAAAGGAAGCTTCAAACAAAGCCTACTGCTTAAACTGATTTTAAAGTTCAAATTTCAAACTGTAATTCAAGCAAAAGATATTTGAGATCATTGTGGTCCATCAACACTGAATTAAAAATGTAGGTTCTACTTACAATGCATTCAAAAGTAAAATAATGCTTCCCTAACAGCTTTCCAGACTTTCCAGTTTTCTGTCAATATACCATTACTTGCACGCCATTAAAAAACTAGGAGACAACCTTACACTGAACCACGTATATATCTCAAAAATAAAACAACCAAACTAACAACAGAATGTCTTGAAGAATATACTGAATGCAATAGTGTGTAAATGCTACTACTACAAAAAGTGGCAAAACCAAACCTGGTGATACACACAGAGAATGTTACAATATTTTCACACCAGAGCAACTACATCTGGCACATCTCTGAATAAGGATAGCTTAACTATCTCTATACTGGTTATCAGCTGATTAAATTAAAATTTTACTTACCTGAATAGAAATAACATTGCTTTGAAAAACTACAACGATATTCAGCCATTCTAACACACATATGCAAGCATCAGAAAAACACATTCAGAAAACCATCAAGTGAGAAATAGCAATCCAATAGTGACCCCCTAAAGTTTTAAACTGAAATCATGTTTTTAAGTTGTCACAACATTAAGGAACATGAAATGCTTGAGGTGGATGAAACTGAGTTAAAATTACTTGAATGAGGTTTCCTTCAAATTTCTTGTGGTGATTTACTGCATCCATTATCACCAGGGATCCTAGTTTTCTCTGATTAAAAACCCAAAATTCGTGATAAAAATTACAGGCCCTCCACAGGTCCCCCCAGCACTGCTGGTGCCTGCACTCCCAACAGCCTCCTCAGCCCTCCTGACGCCCCTCACTCCCTCACAACTGCCCCCCAGATGCACACACAGACACTGACACCCACCCCAGCAGGTAAGTGTGTGTGGGGGGAAGGGGCGTGGCAAGACAGGGGAAAGGGAAGGTGCTGGGGGGTAGATCAAGAAGGCGGGGAGTGTGTCCCTGTGCCCACTCCCAGAAGGTGGCATGTGTGCGGCCTGCACACAGCAGGCACCACCACACTGCACCCTGCATTGCTTGCCTGCAAAGTCCCCTGCAGAGGGACACCCCTACCCTCACCCCCCCAGCCCTGCTCCCGGCTGCGGTGTGCTGCCTGGGCCTGGCAGCAGTCCCTGCTCCCTCAGCCCCCAGCCACCTTCCCCAGCCCTGCCCCACAACCCCCAAGCCCCACTTACCTCTAGCATCCAGGGGGCGAAGAGCCAAGGGGGAGTCTGAACCTGAGCCCAGCCTTGACTAACTCAGAGACTCAGGCCCTGCCCTTCCCCTCCCCCTCCCCCTCCAGGTAGGGTTGGGGTTTTCCTGCCCTTTCTGCAATCAGCTCTTGTAGGCTGGAGCTGTGCCAGCCTGCAAGAGCTCTTTGCAAAAGCAGAGAATCTGCAGATTTCTCTGCTAGAAAGGGAAATCCGTGTTTTCTCTGATAAAAACAGGGAATCTGTGGTTTTCTCCGTTTTTCCATGGGAAACAGAAAACCCAGATCCCTGATTATCATGCAGTATAAAAAAAAATTAAAAGAAAATCGAAGTTAAGTGTAAGCTTAAGTTTCTTACCCTTCCACTTTTTAAAGCTACATTATTAAAGGGGTTTCCTTTAGAAGTTTAACTAATTCCACCTTTTTATTTAGGAGCCTTTTCCTAGAACACAGAAATATCTGGTTTCCACAAACACAATTAAAAGGTTAAACTGAAAACTGGAAACATTATATCCACCCTTATCCAATAACAAGCAGCTCATTTACAAAAAAATAAAACCAGTAATTTTACCATAGAGCTTTTCAATCCCACGGAACTGTACAAAAAGATCTTTAACTTTACTGGGTAAACCATAAAAAGGACCAAGATCAACAGAGAAAGCTTCAATTGTTTCTTTGGCAACACACAGCTCTTCAGACAGAATAGCTTCTTTGAGCTGCTTAGTTTTAGAAATCTGTGGAGCCTGAGCCTTAGCATTTCCAGCCATAGCACTTTTGAGGTGATCTTTGAGACACTTTCTTTTATTCAAATCAGTTGTGATGTTTGGGGATGGCTCATTATTTGTTTTGGTATGCTCTACATCATTGTGACAAAATGACTGATTCAAGATTCTGCCAAGACCAGAATTCATGTGATTGTTACCAGTATTTGCATTTGCTTGTTTTGTAGAAGCATCCACTTCCTCGAAATATAGCTGCTGTGAGCATGGCAAATCATCTAAAATAAAATCCCCCAGTTCTTGAGTCCTTTCTTCTTGTTCATTTGGACTGCTCCAGAAATTATCCTCTTCTTTCACTCTGAAACCATTAATATTTTCTGTGGCAGAAAACACGAGTTCCTTGCTTTTGGAGTGTTGTATGTGAAGCTTCCCTGATGCAGGTTCTACAACAGCTTTGTCTTCCAGATTTTCTTGGTGCAAAGCAAAATCAGCAGATTGCATGTATTTTTGCTCCAGGTCATCAACCTGAGCTAGTAAAGAATCATTTCCAGAAAAGCTGTCATAGTTCCCAAACATGTCCTCTTCGCTGTCGTTATTATACTGCAAAAAAGTAGTAAATTTGTGATTATGCCATGGCAGATATAAGGTTGATTCACAATTTAAAGCGTGTTTTAGTACATGCAACCCAAGATGCAACACACTACAGTTTTGTTAGTAATTTAACTCTGTGCTTTATTGTGCTTTGACAAATGAAGGGTGGATTTGCAAAAGCACTGTGACCTTCAAAGGGATCAGTCATGAGTCCTGGCCTAGACACTGATTCTTATACTAGTGCTATATAGTTATCTGCGTTAATATTGTAGGATGTGTGTGTAGACGTTAGAATAAAGATAATTTATGTATGCACATATACATATGTCCATATATGTTTCAATTTGCTGTGCTAGTAAAATGCAATTTGTATTCTACGGAAGTTAAAGATTCAGCCTCTGAAACCAGACCTTAAGTCAGGGGTGGGCAATTATTTCAACACTTACCGAGTTTTGGCAAGCCATTGAGGGCCACGTGACAAGCAGCCAGGGGCAGATAAATATTAATTTTCTCAATTTTGGCAGGGCTTCGTGGGCTGGACAGAATGGCCTGGCAGGCTGCATCCGGCCCACAGACCGCATTTTGCCCACCCCTGCATTAAATGCTTAAGGCTACAAGAGGAAGAGGAACAGTGGGGAAAAACCCCCCCTGGTCATACCTATTTCACTCCCCCTTTCAACATCCACTTTCTGCCATTGTGTGACACAGGCCTATTTGACACATGCTGGGGACATGGGTCTTAGGCCCACAAAGCAAATTAGCCCTGACTGTTAATAGAGGGGAGCCATTGGATATGTCTCAATTGATTTTTTGGAACAATAAAGGAACAAAACAGGCATTGAAGTGAAGGTCCCAGGTTCACAATGAGTGCGCCAAGGGGGGACACAAGGCAGAGCATGTTGGACAGTGCCCACTGGCCCTCAAATGAGTCCAAGGAGCCAGTGGACACCTTGTGACACAGGTTTATTTGTTATGTCACTGGGGAAGCGTAGGCCTAGGCCCACCAAGTAAAATTAGAAGCCCTCTTTAAGGAGGCCACTGCAGATGAGACAATTGAGTCCTTGGAACAAATAAAAGTAAAACAGGGAAAGGAGTAAGGGTCACAGGTTTATAAGGAGCGCACCAAGGGGGGGACACTAAGCAGAGCCTGCCCAACAGTGCCCACTGGACCTGTAGTACAAGGAGCCAACAGACACAGCCCTGAAAAGCATCTGCTCCCGTCTTTGAGCAAATAGGGACAGGAAAGCAGCCTTGCAGTCCCCTGGGGGGTCCTCACAGCCATAACCTCCTTCCTGAGCTTAGCCAGGGGCAGGAGGAAGCCAACCAGGAAGCCCTGGGACTGCATAAATGAACAGGTGTGAGGAGCTGTGCGGCCAGGGTCTTAGCAGGAGGTGCTGGGATTGTCACTGAGGGGGGTGCTGAAGCCTGGCGTTCTCCAGCTGAGCAGGCACCAGAGCCTCCTCTGCTGGCAGAAGGAGCAGGCCAGTGTTGCCAGGTGTACAATAATTTCCACCCTTGTACAATCAATAACAGTACAAGTATTCAAAATATATGATAATTTTTGAAACACCTAACTGATGCAGCAGATGCAACACTCAAGTTACTCCCAGAGAGTCATAACTAACTTCTGGCTTTGCTGTCAGCACTTTCTTACAACTGCTTGCCTAGAAATAAAGAAACACTTCTACTTTGTTGACCCAGGTCTCACTCACTCACGATTTCCAGTCATCCACAGAAGGTAAATAAGTCTTAGTTGCGTGCTTATTTGCATATTTGTTTTACAACAAACACGGTAATTTGGGGCCGAGGCCTCCCCCCCCCAGCATGCCAGAACCAGCCCCCCGCTCAACGGGCCTCGCGCAGCTCCAACCTTCCCAACAGCCACCCCTCCCCCCGCGGACCGCTGGTGAGGGAAAGGAGCCAGTACCTCGGGGAGGGCACAGCTGCCCCCGGGGCTCGGCCTCTTGGGGGCAGGCGGGGAGGAGGCACCGCCTCCGCACCGCGGGGCCCACGCCCTCCATGCCCGCTGCATCGCCCGGCCCGGGGGGGCAGGAACTGGGTCAGCCAGGCGGCAGTGGCATCCTCATGATGCGGATGGTGCGGGGAAGGGAAGGGAAGGGAAGAGAAGAGAAGAGAAGAGAAGAGGCTGTTTCCGGCTGAGCTCAGCCCGGCAACGTCACTTCTGCCTCAGCCTTGTAGATGACGCGACGGGGAAGTAGGAAGGACAAATTGCTCCCGTTGTTATTGGCTGCCGAGCCACGCCGCGCCGCGATTGGATGCGGGGCGGGAAACAAAGAGTCGCGTAGTTCAAGTTCTTCAGTTCGTGGAGCTGGAAAGAGGGGGAAAGGTATTTGCGCATGTGCTTATGAGGTCCTCGGAAACGGAAGTGGTAAAGGGCGCCTGGTGGAACGAAGAAAATGGCGGTTCTTGTGGCTGCGGCGCTGCGGAGGTGGGGGGGGCTCTGCCGGGGCCTGACGCCTAGCGCAGGTGAGAGTAGAAGCGGCGGGTGTAGGCCCTGGGCAGCCTCGCGCTCCCCATATGTCGCCTGAGGTTGCTCCTAGCGCCCTGCCTGCGGGTGGGAACTGGCCCCTCGGCCACGGGCCGCTCGGGACCCGGCCCGGCAGCCTCCGCCACGCTAGCTGAAGGCCGTGATCGCGGAGCTGGGCTTGTTCTGTTCTCTCTGACTCCAGGAGCCTTGTGGCAGAGGCGGCGCTGCTCGCGACAGGGGCCCGTAACCCGTACAGAGGATCTGGTAAGAGGCGTCAGCTTTGCGCGCGTCTGGAGGCGGCTGCTGATTATCCGCTGTGGGCTGTCGCAGAGCTGCAAAAGCGTTTGCTGCTCGTGCCTGGGCTCTGAGGTGGCTGCACGCGGCAGGGTGTTGTGTCTCACCTTGCTGTGTTAGCCACATGGTAGTGTAAGATAGCGCCCAAGAGATCCTTGCTGTTCTGTGTTTAGATTATTCTAGGGTGGGCAGAGTGCCTTTCCTGGATGCAAAACTCTGGTGGTTTTACCAAATTAGCTTCCTAATGCTTTTTGAGGTAGGTACTGTGAGTGCTACAGAGCAGAGAGCTGAGACCCTGGGCATGCCCCAGAGTTCTCCCTCTTGGAGGGAGCGCAGTCTAGCTTTGCTGGAGAACAGACAGGGCTGTTGTTTCTGATGTTGATACTGAATGGCTTGGAGGTTTTGAAGCACTAAGGTTAATTATCTGCTGATTCTTTCTTAGCATAGACAGATATATAAGTAGATACAAATATAGGTATTTCTCGATATATATGTAGAAGCTTCCCCTTACTCTTAGGTGTGTTGGCAACATTTTGCCCAAGGGCTTCTTGGGCACCTATATATGAGCAGCGAGGCTGCTCAGGATGCACTGTAATTACAGCGCATGGTAATTAATGAGCTCCAGCATGTTGTATATTTGTGTCCCTGTGCACTGAGAAATGGCAGTGGAGTGCTTTAGTTGAAGCTTATTCGACAAGCTTTGGTTAAAATGCCCCCACTACCATTTTTAAGCATGGGGACACTGATACACAAGACAGTTCAGGCACTTTAATTAGACCAGTTCTAGGAGCCGCTCTAATTAAAGTACCTTCTTCCCGCCTGCCCACTTGCTGCTGGAGCATGTGTATAAACAGCCTTTGAGATTTTTTTACATACACATGCACTCTTTCTCCCCCCCCTTCTTAGCTTCTCTGCGTAAATCAGGATATCTTGATATATCTATTTTTGTCTTGATCTAGAGATATATGCAAGCTAAGAAAGGAAAAAAGCATGTGTATATACGAAGATACAAAAAAATAACCCTCCAGAAGCCCTTGGGGTGATATGTTGCCAACATATGTAAGAGTACTGGGAAGCTATGTCTATATCTGTCTGTTTAAGCTATGAAAGAATCAGCAGATAATTAACCTCTCCTAGTGCTTTAAAGCACTAATAAGATAGATAGTTATATACGCACGTGTATGGAACTAATATATTTATGCATATTCTATATATTCTACATACCACATATGTTATAAGTAGATGTGGGCAGCATGGTGGCATAGCTCTCTACTGCAGGTCGACAGGGTAACATTAATATGGGTTGTTAAAATAATTCTAAAACTATATTTTATTTTGCTGGATTCTTTTTTTTTTTTTTAATTTGTGGTATTTTGCCAGTGACTGGTATTTCTGGAATCCAGAGCAAATAAGTGGGGAGATGTTCAAAGGCTCAAGGATCTGGTTCACTCACTGTACAGCTTCCCTGCCCACCTTTTTTTAAAAAAAAAAAGAAAGGCTAGGAAAACTTTACCTGGACTTCCTAGAACACCCACTTAATTGCTTTAAGGACCTTTTAAATGGCTCTAATGACAAGAGTTTTGATAATATAGTGGATTCTAAAAGTAGGTTGAGGGTGTTCCCCATTTTTAATAGGAGAGGGTACACAGAAGGGCTGTGTGAAGCTTTGGTAACTCATTCAATTGAGGACAGTAAGTCTTCAGCTGGTAAGTCAGTCTGTGGTGGGTGGAAGGCAGGGCCACAGATCAACATCCCCACAGTGAGATGGGATTGGGGCTGGGATAAGCTGCCCAGCCGGGACTTGAGGACGGGGGCTCCTGCTGCTGTGTGCCACTGATCCGGGAGGGCGTGGGAACAGGCGTGTACCCCTGGATCTGTGCAGGGTGAGCTAGGCTGGGCTGTGCTCCAGGAGGCTAGGCTCTGCTGCCAGGCAGTGCTCTGCAGGGCAGGTGGAGCCAGGGCTGTGCTACTGGTGGCTACCCACCCTGCAGAGCCCAGTGGAGTGGGGGCTATGCGGGGGGGCTGCAGCCACCCTAAAATTTGCCATAGCCCCTGCCACTGGCTCCTCCCCGATCTGGGTGCATGTGCCCACTGCCGTGCCCTCCTGCTGCTTGGCTAGCCAGGGCACAGCGAGGTGAAGCTGCAGCTTGTCCGGAAGATGCAAGGAGGCTGGAGCAGCTTCCACCATTGTGTGGTGCTTGTTTGAGGCAGTGCAGCGGCAGCATCCTGCATCTCCCTGTTTTGTCTGGTTGAGTGGTAGGAGGGTATAGCCCCTGCTCCCAGCTCCTTCTGCCCAGATCAAGCAACACCTACATTGCCCTGGCTGGGCAAGCGGCAGCGGAGCATAGCCCCCATTCTCAGTGCTGCCATGCCCGCATCCTGTACGCATCCCACCTCAGCTGGACAAGCGGCAACAGGGCAGAGCCCCCACTCCCAGTGTCTTCCACCACCCATCTGGAGTACAGCCTGGCCCAGCCCGCCCCACACTGCGCAGATCTGGGGGCGCACACCCACTCCTATGCCCTCCTGGACTAGTGGCACGCAGTGGCAGGAGCCCTTCTCCCTGAGTTCCCAGCCCCAATCCCTCCCTTCCTTGCCGTGGGGGCCTTGATCTGCCCCCCTTCCCCCACACCTCTTCCCTCTGCCCACAATAGATTTACCAGCTGGAGGCAGCTGTGTCCACAGCATCCTCGAGGACTGCTGCCTGTTTAGTCTATGGATGAATCTTTGGATCCAGATTGGACTAATTGAATTGGGACGGTTATTCGAATCTCTGTCCTTCTGAATCAGTTGAAGCCGAATCGAATATTTGCTGCTTTGCACAGGCCTAGTACGTAGATATGTGGTGCTTTCTTTTTATGACTAGAATAAAGAACAAGAATATGGCTTGTGTGGTAAGAACCCAGCTGTTACGTAGATGACACCCAGTGTTATGCAAGTCTAGAAAAATGTCCTTCAGTGCTCAAGATGGACCAGGGACCACATTTCCTTATTAGCCATTGCTATAGCAGTAATAAACTTATTATATTAGAAGTTATTCCTCCAATAGTTTGGGACGGAAGAGAGACGGTATTTTGTTAAATGCATTGTTCAGTAACATGTGGTGGCGTCTCAAATTCTAGGACAAGAAAGTAAAGGTCCGAGTTCACAACAGAAAACTGTCTAATGGCACGTGCTTTTGCTAAGTTCATTTCAGCTTTACAATATGTTTGTGCTCTGGGGAAGTGAAGTGGAAAGCTAGAGAATGCTACCTTTAGAATGTGGCTATGTAATTGAGAGAAATGTTTCACTGTGAAAGAAAGGTAAACTATTTCTCATTTTAGCCGATACAAATGGAAAATCCATATAAGGAGCCTCCTAAGAAATGTGTCTTGTGTGGCATACATGTAAACTACAAGAATGTACAGGTGAGTTTTTTTTACACTGGATTCATGCTGCAATTATTTGGTCTCTATTTTGGAGTGAGTGTGCTATTTAGGAGGTATGCTGAAGAAAGAGAGGGAGAATTTA
The DNA here is from genome assembly GCF_052110815.1 of Crocodylus siamensis. Classification (NCBI taxonomy): domain Eukaryota; kingdom Metazoa; phylum Chordata; order Crocodylia; family Crocodylidae; genus Crocodylus; species Crocodylus siamensis. Next base: position 141,480,214 of record NC_143396.1, read on the forward strand.
AGATTAGAGAGAGTACCCTAGGAATAAAAGGTATAGAATTGGACAGTGTGTGGTGGCTGATACTTATACTGTCTATTCCGTTTGCACTACCACCAGGAATTGCTGTAGATGCTGTTAAAAGCAAGGAAGAGAAATGGACCATATGTTTTGTTTTTCCTCTGCATTGTTGACAGGCACATTCATCATTATAGGATGATATTAAAAGTATAAATCCAGATAGACTCTTCTAGAATACTCTTCAGGGTGGTAAGAGTTCTGGGTCAATTCAGGCACCATATCACCCTCTCTGTGAATGGGCAGTTAAAGAAAGAAATATCCTAGAATGCTTGTAGTTGCTAACTAGAAAATCTGACCCTGACTAGTTTTGTGGGTCAGTCCTGGCATTCAGAACGTGTAAAGAGCTTAATATGGTAGCTTCTTACAGAAAGTTAGTCTGTACTAATAAAGTGAGTAAAAACAAGTAAATGGATGGAAATGGAAAGGGCATAGTGTTTTATGAAAAAAATTATAAATGCAAGCTGATAATTACAACATACGAAAGGTTTCAGTATTTATAAAACCTATGGTTAAGTGTGTCGTTAGCTGGACTGCCAACCCCTTTGCACCTCTGACTTGTCTGCAGAGTTAATGTGTTGAAAGTGTAAAAAAAAATAGTGAGCTTAGAAACAGTCGTATTCCACAGCTAAGCTTGTGTGATGTTTTCCATAATTGTATTTGTAATTCTTAAAACTTTGCCAAATAAGCCTTTTTGGTTGAACTGATTACAGTCTATCCTGTAATCTGTTTCTTCTGCTGATACCTGGAGAGTACAGAGGGGAAAAGAGAAGCAGCCTAAAAGATGCAAAGAGAGGGAATAGAAGCCTTGAAGTGAAGAGGGAGCAGGGAAATAAGGGCTGAAAGTGGACGTAGTATGATCTTGGTTATACTCCCATCTTATCTTACAGTGTCTGTGAGGGAACTCACACGCTTGACTCGGCTGTTTTTTGTTTTGCAAAGAGTTAATCATTGCATACTAGTTTTGCATGGAGCCCTAGGCTCATCTTTTTTTCCCCCTGATGCTCTTGCCTGTAATACCTCTGCCTCATTTGTATCAGAAGCTGAAAGGTGCAAGTTAGGCAAGGAGAGAAGTGATGCTTTCACAAGCAAGGCAATTGAATGCTGCTGTGCAGGCTACAACTCCTTTCTTTTTTCTGCCAAAGTAACCTTGTGCATCTCTAGCCAAGGATGGACACTTTTTCCAAGTTGAGATGTTCAGTATCTCAAGTGCTGAGAACTTGCCATTCTGTGTTCTGAACAAACTGTAAGTGAAGTAAAAATTCTCAAATATTGTCCAAAATTACTAGACTAGGGGCGGGGAACTATTTTGGGTGGAGGGCCACTTGCTGAGTTTTAGCAAGCCATCAAGGGCCGCATGACGGGCAGTAAGGGGCAGATAAACATTAATTTTCTAGTTTTCTAGATTTCTAGTTTCCTGTACTAGATGCTTATTTTAGTCCATGTTTCAGTTTCTGTGTACAGAAGTAGGGGACTTAATGCCACTGAGCTGCAAGAGGTGTTGAAGATTTAATTTTCTTTAAAATTTTAGTAAAGCCTAATGGAATATGAAGAAAATTCTCTATTTGGAGTGGGATTTGGGATGCAATAAAATACATGAGACCACACTGAATAAAGAGGACCAAAAATACTGAAAACTTAAGCTACTATTTAGTGAGCTTCAGTCTATGCTTTGCACTGAATAGGGCAGGAGCAGGGGAAAAAAAAGTATGATCACATAATTAAAAATTGCCAAATGCCTACGCACAGGGAAAACTACTAAGGTTGCAAGGAACGACTTAATTCTGGCACTTCCTAACTTGAGTGCTGGATAAATGTATTGACTGTTTAACGGTTTTACATTGGTATAAACTTTACTTTTAATATGAACATCAAATTAGTGTATGTGGTTTTTAAATTCTGGTTGAAAAGCAGTAGGTTATTCTTGTGAAATTTTCTGAGGTAAGTTATGATGTCTTGAAATAGGAAGGATATGAGTGTTAGAATGCGACTTTTACTATAGAAAGTTTTATTGTAAAAGTTATCTGTTTGGTTTTCAGGAACACTTTCACTAATATTTTCTGTCTTTTTTTTCAATAGCTTCTGTCCCAGTTTGTTTCTCCATATACTGGTCGCATGCATGGAAGACACATAACTGGTAAGTCTAATGTAGTCTTGCATCAATTTAGCAACAAATAGTATTTGTTATAGTCATTTATCCGAAGGGTTCTTAAAGCTAAAATCTTAATATAAAAATTCATATTAATCTGGTTAACTGGGAGAAACTTCATGATTTGGGAGGAGAAACTCCATATAATAATTTTGCGCAAGTAGACTGACGCACACAGTTTTTATAAAAGCCTGCAGGAGTCCCTGCTAGTTAGACTTTAGACACTGATTAGCAAATTAACTTGAGCTGCTGAGATGATAAGCTGTTAAAAATCAGTTCTTTGCCTTTACAGGGTTATGTGACAAGAAACAGAAAGAGATTTCAAAAGGTATTAAAAGAGCACAAGCACTTGGTAAGCATAGCTGTAAACTTAATTTTTGGAGATAACTGGGGTTGTGTGGTGGTGTATTTTTTTCCCCCCCCCCTTCCTTCTTCCCCCCCATGTAGAAACTAACCTGATTTTTCTTTTTTTTTTCTCTCCACCCCCCAGGGTTCATGCCTGTTGTATACAAGGACCCATCATTTCGGAATGACCCAAAGCTTTGCAATATCAAGTATCCAGAATAAGTTAGGTAAATTTTCCATAAAGCAACAATAAAATTATTTTGTAATTCATGTTTATGCGCTCATTAATACCATAAACTTGTTGGACTTGTATTGTTTTTATAACTGATGCCATCTCTCTCGTATGGAGGGATGCTAAGTGTTCTGCATTACTGTTACTATCTGAGCAAACAAACTAAAACTGAACACTCTGAGTTCTCCATGTCTGTAATAATGAGAACTTAAAAGTTGCCATAAACTTTTCAAAAATCTGTGTGTCATTTCCTACACTAAAATTAATCCTATAAAGCAGGAGAAGTCTCACTTGAAGTGCAAGGAAAACAAGCTGTTGCATTTTCTCTCAACTGCTAGTTTCTAGTATACTGACACTAGATAACAGCAGTGCAGGTGAATAATGCAATCCAGTTAGTAGCTTTGGTTCTCTAGGCTTTGCATAGTGGCAGATATATAATTTACGATCTGGCACTAGTTTTCTTCAGCACCAGTTACAAGCAGACCTCATACCTGAAGAGGCAAGTGTGTTATATCCCAATTTCAGTGTTTACTGCATTACTTTTTCCTCCCAACGTAAACCCTGAGGAAGAGAATATAATCTGGACTCCACTCCACATGTCAAAAGTAGAATACATGTAAACAAAATAAAATCTTAAATTTTAAAAATGTTACAAAATATAACTACATTTAGTTTTTGTCCCATAATGTTCCTGGTTGATAAAGCACTGTAAATATATTGGCAGTGGCTCTTGGTGCAGCAAATCATCATTTGGAATATCCCACATTTGGTGTGAAATGGTTAGAAAGTTGGTGAGTGTGGATATTCATCAGTGTCCTTCAGTTTCTCCAGTGCTGCTTCATCTGTTTCAGTCCCACTTAGTGTAATCTTCCTTTCCTGGTCACTGTCCTCTTGGTCTCCTTGAAATAGTTTTTGATGAAGTTTCAATGGCCGTGATTTCTTTAATGATCTTGGTCCAGCTGTGGTCGCTCTAGCTTTACGCTTAGTCAACTGCTTCATCCCTCCTTTGGGGAAGTCACTGTCTTCTAGCATGAGAGTCAGTTTTTCTGTTATATTAATGTTGTGGTCAGTGTTACAGCAATGTTCAAGTATTGGTCTGCCTTGTAAAGAAACAATACAGGTCTGCAGTCCAGAATGTGGGAAAAATGTCTGTAAAGCCTGACAAAGAAAAATATTCTCTGGTGGTTCATTGGAACTGCTTTTGTTCTCACCTGAATAATTGAAAAACAAAACAGAGAAACAATGGTTTAATTACTTTAAACTAGCAATGTCTCGTGCTTATCTCCTGTAATTTTAGGTAACTTTTAAAAAACTATTTCTAGATCTTATTATTATATAGTTCACTGAATTTGATGAGAGGTTAAAAGGAAGTAAAAGGTATGCAACTACAAGGAATTATTCACCTTTTCCCTTTTGGTAGGTGTCAAAAAGCAGCAACTTCTATGCTGATGGATAAATTTGAGTGTCCGTGGTATTTTCCATAAATTCAATGGTTAACAAATGTATCATTGGAATACTGTACATAGTCAGATTGCTAGTGACTTGTAGAAATTAAAACTGTACTTATAAAAGTTGAAGCTTAATATATAGTGGCAAACTACAGCTGAAGATAACTTGTGGGGAAATATTTTCCATTACAATAAATGTAGTCTGAAAGCTTGATTTGTATTTTTTGCTATTTTCACCTAAAGGTTTCTCAACAAAAATAACTATTTTGAACAGTGATTTTAACTATTAAGATGGCAAGTTTTATCACACAAATGTAAAACCTCTTAACAAAACTACAAATCTTTTCATGTTACCTGAAGTTTGTGTCTGTTCCTTTTTCCTTTTTATTTCTCGTTTCAGCTGGCCTACTTCTGCTAAGAGTTTTTCTACTGTTCGTTCACTAACTTCTACTTTAGTGCATGTTTTCTGCAAGAGAGTCATTTGTAATGATGAATTGTAGTAATTTAGCTTTAAGTGCATAGTTTTAAAAAAGCTTTTTTGCAGTCTAACAAAACATTATACAAAATTGTTAAAAACAGTCCACTATTATAGAACTGAGGATAGTAATACAAAACACTGAAAACATAGTGAACAGTAAGACTATTGAAATGGCAAACAATAACTGAAAAATACTTTAATTTTTATCTTTAATTTCTAGTCACAGATGGTTTGCTATAGTAGATCTTTAAGTTCAAGAGGAAGAGTATCCACACTTGAGGACAGGCTGCTGATCCAGGTTGACCTTAATAAGCTGGGCAGATGAAAACCTGATGGCATTCAATATGGAGAAATGCAAGGTGCTCCACCTCTGAGAGGGAGTTGGGGGTGGGGAACCTGCATCACACTTATAGGCCTGGCAATGCTACACTTGCTAGCACCACAGCCAGAAGAGACTTGGGGGTCATGATTGACCACAAAATGAACATGAGCCACCAATGTGATACCACAGCTGGCAAAGTGAACAAAACTCTGGCTTGCATCTACTGATGCATCTTGAGCAAGACCCAAGATGTCATCCTCCCACTGTACTTGGCCTTGGCGAGGCCGCATGTGTAGTACTGCATTCAATTCTGGGCTCCACAATTCAGGAAGAATTTGGAGAAGCTTCAAAGAGTCCAGAGGAGAGCCCATGTGCATGATCAGAGGGCAGGAGAACAGGCTTTTTGAAGATGGGCTGAGAGCCATGGGACTCTTCAGCCTGGAGAAGTTCAGGCTCAGGGGTGACTTGGTGACAGCCTATAACTACATAAAGGGCATGCATCAGGATCTGTGGGAACACCTGTTCACCATAGCACCCCAAGGGATGACAAGGTCTAATGGTCACAAAGTCTTGCAAAACTCTTTTAGGCTGGACGTAAGGAAAAACTTCTTTAGTGTCTGAGCCCCCAAGGTTTGGAATAGATTCCCCCAAGAAACACCTACTCTGGACACTTTTAAGAAACATTTGGATGCTTATCTTGCTGGGATCCCTTGACCCTAGCTGACTTCCTGCCCCTTCCTGGACCCAATTATCTTATGAGGTCCCGTCCAGCCCTAATTTCTATGAAATTTGTGAAATCTATGAAATTCCAAGAAATAGGACATACTTCTTTGGAAGACTAGTCTCTGGACGGTATGTCGTTTGTATAGCGTAGGTATATATACTATATCATGTTACTGTTCCTTGTTCTTCTATTTTTAACAATTTTAACACAACTGGTTTTTGCTGTGCTTATCCAGACAAATTTGAATGACTATTTCCAGAGATTTAGATGCTATTATATATTTTAATAAATGCTAGGAATCATGGATTTTCCTATAATAGTTTATAAAGAACTTTAAATAATGAATCTATTATCTACATATTATTTTTCTAAGGATTTGAAAGTATTTTAGAGGGTACAGATTTGAGTTGCCTTTTAAAAAAAAAAAAAAAAAAGGGGGGGGGAAAAAAGACTTCTTTAATGATCTTTAATTCTGGCATCTAGTTATGATAAAAAAAACAAACATTTATAAACCACTAACTTATTTTTTCCAAGGTCGCTTTTTATAAAGATGATGTCGATAATTTTAGAAAGCAGGAATGAATTTACCATGTTTTGCTTTTGCAAAATTTGCACACATTGCTATCTTCAAATTCAAAACCTTCATGATTTTACACTGAACCATTACTCAAGTACATGGAAGAATTACTATTTTACTTGATACTAAAGTTTGTGCAATTCAGTTTTAGGTGATTACCCAAACTGAGAGGAAACCCATTTTAGAAGGCTTATCTACTACCTCAGTCACTGAAGTTACATCTACTACAAAAACTTTCATGGTTCCTGTAATGATAGCCAAATAGCCCAGTCTTCCATGTGAATACATTATTGTTCACTCACTCCAAAGTATAATTAATACGTAGAAAGACCAATCTTAATCTGTAGAAAGGCTGGAGTGTCACTGTAGCTATGACGGTCCAGGAAACAGGTGATAAGTGAGGGGACTTTTTTGTTTTGGTGATACCTTTTATTGAACTGACTATATAGTTGAAGGAAGCTTTGAAACAGTGACGTGAAATAGGGTATTCTGTGCTTGAAAGCTTGTTTGGTCCAAAAGCAAGATGTCACCAAAATCATCCTTGGTTCTCATTAAGATTAGTTTGGATATGCTTGGTATCATTTTTCTGCAGATAAGTAGGATAAAGAAAAGGAAAACTGCTGTGTTTTATCATAGGAGTTTGAAGTAACAATAATAGATACCCCTCATACTTGAGAGTGCTTTCAGATCCCACCCCCCTTTTGTAAGAATGGGATTTATCTCTAAACCACCCTGCACTGTGGGAGAAGTTGTAGGCTTGTATTGAGCAACAAGCTGAATTCAGACTCAGCTGCTGCTATTTGAGAGAGGTTATGAGCTGAAAAGAAACTGTAGCTGTTGTTTAACTAGATTATTTTCATATCTGGAAAAAAATGAAGATAACTCATTCTCTTAATTCTAATCACTAGAAACCTTTTTCACAGTTGGTAGGGTCGGAAGGAACCTGAACAGATCATCAAGTCCAACCCCCTGCCATGGCACAAAGAGTACTGGAGTCAAACGACCCTGGTATGGTGTTCATCTAGCCTCTACTTAAAGACCTCCAGGGTAGGAGCCAACACCATTTCTCTTGGAAGTTGGTTCCAGATCGTAGGTGCCCTGACAGTGAAGTAGTGCCTCCTGATGTCTAATCTGAATCTACCCTCTGCCAGCTTGTGACTGTGTTTATTTTATGTCACTCCTGGTAGTGCTCAGGGGAACAGGGACCCCCACCTCCCACTGCCTGCTGGTCTCCTCTGACTAGTTCGTGTAAATGGCCACTAGATCCCCCCTCAGCCTTCTCTTGTGGAGGCTGAACAGGTTCAGGTCCCGTAGCCTCTCCTCATAGGGCCTGCCCTGCTGCCCCCTGATCATGCAAGTGGCCCCCCTTTGAACCCTTTCCATGTTGTCCACATCCTTCCTGAAGTGCTGCGCCCAGAACTGGATGCAGTACTCCAGCTGCGGCCTGACCAGTGTCGCATAGAAGGGGAGGATCACCTCCTTGGACCTGCTCATGATGCATCTGTGGATGCATGACAAGGTGTGGTTAGCTTTCCTGCCTGCATCCCCACACTGGCAGCCCATGTTCATTTTGGAATCAACAGCGACTCCAAGATCCTTTTCTGCCTCTGCACTGATGAGAAGGGAGTTCCCCAGTCTGTAGGTATGCTGCTGGTTCTTCCCCCCCCAGGTGCGGTACCTTGCACCTTGTCAGTGTTAAAACCCATCTTGTTCTCATCTGCCCAACCCTGTGACCTATCCAGGTCAGATTGTAAATGAGTATTATTACTCATTTACATCAGACCGTTTTACACTTAGTTGCAATACAACAGGGTGCAATTTTATGTTTAAATCTAACAGCTTTGGGCTGCCAGACTACTGTAAAGTTATTTCTGTAAAAATGAAAATCCAGTCCCATTCGAGCACTTTTTTCCAGTACCACATAATGTAAACCAAACAAACAAACAAAAAAACTGTTGTCTTTTTTTGCAGTTTAATGACTTACCTTCAATTCTTCCTGAAGAGTAGCATACATTTCATTAATCTTCTGAACCTCTTTTAGGGACCCATCTTCATAAAAAAAATCTGACCTTTAGACAGAGGAGCCTGAGGTGTATTATTTGCAACTATAATGTATATAGACTTCCCTCACTTCATGCAGTACATATGTTCCTGGAAAATGGCCCATAACTCAAATTTTGCATAAAGGGAACCCACTTTACAATGTAACAAATAGGGATATGTTCCAAGATCTTGATTGTACTGACCCCCCCGACCCATTTCTACCACTTTTACAAGATGTTTTGGTACTTGCCCACAGCAGATAGTACACACAAGTGCAGGGCACTATCATAATGTTGTCTGCAAGATGTTTCTGTAGTTGGTAGCAAGTGCAAAACACAGATCCACACAGAATATATTTTGATGTGGGTCACTCCCACTATGCACTGCAAAGTAGGTGATTGCAGGCTTCCACCACACCAATTGCATAAGAGTGAATTTACTTCACATATAATGAATTTTTGGTATAAAAAGGGTCATCACATAAGAGTGAATTTGCACATACAGAACCCACATAAAGCGATGGAAACCTGTAATTAAATGGTAAGCTTAACTACATATGTGCACCAGAAGATTTTGAGTGTGAATTCTTACGAAAGATACAGCACGTTGCTCTAACTGAATCTGTAATCATCAAAACACTTTAGATCAAGGCAGTGGTAGATCAGGGTTTTTATTTTGCTGCTGGATAAACTATATTTGGACTCAAAGACTGTTTTTTGGGTAGAGAATGAGTAGGATAATGCAAATGTTCTCCTGCATTAGCTTTCCAATGAATGGAATAGTTTTCACTCCCATGTAAATGCCAAGCTTTTTAGTCTTTTGTGTACATGGTCTTATTCACTGAGTTAATTGCATAAGGCACACTTGTTCTGGAATGATCCTGTTCACAAATGGAATAATTCAGAAGTGGTTATTCCAGAACAGCCCTGGACCTAAGCATGCAGCAGGCAGCTTACCCTATGCACAGATGGGGGTGGGGCTACCCACCTGCATACCCTGGTTGAGTCACCAGCACTATTTTGTGCCCTGTCCCACTCCCTCCCTCACCATGGGGGCCTCAATCTGCCCCCTTCCCAATAAATTAACTGGCTGGAGGCTGCTCTCCTGGCCACATGCATGCTGTGGCTGCGTGCATGCACACAGCACTTACTGGTGACATCAGCAAAAACAGCCAATTGCCAATAATGTCAGTTTTCCTTTTATTGGTGCCAATAGGATGTGAACCGATGTATTGGTGCACTTCTATGTATAAACCAGGCACAGTGTGTATATGAGGTGTAAATCCATGCTGCTTTTTGCTTGACTTCAGACTAACACCTTTCCAGACTCAAGGCTGTGCGGCCCTGTAACTATAGATGCCAGTCTAGCTGCTTGGAAAGGGATACAGCCCTGGAAGAAGCCATAGCCTGTGGGTTTTTGCTTAGTTAATCTGCTCATCTCCTCACACCTCATTTATCCCCTGGCTAGGACTCATTGCTCTAGGCTGCTGGAGATGCCCTCAGGGCCATAGCTAGTGACGCAAAGCAGCTGGTGATGGGGCAGAGGGGGGCCTCCGCTGGCACAGAACCAGAGCTGCAGCTGTCAGGGGAAGGTGATGAGTGGGCCCCTGGAGTACACCCTGGGCTGGACACTACTGTGTGTGAACTGGAGCTACTGAGTGTTAATTGGAGCCTAGCTGATGGGTGGGAGGCAGGGCCCTATGATGAGCTGCCCACCCAAACCGGCCTCAGCACAGCCAACAGGAGTGGTGTTTGCCATTGAAGAAAGCACCGAGGCAACGCAGCTCGGCACTATTCACAGCCACTGGGAGGATAGGCCCCTGCTGCAGCCCCAAAGCCAAGCTGCTGCAGTGAGGGGCTAGGGCTCAGGCCAGAGGCAGATGATGCTGCAGCCTTTTGGGCTTGGTGGAGCCCTGCACTTGCCTGGCACCTGCTGCCAGCTGGGGCAGAGAGTGGTGGTGTGTGGAGTATACGCTTCCTCCCCCTCACACCCCCAGACAGCCCCCAAACCCTAGCCCTCTAACCCCTGCTCCCCAAACACTTACCTTCATCTGGCTCCTAAGGCTACTCCCATGACTCTGCCTGGCTGCATGCTGGCCGCACTCCAAGCAGCCCCTTGCAGGCTGGAACGCTGCCAGCCTGCAAGGGGAAACCCATGCTGTTGCACATTTTTCTGCCACTTGCGACTTTGAAATATTCTTGCGACTCGCTTTTGGGTCACAACCCATGGGTTGAGAAACACTAAGCTAGACTATATAATGTCTTTGGTACACAATATTAAGTACTAAGCCTTTTAGTTATGATGGTTACTTGCTGGTATTTATCAAATGAGGCACTGTAGGTAAATGTAATATAGGTGATTTCTTCCTCCCTGCCCCCACTGTGGTTTTATTCTGAAACTAATTTAAGTGTTTCTTCTCTGCCAGAATTTTAGTAATTGAAATCTGCAGGGTATCATTAGAAAACACACACTCAATATGAAGAAGTGTATATTCCTACCTGTGTTTTCTTACTGCTTTGCCAAAGCCAGCAGAAATACAGGAACCTGCCACTGTTCTGTAACCTTGCTGTTCTGCCATACCTAAGTTGGTTACCACTAGAGGAACTTTCTGAAACAAACTTTTTAATAAAAAGCAGAGCTGTTAATGTTATCATGATGAGTTCCAGAAGTCAGTAGTATAAGTTAGATGCAGATGCAAAATTCTATTTTATTAACAATTCTCACAGACCTTACAACCATAAGTAGCATACTTAGCTTTGTTCAGCAGGAAACTGATACAAAAACAGGAACTGAATCTTTTTTTAGTATCCTCTTGCATAGATTTTTTTTCCCCCCCTCTTTGTAAGCACACAACAACAGGTCTTAATAAGAGGACTTCATAAGGGAGCCAGGCAGTAAAGATGGAACCTGTGTGCCACCACAACTTTACCTGACCCACTATTGCCATATGCTGCAGGAATGAGCTCTGGGGCTCCCCACACCTGTCAGCTAGGTGTTGTACTACTCTAACTGGGAGTGTCTGGACAGGAAGCAGATGCTGGAAAAAAGAACCTGTGTACTGCTGGGGCTCCTCCTATACCCATATCAGCCAGGAAAGGCAGCACGGGGTTACAGAGGGGGCAAGTAGCCAGTAGACAGGTATGTACTGGGGAGGGGAGAACAAGGTACAGGGATCAGGCTGCTTGCTCCCCACAATGTTTGCCTTCTTGCTGCTTTCCAAATGTAAAGATCTGAAACTTATTTCACGTGATGAATGAAAACTTATGACCAATTTAAGTGGAGGGGTTTTTATCATTTTGTGTATTGGTGCTACATGGTATTGAATTCCAATATTTATAAAATAATTATATACTTGTATAATTATTTGAATTTTGACATCCCTCTACTTGGTAAAGTGCAACATAAAAAAACTGGTAGGCACGGCATGCTAGCTTGAGCAAGCTAGATAAGATATAGGGGTGCACTGATATATTGGTTGGATTGGCACTGATAAAAGGAGAAACAACTTTATTGGCTAGTGCGTTTTTTTGGTCACTGTAGCCGATAATTATGGCTGTGTGCCTAGAGGACCCTAGTGAGCACAGTCCCCATGCCCCCTCACCAGCCTGAGCCTGTGCTGAGACTACAGGTCCCAGCGATGAGGGTGAGGGGGCACACGGGAGCAGTCACAGGGTGCTGCACTCAGCAACAAAGGGACCGTTACCAATGGCTGCTGCAACTGCCATGGTGATGCTTGTACACGCAGCAAAGGCCTGAGTGCTGGGGCTGCCATAGTGCTGAGCCCTGTGCAGGCAGGGTAAGGTGTGAGGAATGTTCCACTCCACTGGGCACTAGGTGCCTTCGCAAAAGTGACTTCTCCCTAGCAGCTGCGGGACTTGGCTGTGTGGGGTCCACTGGCACTGAGGCAGTGGTATGCTCTGGGGTTCCAAATGTACCTGGCACCACTGTCCACATGAAGGTCCACCCTGCCTGCCCAGGACAGTTGCATGGCCTGTGTGGGGAGTAGGGCTGCAGGTGGTAGCCAAGGGTGAAGGGGGTGATGGGAATAAGGTTTTCACCACCTTCCTCACTGAGGGACAGAGCAGGCAGGAGGCATATATGTGTGTGTTAAATGTAAAACAAAAGGTTTATGTCAGTAGTTTAAAATATTACTAAATATTGGTTATTGTATTGGCATCAGCTGATATGGTTAGTTAATTACTGGTGTGCCCCTAGTAAGATACCCAGATGTTGTTATGATTAATATATTGAACTGCCCAGCCTGTAGAAAGTATTCCCAATATGAATAACTTGATATTATAGAACATAAATTAAGAACGATTCAATTAATATAGCCACCATCATGCATTCCTCCTTGCCCATATCATGGGCAGCTTTGTCAAAGTTGAAAAGCAGTTTTTGGCAAAGGTTGGTATGTGCCTGTTTTATAGCTCCTCAGAAAGGTGCTACTTGGGATGAAATGCAAAGCTTTACTAGGTCACCTGATGTGACAAATACTGGAAAACTTGGAGCAGAGAAGGGTGAATGTAGTCAAGGGTTTGCAGGATGGGGAGAGGATACAAGTGAAAGAAATAAGAAAAATAAATTACTTGGTTGGATTCCTTCTTTTAATTTTAAAAGGAAGAAAATATACACCTAAAGCAGGGATGTTGAACTCAAGGGCCAGTCCAGGGGCCAGGTTGGACCCACAGACTGGCCCTGCATTCCAGATTCAGTGCATGTCCTGGAGTGGATAGAGTGGGTTTTGCCTATGGCCCAGTCCTGGTCTGGCTGCTCCAGGGCTGTGCTGCATGGCTCTGGAGCTACTGCCATGGGGATGTGCTGCATGCAGCAGCTGCTCTGCCACTCTGGGATGTGTGCTGGAGTGGCTGTCACATGCAGGGCAGTCCTAGAACAGCAGAGCTGCAGGGCTTTGCTGCTCCAGGACTTGAGCTGGAATGGATGCTGTGTGGGGGGCCATCTGGCACACCCTGCATGCTGCCTGTGGGTCACTGAAACCCATGGGCAGCATTGGGAGCTGCATCTAACACCCCTTGTATAAAAGATTATTTCTAGATTTGTTTTTCTAGCTGTATCTATCTTACTTGAAGATTATATTTTTGTGGAAGAAAATCAATAGGTATCTTATGTAAACTAGTCAATCTTGACACTGAAAATAGTAGTTCTGACCAGAATTACTAGAATGACAAATGGCATCAAACAAATCATAGCATGTCACATGTCACTGTGCTCTACTAAAACCATAGAGACTAAGCAGCTCAGACATACTTACCCCTCTTGTGGTCTATGCAAAGCATGTTCTAATCTGTAAGTGGAACAGCTTTCTGTAGTAACACTGGAAGTTAGTAAAAGAAACACAAGACCCTGATTTGACAATTTTGACTGTAAATTCCTGTGAAGAACTCTCTCTCGGAATGTCATTGTCTGGTCTGTATTACGTCTGAATTTGTACCAGCCGATCACATTCTGGGTTGTGGGGAAAAAGAAAGATTTATCTTCAGTGATATCATTTTCTAGAATTACTTCACTATATGGAAAGGTAGGGAAGATTTAGAAGAGGCTGAGCACACAAAGACAGCATTAGAACCCATTAGTAATGTACATATGTGCAGTGTGCATCTCTCCAGTGGTCCCATTCCTGTTCTACAAAGCACTTAAACATGAAAACCAACTGCTTGCATCTCAAGTGAACTATTTAACCTGAAGCACGCTGCAGATTTTATAGAGATGAAACCAGGTGGTTTTACAGGATCACTTACGCAGCATACTTGGGAGATGAGAAAGATTTACAAAAATAGTAGAAAGGAAAGAAGTGAGTATGACCTATCCCTTCATTTTGCAAGGAAAAATGACAAAATATGTATAACAACAGAATAAGTAACTGGTGTGAAGCTACAGAATGACAGGTAACTAAATGTGATTCAGCATCATAGCTTCCTAGTGTAAGCACAATACCCTAAATCAGCCCCTGGCGAATGGATACCTTTCAGAAAAAATACCTTTTCACAGCCTGATAACATTTTCTTTAGTGCAGCCTCATTCAGATCACCTGCAGAGCTGTAAAAGCTAGAAGAGATAATTAGAAGACATTAGAAAGCAAAAGACTATTGCTGTAGCACAAATACTTTCCAAAACAACTTAACAGTTGTCTTGTTTTATCTGAACAGACAAGGTTAATAAAACTAAGATGTATTTATACTGCAATGCCAGATGTGACTGCAGAGTGTGTAGAAATACTCAGTTTAGGATGGATATGAATTGCTGAGGTAACGGTAGCACAGACTTCAGCACACAATCTACCCAAACAAATGATCAGGACTACTACAGCAAAGTAAGCACCTCATGTAGATGCAGCCAGTGAGTTTCAGTTATGTAAAGAGTGCTGACCAGGGTTCTGCCATACACTAATACATGTGGTATATCAATTTACAAATGGATACAGATATACAGCTAAAAAAAGTACATAAAATACAATACTATATGAGGGAGATATAATTTATTTGTATCGGCAATTCTGAGGTGCTGATATGGCATCCAAAACTAGAGCTTAACTGCCAATGAAAACCATGATCTTAATTTTGCAGATATTTTAAAAGATATTCACCTGAAAAGCTGATAGCATGGAATATGCTTTTGTATATCTGCAAAGAAAACAACATGTTAATCTGGTGCCACATGTTCAGTACATACATTCTTTATAGACCATACTCATAGCCAAACTTTCCAAAGATGTAACCAGTCAAAAATTCATTATTTTTTAACTGAATAGTCCCATATTTATTTACACTGGCAAGGAGAAAGATCTTTAAAAATAATATTTGGTTTTTTCCCAAAACTAGACAGCCTAAATGTGCATAATTACAAACTGGTTATTTTTTTCTGTTGTGCCAAGCAGGACTCATAGTTGGTTCCTCCCCCAGCCCTTTTAGAGTACAAAAGTAAGGCTAAAAAGATGTAATCAAACTGCTCCTTATCTTTTTGTTAAATCTCAGAACTTGCGAACTACAGACACAAATGTCTACCCTCATGCAACAATTTTCAGGAGAAGAGCAAAGGATTGGTAATGTTCAATGGTAAAGTTTTTTCCATTTCTTTACTCAGCATCAAAATCTTACCATTTAAATTTCTTTTCAAGAATATATTTGACAGACAAAAGGAAAGCAGTGATTATAGTACTATAGTACGCACAATAATGTAGGCATGTTTCAGATATATATCTGGATCATGCCTCCTGATTTTTATAGTTTAGAAAAGTGATCCTGGCTATGTGAGACACCATGTTTCTCTCTCTGGGACTATAACCTTGCATAACATCAAGGTTCTTCTGAAGCACTGAAGCTGATGACCAATAGGGGTAGGTTATGGCTTTAGGAGAGAGACCTTTCAAAGGGGACTGCTGAAGAGTATGCCGCTGCCCAAATAACAACACACTCAATTAATTCAGTTGTAAATGTAAAATACTCACCTTTGCCAGGGTAGAGGGGCCCAGTCTGGCATGTGCAGGACTAAACTCAAGACATAAAAGAGACCCAGGGCAGGGTTTGGCACATGCACGGCTAGGGCAGAGGGGCCCAATCCGGCACAAACAGGGCTCAGCTGGAGCCAGGGTTGTGGGCCTGATCGAGAGCACATGGGGTTGGGGTAGGGGCGGTGGGCCTAATCCAGCATGCGGCCATGGCTAGACTATGATTTGTGGGACTGGGGCCTAATCCAGTGCGTGTGGGATTGAGCCCTGGCCCCATGCATGCCAGATTAGGTTCATGGAGTGAATCTAAACCATGAACCCACCCTACACCACTCGTCCAGCCTGCAGGGCCAAAAGTTTGGGCACCACTGCTGTAGGGTAAGCTCTCTTCCACCTGCATGTGTTTGTATGTGGGCCCACACACTGTCTCACAATAGCAATTTTGCTTTTTTGTAAGGCATTTTAAAGAATCAATGCCTCTCAAAGGCCTCTCATATGTGTCTCTCAAAGGTTGGTCTGAAATATAACATGCTTCCCCCCATTTTAGTGCCCAAAATGAAAAATCTGAAAGTTTGTCAACAACAACATAAATAGCTTTTGAGTCTCACACATAATACTTTCCAGCTTTAAGACACAAATTAATCCTCACACTATTTTTGTATAAGGCAATACCATCCACATGTTACATATGGAGAAAAAAGACTTAAACCTCAATGAATTTAGAGTTATGCCAATTTTCTCCAAAGTGAATTTGGACCAAGAGTAGCTAAGCAATATACCTAAGGAAGAAAAGGTACAGGGTCCAACATTTGCTTTTAGCTATCTGGTATAGAAAAGAGATTCAAAGAATTTTACATGGATACTTTTGTTTCCAAATCCAAGCTGTTAGAGAAAATGTTTTGTTTTTAAAATGTTTGTAAATTTCCGAAAGTTAAAAAAACAACCATCAGCACACCAGATTATAAATGCCACATTTAAATATCATGCTGTAATAAATTCTATAAAATTGCCAGCCTGACGCTCCAATTTAGGAACTTAAATACTGGAAATAAAAAGACTAACCAATTGTATAAACAACTTCAACGTCATCCATCTGAGAGTCAGTAATGCTGTTCTTAGCTTCACCTTTCACATCCCCAAGAAGGAAACCTTCCTTGGAAAGGAGAGAGAGAACAAAGGAAAACTGCATTAGAAAATAGTGTCTTCATTGTTTTGCTATGTCCTCTGGAAAATTAATTATGGGAGCAAGGTATTTTAATATTTAAACAAATATTTTACATTTTTGTTCTTCTGCACCTGTCCCTTGCTTTAACGGGAGACACAATTTCTCCACCATTTAATGCCAGAACTGCGGAGTTAAAGTATGTGAGAAAATGCAGCAGAGTGGCAAAATGGCCCCAAAATGTTTCTGCTACTTCCCCTTTAGTTCAGCAGACTATATATAAAAATGAGGGACAGGGAGAACAAAAGATGGAACAGATGCAAATGGAACATTTTACCAGCAAAAAAAATGAAAGAAATAGGTTTTTAATTGTTTTTAGCATTTTGTTTTTAAACATACAATTATGTAAAAGAATGATTTGAGATCTCTTCTCAGAATCTCTTCACTTGTCAGAATGGGGGGGGGGGAGTGGAGTTCAATGGGACATGGACTTAGTCTGATGACTGCCTGTCAGCCTTGGACCAAAAGGTTGAGCCATCTCTTAATAATTATTCCTCAAAATCTTAAGCAGAACAGAGATGTGGGGTGGAAAATTTTCCAGTGTTTTATTTTTCTGTGGGACATTTTCCATTTCTAAAAATTAATTGTTTCATAAAATTCATTAGTAACAATGAATGGATGCCAGTACAATATTAGGTAAACTTGGCAGTTTCAAAGTTGTAACGAATGTTTTTCAGGTGATTATCCCTAGGAAGTGTGTGAGAGAGTACATATATCTTTAATTGATTTGTGAACAGGAGGGTAAATACACTCACATAATAATCCAAATAAAAAATTAAGATATGAATTCACTTAATTGGCTGTGCAGGTCAAATCAATACCAAATGAATGCACTGTTAAGCTTGTTTCTATTTCTCAAAATCTCTTGCTTTTGGAGAATCAGTCAGAACCACAGCTAGTAAAGAAGATGCAGTGTGACGATAAGTTGCCCTTGCCCCTAGACTCATTGGTAAAACCATCCTTTAGCGAAAGAGAATATGGTTCAAGTAGCTCTGAATCGGATTTGCCTCAATCTGATTCTGAAATGGAACTAATAAGTAGTGAAAGTGATTCTACAGATAGCGACAGTGGAAACTGGAGGTGCTGCAATGACCACAGTGGAAGAATGTTAAACTCTGCTGAAGTAGATGAATGGACAACCACAGTATATCATACACAGTTCTTTGGGTGTGCTAAAATTAGTGTCAACTGCTTTCAGTGCCTTTGGTTTTTTTTTCTTAAATTTAAACAGACAATGTAAGGGAAGTACATGCTATTGTATATTGTCTTTATATTTTTACAAGTATCCCAATAAAAATAATTTTCTTTCCATGTAAAGCTTTGAATTTGTTTGAATATAACATTTAAACTACATCAAGTGTGCTGTATTTAATTTTTTTCCCTAATCAAATATTTCAGTTCACATACTTGTGGCTATTGGGACATAAAATTAACATGGGGGTACTTTTTTAGTTTTGTTTACTAAATACAAGTCAAATGAACATGCTAAATCAGATCATGCTCTATTTAGGGCATTGGAAAATTTTCCAATTCAAAATATTCCAGAAAACCCATGTCTCTGATGCAGGAACACAAAATAATTTACATCATGTATATCCACATGTATATGCATTGTGGCTTAGTGACAAAATCAGTTAGAGGTTTATAGATGTGCTTTGGGAGTGGGGGCACTTTAATTAGAGCGGCTTCAAGAGCTGCTCTAATCAAAGTGCCCAGAGCATCATGTGTATCAGTGTTCCCATGCTGAAAAACGGTGGTGGGGGCACTTGAACTAAAGCTTTTTGAATGAGCTTTAGTTAAAGCATCCCTGCTGCCATTTTTCAGTGCAGGGACGCTGATGCACGTGATGCTGGAGTCTGCTGCACCACAGTAATTACCATGCCCTAGGTGACTTGATTAACCTGCTCTGATGCTCTGTAATTACAGCCCATTGGAGCGACCTTGCTGTGGATTTACAGGCACCCTTACATCTTTCGCAACAATGTACTTAAATTCTACACCACATTGTAACAGAGTAGACCTTTTAGCACAAAAGGTCTCCTCTTCAGAAAAAGTTTAAAACTAAACTGAATGCATAAAGGACAGCTAGAATTGCATCCAAGTCTTGATGTTTATGAACACAGTTTAAAAAGTAGATTTAAAGTGTAGTTTAAACTTTAAATCATATAGGCACCATAAATTGTTTTCCAATAGTCCCAACTCTGCTTCCAGATCAGTAATCAGAGCCTGAAAATACATATGCATAGACAAACTCCTTCCTCTGTGCTGATCCTCATTTAAGCCAAGTCAGCTCCATGTAAGGAGGGCAGTCTGCTTGCATGAAGCAGGTTGGAGGGTGTCTTTGATGTTGCAAACAAGACAAAAAGTACTGCAATTAGAACCTAGTTCATAACCCCTTTGACAATTTTAAAACACGCAAAATACTGCAACATGGGAGGAGTTCACAAAGAGGTTGGACAGCCACTGGTCGGTCCAATTTAGGCATATGTTCCTCTATGGGTATTTCTTGGCTTCTGGGCTTTGCTGGTTGCTCTGCCCTCCCTTTCTGCTACATCTGTTAGGGTGTTTTTAACTCTCCTCTACAGGTCATCTAGTCCAGGGGTAAGCAACCACCCTGGCATGCATGCCAGAGCGTGGCATGTGAAGGAATTTTGTTTGGCATGTGTGCCTAGAGATGGAGAACAAGGAAGGGACCGGGGGCTGTGCTGCTACAAGGATCCAGACTCTTGTGGTTCCCCTGCCATCCACTTTCAACATGCTAACATCTTACAGATCAAGACTGTAGGCGTTTTTGGCACTCTGCCCAAAAACACTGTCAACCCCTTGTTGCCAGCCTTGGCCATTTTCAGGGGGCCTAGGCTAAGTTGCAGAAGTGCTGTTAAGCAGAAGGTCCAAAGCCTGTTTCTGAGTAACAGGAGTGTGAACCTTTGCAGCCATGACAACTAAGTTGGTCAGCATGGACAGGAAATCACCAAACACACTTAAACTACAAGGCCTAAAAGGAGGCAAAAGAATTAAATACATTAAATGATCCATATACGCCATATCATAGCTTTATCTTCAAGTAGTAGTAGTAGTGATTCATGTAACCAAATGCATTAGATATTATTTTGTTATAATAGATTTGTTTTTGTGAAAGTATTTAGACAATTAGTAAAAACAAAAACAGCCTGTCAAAAAGGCTATAAAGTAAGGTAAAGAAGAACCAGAAACAGCATTCCACAATGGGGAAGGAAAGGAGATAAGAACCAGACAACGTACAACTCTTTTCCAAGGATATAAATCCCAAATAATTGATACCTTTCAAGTCCACAAAAGATCTGGTTCAGTCCAGTTCCAAAAGTTTCAGTGAAACAAAGAAATTTAAATAAAACCAATCAGAGGTCATTTATTAGAATATTAAAACCAGACATCTATAAATATTGGGCATGGGCTGGAGGGAAATTTGGAGAACTCTGAAAATTCAAGAAGACCTGCTGCCGATTTGCATGCCACCCTCCTCTCACCTTGAGCCTCCCCAGCCTGTATACAGGAGATCTATGTTGTGCTGTTGCAGGTAGCCAGATAGACTTTGGGATAAAAGTTTGTTTTCTTGTTTTAAGGTGCAAGCAAATAAAAGGTTGGATTGTAGACCTGTTCCTACCTCTTTTATCAGCAGTCTACACAGAAGTTTACCTGTAATCTAGGTCAGACGTTCCCAATCACTGTGCTGTGGCATGGAAGGGTTGGCTGCTGGGCCGCTGGCAGTCATGTGCGGGGTTAAAGCTGGGGTGGGGGCAGCCCCTGGAGAGAGACAGCTGGCTTTGTATGCCCTGTCCCACTCCTGCCATGATGGCTGTGCCTGGTGAGGCGAGGTCCTGCCTGCATAGCAGGTATCAGGCCCTGCGCCTGGCAAGGCAGGACCACCCAGCCCTACCCACACTTGGGTGGAGGGGCATGTGGATGGGGAAATGCCTGGGGAAGAGTGTGGGGAGGCAGCTCTGCTACTTGCTCCTAGGGAAGGCAGTGGAGCCCCTTCTTACTGGGAGACCCCAGCTCAATCCCCGCAGGCCACCACCTGCACAGTCCCCTGCCCTGCAGAGTCCCCTGGTGCCTATGGCTGCAATGCCCCAAGAGGATCCAATCCTCATATAAAAATTAAATTTAAATATGTAAATTTAAATGTTTGCCAGTCCACAGTATAAAAAAGGTTGGGAACCACTGATCTAGGTAAGAGAATTTCTACTCCAATCCTCTGCCTAAGGCAAGATTATCTTTTTTCTAAACCAACCTGTACAATTAATTCATAATTTAAATGAGGGGTGGGCAATTATTTGGGCTGGAGGGCCACTTAGGGAATTTTAGTGAATGTCACAGGCCAGGTCAGCTCAGCCCCCACCCACAAAACAGCAACTCCTTAAGTGGCTCTGCCTGGGGCCTGCCCCACTCTGTTGCCACCAGGCAATTCTAAGGTCTCCATGGAGACTGGTCCAGGCCAGGCTGGGATCAGTATTGGGGGTGGTTACGGAGTGGGGCTGGGGCCGAGCCATGATCTATTCTTTGCATACCTGTGCCCACAGAATCAGTGCCCACTGCAGGGATGTGTGCGCTATGGACTGTGGCTTTGCCCTGGGCCCTGACCCCACGCTGTCACTGCCCCCAATCCTGATCCCAACCCTGCCTTCTCTGCCCCTGTCCTGCTCCTGAATGCCACTCCCTGCCTGCTCACAGCTGCATCCCATCAGTGTGTCCTGCCCACATGGGTCCTGGGCCAGTATCTATGGAGACCCCACCCACCCACTCCATCCACTGTCCCTGGCAGTGGGTGTGGGGTGAGCAGGCTGGTTTGCCTGGGCAGCAGGGGTGGGTCCAGTGGCAGAGGCTGGCAGGAGCTGCCACTGGGGGGGCTGCCAGGAAGTGAGTCTGGCCACAGTGCCTCAGCTCTACTGCACACCTGGGGCCAGTGGGATCAGCTGCACGCTCCACTGCCCAGGCCAAGCAGGCCGATGGACCCACCATGGGTTAGACAAATCCCCTTAGCAGACTGAATCTGGCCCGCAGGCTGTATTTTGCTGATATCCGATCTAAACTCTACAGAAGACTACTGTCAGCCCTGGCACAACACCCTCTCCTGCCATGGGTGAAGCAGGGGACCCATGGCTGCCAATGCCCTGGTTCTGTGAAATGCTGTCAGTGTACACCTGAGGGACTCCTGGCAGAGGGCCACATCCGCGCCACAGAGGAAGGCAAAAGTCCTGCAGCCTGTGCCAGTCTGAGCATAAGGTGAAACTCCTTCCACATCCCAAATATGAGGCTGGGTCTGACCTGGAGCAAAGGGGCAATGCCCTCCAGCCAGAAACCTCTGGCTTGGGCCCCAGCAGGAGCACTGGCACGACCCAGGCACCTTCCCTAGGCTTGGCTGCTGCAGCCAACACCCAGTGCCTCTGAGGGAGGCTTAAGCTCCCCCCTACCATGTGCAGCACCAAGAAGGGAAGGGAACAGAAAGGAAGGAAGTGGCCGGGCGGCGGCGCTGTGAGCACGACTGGCAGGCCGGGCCCCGCCCCGCCCCGCGCGGGAGGCCGCGGCTGTTAAACTGCAATTGGGGGAGGGGCGGGCTTCCAGGGCTGACACGAAGCAACTGCGGGGGCCGGGACCCGTCTCACCCCTCCCACGCACAGCGCGCGCGCACACCCAGACAGTGGGAGGGCAACCTCCGCCCGGCGGCTCGGGGACGCCCAGGCCCAGGCCCCAGGCCCCCGCGTGGAGACGCGCACAGCGGGGGCAGGTCTCACCGTGTCGGAGCCGGCGTTGAGGTGCTGGAAGGCGAGCGCGCCGAACACGAAGCCCGAGAGCAGCGCCGACGTGCTCTCGCCCTCCATCGCCGCCGCCCCACATCCACGATGACCGCGCCGCGCCCGGCCTGTCTGCTGCGCAGCGCCTCTAGCGCCCAGCGCCCGAACCACGCCGCCGCCCCGCCCCGGGGCTGAGGCGGCCTGGGCACGCGCACGTCGCGTACGCACACGCGGTCGAAAATTACCTTCTTCTTACTTTTTTTTTTTTTAAATCAAAAAGAAAGTGAAAACTAAGAATGACCTTTGCCAAGGGCGCCTTGAGTTTAAAAAGGTTGAGAACCACTGCCCCAAAGCAAGGCATCACAGTGTTGTGCGTCTGGAGGTTATCTACTGGCTTCAATCAACAGTGATAAAGGATTTTGCATCCAAGATCACAGAGAGGCAGTTATCTGTGTTAGTCTGAAGTCAGGCAGAAAGAAGGCATAGATTTACACATTATAGACTAAATCAGAGATGCATAAGCTTTTCTAAGCAGCCACTCACTATCAGATGCTGATGGACTTATTCTGTAGTAAATAAATGCTTCATCAGATGCTGTAGTAGGTAAAAAGTAAGAAAGAAGTTAGCATTTGATAAAGTAAGCGGCTGCTTACAAAACTTTATGCTATGCACCTCTGATTTAGTTAGTTTTTAAGGTACACACTTACCCTGCCTGCTATCTACTGTTTTGTCATTATCTTCTATTCCTTATTCTGTGACAATGAAGAAACATACACAAACTCAGCTCTCTGGTGGAGAAAGGTACAGAAAGCCACTATTTTTGTCACATCTTTCTTTTTTCTCACAGCTTTCTGCTAAAAATTCTTTGTTGCTTTTTGATGCAAAATCTTTCATCACCATTGATTGGCTCTTATAATTTCAACAATGAAGTAAAAAAAATTCCCAATTTCAACTTTTTCTGTCACAAACTGCATCATTCTTTCTGAATTTGTGTTGTACTTATGTCTTTCAGTGTATGGCCACAGATTATGCATTTACAAAAACGACACACCATTTTTCTGAGAAATGAAGAAATGCACACAAGCAGCTCTTTCTGTTGGAGAAAGGCACAACTTAACAAAAATGTCTATGGTATTCCTCATCATAGTACTGTCTGTTATAAAAGTTTATTTTTCTTCATTTCGCAGAGAAATGATAAGTGTGTTGATATATATGATGTTTGAGAGCGGGCCCAAAAGCCAACAAAGAAAATACTGCTGAGAGGCCATAAACAGGATAATCATGAACTCTCTGTATGCAGGATGACATTTGGAATGTGAGTTGATAAATAGGGATGGTACAAACTGAACCTACCTTGAACCCACTGGCATAAGTAACAGTGCTGAAAAGAAAGTTGCATATTTGATGATAAGGAAGATGCTTATGCATAAGAACTGCTCAAAGCCTATTATTGTGTAGCTGTAGAAATTAACAAGACCATAGATAAATCTACAAAGCAGACTCTGTGCTTCAAAGACACAGCTGAAACAATCAGGGATGCAATCCTCCTCCCTGATTTAGCATATCAAAACAAGTACCGTATTTTTCGGACCATAAGACGCACTTTTTTCCCCCCAAAAGTGGGGGGAAAACGAGGGTGTGTCTTATGGTCCGAAGGTGTGTGTCCCGGGGAGACAGGGTAGAGCTTGCCCGCGGAGGCGGCGGAGCCCGAGTGGGACACCCGCCGCTTGTTTATGCCATGTCCCGGGGAGATGGGGGCGGAGCTTGCCCGCGGAGGTGGCGGAGCCCGAGTGGGACATCCGCCGCTTGTTTACACCGGAAGCCGGCGCCCGTGCCGGTGGCCGGGAGCCGGCAATAAAAATGGCCGGCCACCGGCACACATAGTCTCTCCTGCCATAAAAACTGGGTGCGTCTTATGGTCAGGTGCGTCTTATGGTCCGAAAAATACGGTATGTAGCCAAAAGCCAGTTTGAACTAATTAGAAGTTTTCTCACACTAACCTGATATCTTGCTTTCTTTTACAGTGGGAAATTCCCACCTACGTGCGTATCATGTCATGCGCACTAGAAGTTTTTAACTAACCATAGAGGTTGAGTCAATTAAGTGTAGAATCTGTGATGCAAAACTGTCTATATAAACTTGCTTACTTATTATCAAGGGGGGCTGGTTCTTGGAGGAGATGGGCTGTTCTTTGTTGTTGTATGCATGCTTCAATAAAGAGCTTTAAGATAAGACCTTGCTGGTGTTGCCTGTCTCTTGCGGTCAGACAACGGACCTAGGAAGTTGGGGTTTGAGTCCCTGACACTGTCATTTTTTTGTAAATGCATAATCTGTGGCCATACACTGAAAGACACAAGTACAACACAAATTCAGGAAGAATGATGCAGTTTATGTGACAGAAAAGGTTGAAATTGGGAATTTAAAAAAATTTTTCTATGGTGTTTATTGTAATACTAGCTAATTGCCCATCAGGAATGATGGTGCTGCTGGCCCCCCCACCCCCACCCCTACCCCCTGTTCAATCCTCAGTGTGGGTGGAATCATGGTGGCACTCCCCCATGCTTGGAGCACTGATTAGCTGTTTCTGTCAGCCAATCAGAGTGCAAAGAAAGCATTAAAGACAGACAGAGACAGATAGACTTAGGCTTTTATAATATTAGAATTTCTATGTTAACTGCATTCATATTGTTATAGTGTTGTGTGCCTCAGTTTACCTCATTAGCCTGTGGACAGGGAATAAAGGGGTAAGTGCCAGGGTTGGTTATGTACAGGACAAGACAAGACAAGGGATTCCTAGAAGCAGCAAGACTCGAATCCTGTTGATGTTTCAGGTGGGCTTTGTACACATTCTTTGAGAGAGAATGCCCCAGAGGCATCAGTTGGAGGAGGACGAGCTATGCATAACAATGGGAAGAACAGCCTAGACAAAGAGTGTGTGCCTGAGGAGAGAGGGGGTTGGTTATAGCCCTGTTGGTCTAAGGACATTGGCAGACAAGGTTCTTTGGGTAAATGTGATATATTTTATTAGACCAACTAAATAGTCAGAAAAATTGTTCTTTGCAAGATTTTGACCACAAACTGTGTTCTTCAGGCATAGGGAGAGTCTGCTGGTGAATTGTATGCTCTCCTAGGTGGAACAGAAGCCAAAATGCAAAATGCAGGTCTATGAAAATGCAAATGCATAGCAGTGAGGTTCAGAAAACATGAGAGACAATAGGTATGACACAGGTAGGTGGTGGAGGGTGGTGGGGAAAGGGGGGAATGTTGACCTGGTGATAGACTGTAGCTTATAAAATGCAGACAGGTTACCTGGGGTTATTGGATGGCAGGCAGGTTATAATGTGCCATAAATCCAATGTCTATATTTCGTCCATGATATTTGTATCCAGTAGATTGATGAAGTGAAGTTTGTAGGTTTGTCTATGAAAGGTGTTCGCTTAATTTCCTTTGAGGATTAGAAATGAGAGCTTGGAGAGAGTGTGGTTGTCTTGTGAGAAGTGTGCACCCACAGGTAACTGGGTATTTTTTTTCTTTGATAGATTTTTGGTGCGTGTCATTCTGGTACACAGTCATTTGGTTTCTTCCATGTATTTTCCATCGAGGCGTTTAGCGCACTGGATATCGTATATTACATTTCTGGAGGTGGAGGTGTAAGATTCAGGGATGGTGATAGGTCTGTTGTGGAGGTGATAGGTCTGTAGTTATTGTGGGA
Organism: Crocodylus siamensis; assembly: GCF_052110815.1. Classification (NCBI taxonomy): domain Eukaryota; kingdom Metazoa; phylum Chordata; order Crocodylia; family Crocodylidae; genus Crocodylus; species Crocodylus siamensis. Next base: position 141,506,756 of record NC_143396.1, read on the forward strand.
GTGGTGGAGATGTGTTGGCAGGTTATTGTCCTGGCATGTCCATTTCTTGTCCTGGCATGTCCAAATATATGGCATGTTATAACCTGTCTGCCATCCGATAACCCCAAGTAACCTGTCTGCATTTCACCAGCTACATTATGTCACCAGGTCAGCATTCCCCCACTCCCTTCCTGTCTCATACCTGTTGTCTCCCATGGTCTCTGATCCTCACTGCCACGCATTTGCATTTTCACAGACCTGCATTTTCCATTTTGCCTTTTATTCCACCCAGGAGAGCACACACACCAGCAGACTCTCCCTATGCTTAAAGAAGGGTGTTTGTGCCCAAAAGCTTGCAAAGAACAATTTTTCCAACTATTTAGTTGGTCTAATAAAAGATATCACATTTACCCAAAGAACCTTGTCTGCCTGAGGAGAGAGCATGAAGAGAGAGAGATCAGCAGAAAGGCTTTGGAGCTCAGGAGCTAGGGAAAACAGGAAAGGAAACAGCTGAGTATTTTAGGGGGTTGCTCTGTGCTGTGTGGGCTCGACTGGAGATAGAGGAGCTATTTAACTTTTTTTGGGGGGAGGGGGACGGGGGGGTCCAGAGAGTCTCTGATTGGGTGGCCAATGTCCTGCTGCTGCAAAGGTCATTAAAAAATACTCAAGAAATCTGAGGAAGAGGGCTACACCTCCTACTACAAAGGAAGGTAAAAAAACTGCCACAGTCTACCAGTCTGACCATGGGGTAAAATTCCTTTGTGACCCCAAATATGGCAATCAGTCTGACCCTGAGTAGTGGGGCTAGACAACCTAACTAAGAAACCCCAGGTTTTAGTCCTGGCAGGAACACTGATGCACCACAATCAGAATCTCCAGGTTTGGCTGTAGCCAACTCCCAATACTTCTAAGGAAGGTGAACCCCCACCCTGCCCCAAACCCCAGAACCTGATGCATGTAGCAGCAGGAGGTGGAGAAAATTCCTTCCCAGCTACATATATTAATCAGCAAAGCCCAGAAACATGGGAACTACCCACAGTAGAGCACAAGCATAGCTATGTGTAGATTAGCCCTGACCAATGCTTGTCCAACCTTATCTTGAGCACCTCCAATGATGCAGATCCCACAACTTCTCTAGGCAGTCAATTTCATTACCTCTCTGTTCTAATTGTGAAATATTTTTTTTTCTGATATCCGGTCTCAACCAGCTTTGCTGCAACTTCAAGCCATTGGTCTGCATCCTGCTCCTGCAGCAAAAGGGAAAAGGTGTTTTTCCTTTTCTTTATGACAGTACTCTTCAAATATCTAAAGAGCTGTCATATCCCCTTTTAAGTGCCTTTTCTGCAAGCTGAATATACTTATTTCCTTCAGCCTTTCCTTATCTGACTTGCCTTCCAAGTCATTGATCCTTTTTACTGCCCACTTCTGGACCCTTTTTAACTTTGTGTCCTAAAATAAGGAGCCCAAAACACAGTACTCTAAATGACCGGTGCCAAGTAAAGAGGCACTATCACCTCCCATGTCTTGTACTTAATGTTGCTATGGATGCAAAACTCTATTTGCCTCTTGTGCAGTTACATCACACTGCAGACTTATTGAATCAGTGATGTACCAAGACTCCCAAATTCTTCTCTGTAGTGCTGCCATCCCAAATGCAACCCCTTTTCTATTTGTTGTGGTCAGGATCTTTTATAATGGCTGGGCTTATGCAGATCACACTCGATTTACAGGGTCAGGCTTGATTTTATTACTAAACAAACAAAATCACTATACTGGGTGCACCAGGGAGCACCCACTCACACTCGTGTGGAAGCGGGGAGGGGTCGTCGGGATCAGGCGGGTCTGGCGTCCTTCCCTCCGGCTGATCAGGCCGAAGGTTGCTCCGTGTCAGTCATCGTGGGGTACGTTTCGTTCCGTCGGGCACGCAAAGACCCCGAAGTTCACAGCGCGATGATTTTTATACTCTCTGTGATGCGGGGCGGTCTAATTACATGCGGCGCTTTCTCATTTGCCCGGGGCGGTGACCGTCACATTATTGACAAGCCCTGGACTTCCCCTTGAGAGACCCCGTGCGGAAAATTCCAGCCGCATGCTGCTTCCACGCTGCAGCCCCAGAGCCTCCCATCCACCCAGCACCTGCCACACAACCACTAAGCACATGCGAACATGGCCACCTATAGCACTCAGCAAGTGCAAAATAATTACAACATTTGTGTTTTTGATTATTCTTCCCAAGGTGTAGCATCTTGCATTTGCCTTCATTGAACTTCATCCCATTAGCTCCAGCCCAGCTTTCCAGTCTGTCAAGATCTTTCTAAATTGCATTCCCATTCTCCAACATGTTTGAAGTCCTTCTCAGTGTTGTTTCATCTGTAAATTTGCCCAAGAAGCTCTCTGTTCCAGCAACCAAGTCATTAACAGACATGTTGAACAGCATTGGACCCAGGACAAATGCCTGTGGGACTCTACTCAGAACCTCCTGCCATTCTGATATGGTTCCATTTATAATCCCTTTGCTTGTGGCTATTGAGCTAGTTATCTAACCAGCTTATAGTATTTTTGTCCAGCCCACATTTCTCCAATTTGTTTATGAGAAGATCATTTGGGACATAGTCAAAAATCTTGCTGATGTCCAGATATACTATATTCATAGCATTCCTTCATTTTCCTAAGTTGTTTCTTTGTCAAAGAGCGAGGAGGAAGCATCACAAGTTTGTTTGGCTTTATTTCTTCTTAGCAAATGGACTTCCTTATGACTTGTGGCACTTAGGGACCTACTTTCAACAGAAGAGGTGGAAGGTGCATGGCCTGTTATGTAGGCAGGGGATTAAGGCACTGTCCAGAGAGGTGAGAGATGCACGTTTGAATCTCCTTTGGCTGAGAAGTGCCTACAAACCCAGTCTTGCATTTCCTTGGCAAATGCTCCTATCACTGGTTTGTTGGGCAAGAGTTGCATTACATTCCATATTAATTGCCTTTTAAATTACAATGACAAGGCAATCAAGTGTATGTGCCTCGGTTTTATATCCAGGGTATTTTCTGATTTGGTAATTTACTTGTTACCAAAGATTACTTCATAAACATGACACATGATTATGGAATTTATCATATGAATAGCATCACTATGTGTTTGGTGATAGCACCTTGCGTGATTATGTTTACAGACGTATAACAAGCTATAAACTATCATAACAACAAACATTAAATTCATGCTAATTACCTTTTAAATCCTAACAGTGACACTACAAACACACACCATCAGCATCTCCTTTTCTAGCCAGGTTTTTGCTTGAAAAAGTCAAGTGTTGCTTCAGTGTGGCTGCTGTGCTTTGTGTTGAATTCAGTTCTGTTGGTGTGTGTTATGCAAGTTAGCAGCACATCTGCTGGACTGGGTTCCTTTGAGGACTTTAGCTTAGCTGATGCTTAGCTGCTCAGACTGGGACACTTCTGTATGTACATAGAAGTCAGAACTTAAGGGTGTTTATAGACGTGGTCTTTGGGGTGTGAGGGCGGGGGGACTTTAATTAGAGCACTTCTGAGAGCCGCTTTAATTAAAGTGCCCAGAGCATCACATGTATCAGTGTCCCCACACTAAAAAATGGTGACAGGGTGGCATTGGAGATGTGTAAGGGGTGCACGCAGGTACACAGGCTCTCTCTGAGCGTGGTGGTGCTTCCTACGAAAAGGCGGGAAGTTGCTGCTCACCACCCCCCCAGTACTGCCGGTGGAATCTGTGGGTAGTTGCCGACCTCTGGTCGGCAGTCATCACTCTGTCCCCTGCTGCTGACGGTGCCAGCGGCGTCTCTGGGAACTTCCCATTTTCTGCTGCCACACTCCTGCTCCCATGCCACGCTTCCACTGCCGCCAGTGCCACCGTGCCCCCCACCAGCCTCCAGAGGCACGCATTGTTCATGCAGTCCAGTTTAACTAAAGCTAGTTGAATGGACTTTAGTTAAAGTGCCCCCGCCACCATTTTTTAGCATGGGGATGCTGATACATGTGACACTAAAGTCTGCAGAAGCACGGTAGTTACCACACTCCAGCAGACTTGATTAATCAAGTCTGCTCCCACACGCTGTAATTACAGCATACTGGAGCAGCCTTGCTGCATGTCTAGGCACCTTAAGGGACTGGGAATTTTTGCAGTCCCAAATATAGTCACTGAATGAATGTTGTTGCCATTAATCTTGGATGTTTTTGAATATCTGAATATTCATCATTTAGGAGCCTAAATTTATGCTTAAGGGGTTCATCTACACATGAAATTAAGATGAGTGAATAGACTCCGGTGCATATTGCATTGGAGTTTATTGCTCCTGGATGCCATATCTTCATACGAACCTGGGACCGCAGCACATTGAGCTAGGTCAGAGCAGCTCAGTTGGCAGGGGAATCTGGGGGTCAGCCTGCCAGCCTCAGGCTGATCCGAACTGGCTCAGTGTGCTGCAGGGGGCAGGCTTTGGCATGAGAGTGCTCCAGTGTGGGGCTAACCGGCAGGTAGCCCCTGCATTGAAGCAGCCTTGTGCCCCAGCCAGCCCCATCAACTTCTACATGTGTGTTGCTTCACAGAGAAGAACTCCATCACAGGAGTGATAGTATTTATTTACAAGTACTAACCTGAGGCTGAGTTAATTAGTTTTATGCAGGCTAATAGAACTGCACATCTAGACATTGAGTCTTTACTGTAGTGCTTTTATCTGTGGAAGGGGTGCCATGGCAAGCGGTGAGTTGTGACCCAAAAGGCTGGCAGTTCTAGTCTGGGTATAGGCAAGTAATCTTAAGTCTCAATTTATGGCTATGGCTGAGTTAATTTTTTTTTCTGCCCTGCGACATGTCGAGCTGAGATGTGCTGCAGATCCCAGCCTGCAACATGCAGGGCTTGTCACCCCAAGGAGTTTTGGCATGCCACGTCAATCTCCAGTTTTCTAGGGTGGGCTTCCATGGGAGACCTGGGAATGTGTCTGAGGATGGGTGAGTTGGTGCGGCCAAAATGCATTTATTTAATGTTTTAGTTTTGGGGCAGCTGAGACCACTCAGGCCCCAGTAGGTAAGAGGACAGTAGGCCTGTGGGCTTCTGAAGCATTTCTGAGGCTGAGCAACAGGCTGGCAGATAAAAGGGGAGAATATGGGGCTGCTCATGGCCCCTTCTTGCTGGGCGGACTGCCTTTTCACATGGCCCATCAATTAAAAAAAAATTTGTGTGTGCTGCCGAGGTTGGTGGGGTATGCACACCTGTTTCTGATGGATGGCAGTTTGAGCCCTGGGGCTGTCCCAAGGCATGCCAAGTTGAAATGTGCTGCAGAGCCTGTCTGAGCAGTGCCAGGGCTCTGGCCTGAAAAGATGCAGTGCTTGTTATGGCATGCTGAAACCCCTTTGGGGGTAATGTGCTTCACCAAGGGGTTTCAGCATGCCACTACAAGCCTTGCATCTTTGCAGGCTGGAGTCTGGGCGCTGGTCAGATGGGCTCTGCAGCACATCTCAGCTTGACACGTCTTAGGGCAGGAACGACATTGTTTTTACCGAGCCATGGCTGCCTGCGCTGCTCCCTAGAGACCCAAGGCTCACACTATCACCGGCCAGAAAGAGGCACATGCCACCCGCTGTGCTTGGCAGCCCCCCAAAAAATAAAAATTGGCAGGCCACGTGAAAGGGCTGTCTGCTCAGCAAAAATGGTCCGCGAATAGCCCCAAACTCTCCCCTTTTATCTGTCAGCCTGATGTTCACCCTCAGAGATGCTTCACAAGCCCACAGGCCTGCTGTCTTCTTACCGGCTGAGGCCTAAACTCTCTTGGCTGCCCAAAAACTAAAAAATTAAAAAAAAAAACCTTTTGGCCACACCGACTCACCCATCTTCATACATATTCCCAGGATTCCCACAGAAACCCTACCTCTTTGCAGGCTGGAGTCTGGGCACTGGTGAGATGTGCTCTGCTGCGCATCTCAGTTTGGCATGTCTCAAGGTGGGAAAAAAATAATTTCATCCAGGTACCAGCATAAACTGAGACTTAAGATTCCAGGCCCACTCCCAGACTTGAACTGCCACCCTTTTTATTTCCAGCTCACAATCTGGACCCTTTAGCCACAAAAGATGCCTTTCTAAACTGGTCTGTAGAGACCCATGGATCAAACTGGAAAAAAACAATTTGGCTGCATTGACTCACCCATCCTCTCACACATTTTTAGAGCTCCCATGGCAGCCTGGCCTAGAATCTTGGGGTTCAGTATGGTATGGTGAAACCCCAAGTTCCATCTTTGTAGGCCAGAGCCTTGTCACTGGTCAGATGGGATCTAGATCGCATCTCAGCTTGGCATGTCTCAGAGCAGAAAAAAAAATGAATCCAGCAACTATCACATATTTAGCTTTAAGATCACTTGCCCACATGCAGACTTGAACTCCCAGCCTGTTTTTTATCTCATGAGTGAGTACTGTCTGTAGTGTTCTGCCTTCCTACTTGTACACCTAGTAGTTTGGTCTGTCTTAAGAAACTAGTATTGCAACTCTGAGCTGAGCTAAAAAAAAAAGCCTCACTCTCATGCTAGTTTCAAGTAGTAAAGATTTATAGTTCTATGCTGGTACCTAAATCATTTGCCCTGAATAGCTTAGAGTTAGGACAAAATTATGTATTTGTAATAAAATTTTGAGAATGTTTGAATTAATTTAAGTGATTTATCTTATGGGAGATAGTAACTTTCCCTGGTGAGTTTAGTTTTTGCCAAAAGCAAAAGCCTCAGTTAGGCTCCGGGAGCGGTGAGAGCCATGCAGGTGGAAGCCCGCTGTGCCCCTGCTCCCCCGAAGCCCCCCAGAGACCCCTCAGCAGCCGTAGAGCCCCCCGCTGACCTCCAGTGCAGCCAGAGGTAAGCGGGGCCTGTGGTGGGAGGGGGTTAACCCCTAGAGAGTGGGAGGAGGTGGCTGAGTGGGAGCCGGGCTGGGTCTCGCCCTGCCCAGGTTCCTACTTCGCCCAGCCCCCCAGAGAGCCATGCAAACAGGCTGCGCAAACAGGCACGCTTGTCTGCCGGCATGTGAGTTAGCACGACATTCATGCAGGAGGGCCTGAGGCCTTGCCTGTGAGCCCCGTAGGGTAGGTAGACTCGGGCCCAGCCCGCATACCAGCGGCATGCTGCAGATGGGCACTCGCCACACCCGTCGGGTCCCCTTGGGGTCTGTAGCCGCCCCCCCAGCACCTCAGAGATAGCCACCCAGACAGAGCCCATGGTTCTGGGCTCCACACAGACAGAGCCCCTGGGTCTCGGCTGTGGGGGCTGCCTGTCCCTATTTCAGACTCTGGGGCCCAAGAACATGGCTACCTCCCCTTGTGGGGTCTGCTCCCTTTTGGGGTCTCTGGTACGCCAGGTAGAGGAGCTCCAGGCCACAATCCAGAGACTGCGTGCCATCAAGGACTGCGAGCAGGAGATAGACTCCTACTGCCAGGCCCTTCTCCCCCAGGAGCTGGAGGGTAGACCACGGTCTCCCTCCAGGACAAGGGAGGACTCCGGGACCTCCCATTCTGTCCAGTTAAGGACATGGACCAAGGTGGTCAAGGGCCCTAAGGCCCGCCGCACCAAGGCCCCTCCCCCTCTGGAGGTCAGCAACAAGTACAAACCTCTTGCAGCCCCAGCAGAGCCTGATGAGTTGCCAGCTACCACAGGCAACACAGGCCCAACTGCAGCTACCGCCCCCGCTCTCCCCGAGACAAAACACAAAGTGTTTGACGTGGGAGACTCCATCCTGAGGGGGACTGAGGGCTATGGGCTGAGGAGGGAGAGGAGGATCCACGCAGTGAACCAAAGACTGCGGAGCTGGTGTCTTTGGGAAGGCTTTGGCTTCCATGACCACAGCCCGCTCTTTGGCGAGAGAGGCAGCGAGCTGCTGGGAAGAGATGGCCTCCACCTCTCTCCCCTGGGGAGGAGGCTCTTCTCAGCCAGGCTGGCTGACCTGCTCCACCAGGCTTTAAACTAAGCCCGCTGGGGGATGGGGGGACTACTGCCACTGCTGGCCTGCTGAGCAACCCTTGCAAAGCCAGCAGACCAAGGCACTTAAGGGAGCCCACCCCTGCCCCAGCCCTGGCACAATCTGTGGGCAAGGCAAGAGCCCCCAAGGGCACACTTGCCTGCCTGTACACTAATGCCAGGCGCCTAGGCAACAAGCAGGAGGAGCTCATCCTCCTGCTCAGTGCAAATAATTATGACGTCATTGGGATAACGGAGACCTGGTGGGACTCCACCCATGACTGGACCATGGGTATAGAGGGCTATACCCTGTACAGGAGGGATCGTGTTGAGAAAAGGGATGGGGGTGTAGCTGTCTATGTGAAGGAAAGCTACATGTCCCTGCAAGCTGATGTTGGCGACCGGCATGGACAGCTAGAGACTCTCTGGGTAAAAATTCGTGGAGAATACGGCACAGGGGACACAACGGTGGGAGTCTACTACAGACCTCCCACTCAAAGTCCTGAGCTTGACCAGGAGTTTGCCCGGGAACTGACTGAGGCTGCTTGCTCCAGGACCTTGGTTGTCATGGGTGACTTCAATTACCCGGACATCTCATGGGAAGATCACTTAGCAAAATCCGAGCGGTCGCAAAGCTTTCTCTCGTGCGTGGATGACCTCTACCTGACTCAAGAAGTCTATGGGCCAACGACAGGCAAAGTGCTGCTCGACCTGGTACTGGCTACGGGGGACGACCTAATCGGCGACCTAGTGATCGATGAGAAGCTGGGTGACAGCGACCACGAGCTGATCACCTTCACCATCCGCCGTAAAGCTAGCAAGTCAGTCAGCAACACAGAAGTCCTTGACTTCAGAAAAGCCGATTTTGACAAGCTCAAGAGGCTTGTCAGTCAGGCCCTCAGGGACCATGACCCCAGGGAGATGGGAGTTCAAGAAGAGTGGTTGCTTCTCAAGGAAGTGATCCTCAATGCACAAGCTAAATCTATTCCAACATGCAGGAAAGGCAGCAAGAAGGCACAGCAGCCCTCCTGGCTCTCCAGGGACCTAGCGGACTTCCTGCGGCTAAAAAGGAAAGCCTACAAAGGATGGAGAACGGGATTCACCTGCAAGGAGGATTATTCTGCGCTGGTCCGGTCCCGCAGGGAGCAAACCAGGAAAGCCAAGGCTGCAACTGAACTCAGTCTTTCATCAGTCCCACGGGACGCCCATGCCTGCTATGGGACAGGGAGATCCGGGTGATGGGGATCCCCTACCCTCCATAAATGCTGACCTCGTGAAGGAACACCTTGAGAAGCTGGATACCTTCAAGTCAGCCGGCCCTGACAATCTGCACCCCAGGGTACTCAAGGAGCTGGCGAGCGTCATAGCCCAGCCCCTGGCACAGATCTTTGAAAACACCTAGCGCTCTGGTGTAGTGCCCGAAGACTGGAAGAAGGCCAATGTGGTGCCGATCTTCAAGAAAGGGAGGAGAGTGGATCCGGCTAACTACAGGCCCATTAGGCTGACTTCTATCCTGGGGAAGATCTTAGAAAAGTTTATTAAGGAGGCCATCCTTGATGGACTGGCCCAGGCTAACATCCTAAGGGATAGCCAGCACGGGTTTGTTGCGGGTAGGTCTTGTTTGACCAATCTCATTTCCTTCTATGACCAGGTGACCTATCACCTGGACGAGGGAGATGAGATTGATGTCATATATCTTGATTTCAAAAAAGCTTTTGATCCAGTATCCCCTGATCACCTCTTGGCCAAACTGGCCAGTTGTGGCGTTGGCTCCACCACGATCCGCTGGCTGGGAAATTGGCTCCGTGGTCGGACCCAGAGGGTTATGATTGATGCCAGTCACTCATCATGGTGCCCTGTGACCAGGCTCTGTCCTGGGACCCATCCTGTTCAACATCTTCATTAATGATGTGGACATTGGAGTCAGGAGTGGACTGGCCAAGTTCGCTGATGACACCAAACTTTGGGGCAAAGCATCCACGCCAGAAGATAGGCGGGTGATCCAGGCTGACCTGGACATGCTTAGCAAATGGGCAGTCCAGAACCTGATGGTGTTTAACACCAAAAAATGCAAGGTTCTCCACCTTGGGAGGAAAAACCTGCAGCATCCTTATAGGCTTGGCAGTGCTACGTTGGATAGTACTACAGAAGAAAGAGACTTGGGGGTCATCATTAACCACAAGATGAACATGAGCCTGCAATGCGATGCTGCGGCTAATAAAGCGACCAAAATGCTGGCTTGCATCCATAGATGCTTCTCGAGCAAATCCCGGGACGTCATTCTCCCCTTGTACTCGGCCTTGGTGAGGCCGCAGCTGGAGTACTGCATCCAGTTTTGGGCTCCGCAGTTCAAAAAGGATGTGGAGAAGCTTGAGAGAGTCCAGAGGAGAGCCACGCTCATGATCAGAGGTCAGGAAAACAGATCTTACGATGACAGGCTGAGAGCCATGGGACTCTTTAGCCTGGAAAAGCGCAGGCTGAGGGGTGATCTGATGATCACCTATAAGTTTATCAGGGGTGACCACCAGGATCTGGGGGAACATTTGTTCACCAGAGCGCCCCAAGGGATGACTAGATCGAATGGTCACAAACTCCTGCAAGACTGCTTCAGGCTGGACATAAGGAAGAATTTCTTTACTGTCCGAGCCCCCGAGGTCTGGAACAGTCTGCCAGCGGAGGTGGTTCAAGCACCTACATTAAACACCTTCAAGAGTAAATTGGATGCTTATCTTGCTGGGATCCTATGACCCCAGCTGACTTCCTGCCCTTTGGGCAGGGGGCTGGACTCGATGATCTCTCAAGGTCCCTTCCAGCCCTGATGTCTATGAAATCTATGAAATCTATGAAATAATCTGCCTCCCCAACCCCTTAGTCTGGGAAGTCTACTGCTTCCCAGGGGCCCGCATCCGAGACATTGTGGAGAAGATCCCTAAGCTCCTCCAGCCCACAGACCGCTATCCCATGCTCTTTATTCATGTGGGCACCAGTGACACAGCTCGGTGCCCCAGCCAGGTCATGAGGCGCTACAGGGATTTGGGAGCAGGGCTAAAGAGTCTGGGGGAACAGGTGGTGTTTTCTTCGATCCTCCCAGGCTCGGGGAATGGTTCAGAGTAGGGAGAGGAGGATCCAGGTAGTTAACCAAAGACTGCAGCGCTGGTGTTGTTGGGAAGGCTTTGGCTTCCATGACCACAGCCCACTCTTCGGTGAGAGAGGCATTGAGCTGCTGGGAAAAGATGGCCTCCACCTCTCTCCACTGCGGAGTAGGCTCTTCTCAGCCAGACTGCCTGACCTGCTCCACTGGGCTTTAAACTAAGCCTGCTGGGGAATGGGGGGAATACTGCCACTGCTGGCCTGCTGAGCGACCTTTGCAAAGCCAGCAGGCCAAGGCAGTTAAGGGAGACCACCCTGGCCCCAGATCTGGTACAATTTGTGTGCCTGCCTGTACACAAATGCCAGGAGCTTGGGGAATAAGCAGGAGGAACTCATCCTGCTTAACACAAATAGTTACAACGTCACAGAGATAACAGAGACCTGGTGGGACTCCACCCATGACTGGACCATGGGTAGAGATGGCTATACCCTGTACAGGAGAGATCAAGTAGATAAAAGGGGCAGGGGTGTAGCTCTCTATGTTAAGGAAAGCTACGCGTCCCTGCAAGCTGAGGTTGGTGGCCAGGGTGGAGAACTAGAGACCCTCTGAGTTAAAATCCGTGGGGAACACGGCACAGGGGACACAACGGTGGGAGTCTACTACAGACCTCCCACCCAAAGTCAATAGCTTGACCAGGAGTTCGCCCAGGAACTGGCTGAGGCGACATGCTCCAGGACCATGGTTGTCATGGGTGACTTCAATTACCCAGACATCTCATAGGAGGATCACTCAGCAAAATAGGGGCAGTTGCAAAGCTTCCTATCATACCTGACCCAAGAAGTCTACAGGCCAACGAGAGGTAAAGCGCTGCTCGACCTGGTACTGGCAACTGGGGACAACCTAACTGGCAGTCTAGTGATCAATGGGAAGCTGGGTGACAGCAACCATGAGCTGATTACCTTCACCATCCACCGTAAAGCTGGCAAGTCAGTCAGCAACACTGAAGTCCTTGACTTCAGGAAAGCTGACTTTGACGAGCTCAGGAGGCTTGTCAGTGAGGCCCTAAGGGACCATGACCCCAGGGGGAGGGGAGTTCAGGAAGAGTGGTGGCTTCTCAAAGGAGCGATCCTCAATGCACAAGCTAAGTCTATTCTATCTTGGAAGAAAGGCAGCAAGAGGGCACAGCAGCCCCCCTGGCTCTCCAGGGATCTAGCACACCTCCTGAGGCTAAAAAGAAAGGCCTACAAAGGATGAAGGGTGGGATTCACCTCCAAGGAGGAATATTCTGCACTGGTCTGCTCCTGGAGGGAGGAAACCAGGAAAGCCAAGGCTGCAACTGAACTCCAACTAGCTTTAAGTATCAAGAACAATAAAAAGTCCTTTTTCAGATATGTGGGGAGCCAGAGGAAAAGCAAGGGCAACATTGGACCCCTGATAAACTAGACAGGACATTTGACAACTGACACCCAGGAAAAAGCTAACCTATTAAATGGGTACTTTGCGTCGGTCTTTTGTCAGTCCCATAGGATGCCTATGCCCACTATGGGACAGGGAGGTCCGGGTGAGGATGATCCCCTGCTTTCCATCAATGCTGACCTCGTGAAGGAACACCTTGAGAGGCTAGATACTTTCAAGTCAGCTGGCCCTGACCCCAGGGTACTCAAGGAGCTGGCGAGCATCATAGCCCAGCCCTGGCACAGATCTCTGAGAACTCCTGGTGCTCTGGTAAAGGGCTCGAAGATTGGAAGAAGGCCAATGTGGTGCCTATCTTCAAGAAAGAGAGGAAAGTGGATCTGGCAAACTGCAGGCCCATCAGCCTGACCTCTAATGCAGGGAAGGTCTTAGAAAAGCTTATTAAAGAAGCCATCCTTAATGGACTGGCCGATGCCAACATCCTGAGGGATAGCCAGCACGGGTTTGTTGCGGGTAGGTCTTGCTTGACCAATCTCATTTCCTTTTATGACCAGGTGACCTATCAACTGGACAAGGGAGAAAAGATTGATATATATCTTGACTTCAAAAAAGCCTTTGATCTGGTATCCCATGATCATCTCTTGGCAAAACTGGCCAACTGTGGCTTTGGGTCCACCATGATCCACTGGCTGGGAAATTGGCTCTGTGGTCAGACCCAGAGGGTAGTAATGGATGGAAGTCAATTGTCATGGTGCCCTGTGATCAATGGGGTCCCCCAAGGCTGTGTCCTTGGACCCATATTGTTCAACATCTTCATTAATGATGTGGACATTGGAGTCAGAAGCGGACTGGCCAAGTTCGCCAATGACACCAAACTTTTCAGGTGTGGATGCTTTGGGGCAAAGTATCCACACCTGAAGATAGGAGGGCAATCCAGGCTGACCTGGCAGGCTCAGCAAATGGGCGGATGAGAACCTGATGGTATTTAACACTGAAAAATGCAAGGTCCTCCACCTTGGGAGGAAAAACCTGCAGCATCTTTATAGGCTCAGCAGTGCTATGCTGGCTAGAACTATGGAAGAAAGAGACATGGGGGTCATGACTGACCACAAGATGAACATGAGCCTTCAATGCAATTCTGTAGCTAGTAAAGTGAACAAAATTCTGGCTTGCGTCCATAGATGCTTCTCAAGCAAATCCTGGGATGTCATTCTCCCCTTGTACTCGGCCTTGGTGAGGCCACAGCTGGAGTATTGCATCCAGTTCTGGGCCTCACAATTCAAAAGGATGTGGAGAAGCTTGAGAAAGTCCAGTGAAGAGCCATGTGCGTGATCAGAGGTCAGGAAAACAGACCTTACGACGAGAGGCTGAGCGCTATGGAAAAGCAGGCTCGGGGTGATCTGATGATCACCTATAAATTTATCAGGCGTGACCACCAGGATCTGGGGGAACGTTTGTTCACCAGAGCACCCCAAGGGGATGATGAGGTCAAATGGTTATAAACTACCGCAAGACCATTTCAGGCTGGATATAAGGAAGAATTTCTTTACTGTCTGAGCCCCCAAGGTCTGGAATAGCCTACCATCAGAGGTGGTTCAAGCACGTACATTGAACACCTCCAAGAGAAATTTGGATGCTTATCTTGCTGGGATCCTATGACCCCAGCTGAATTCCTGCCCCTTGGGTAGGGGCCTGGACTCGATGATCTTTCGAGGTCCCTTCCAGCCTATTTTATCTATGTTTATGAAATCTATGATATCTATTGTGAAAACTACCACCGAACCATCTTTATTTTGCTTTGCAAAATACTCTATTAGCTTTTTAAAATGTTGTATTATTAAATTTAAAAATTGTCTCCAGTCTATAGCTAAGGAACCAAGATACAAGGAGCACTGAGAAAGTAGGAGAGGACGTTGACTAATTCAACTATTTAACTGTGTGTTTTAAAAAAATATTTTTCTCACAAAAAAAAATTGACTGCTTCAAGAATAAAGAGTTATTAGCATGTAGACACAGCTACGTTTGGTGCCCTTTCAAAAGGGCAACCTTTCAACAGCTGGTATGTTCTAATTGTTATATATAAATAAGCTGAAAACAATTCAAAAGTAGCAGACTCCTCCAGTCTTAACACTGCTTCATCCAGCCTTAAAGTTGAGCTAATTTTCCTACATTTGAATCTGAATACAAAGGTTGGTCTCTTTTTGCTCATTCTCCTTAAGGCTGCTGTTTCATTCAGCTATCTGATGCTTTATGGCCTCAGCATTTCATATCATGCAGCTGCTTCTGCTATCTTGGGGTGTATATTATTTTGTTTCACTGTCAAAAACAGCAAATACAAAATCTTCCACAGCGTAGGTGCTGACTTTAGTTTTTGCCAGTGGGTTGGGTTTTTTTCGTGTTTGCATGCTGAGCCCCACACATGGCCAGAAGATGCAGTGTGTTACTTTAACCCAGCTCACCTGATGTGGCTTGTGGGTGCTGAGTACCTGCTAATTGTTTTTGGTGGGTGCTTAAGCCCTGGAGCACCCATGGAGTCAGTTTCCACAGGTGCACATATATTATTTTTGGAAAACATGAACTGAATTGTCTTTCTGACTAGATGTGTGTTAAGTTTATAAATGGAAGATGTCTTTGTGCATTAAATTTCCTTTAAAATTTCCATGAATACAGTTATTAATCTGCATCTCTTGTCCATAAGAGACATGATGGTAGTTATGGGGAATGATTATATTAGCATGGCTGAAATAAAATTAACCCTTGATTTGCCAGTTTTAGTTGTTTATTTTTACATCAGTGTTTTTTTACCTTTCTGAGTATGGACCATTTTGTCAGAGTTAAGATACTCTCATGGAATACTTATCCCCAGCATTCTCAGTTTCCCTTCACTTTGCTCACAATCTTTTATGCTGTAGTCACAAGGAATTGTTTGATAGTTCATAGATGGAGTGCTTTAGCTTCTGTTCCAGGATGTGAAAATGACCCCTTTCCATCCAGAGATAACTTCAAGAGTTCTGGCTTCTGAGAACTGTCCCTAGAAATACCAGTATTTTGAAGTGTTGGAGATTTGATTATGAAATTTCAGGCAGCCAGAAAGCAAAACCTGGCAACTGAGAGGGAGGTGAGATTTTATTCATACTGTTTAATATTATATTTTGTTTGTTTGCCTTTTAATTAATAACCAGTTAGCTCAAACCCTGAATAAGTAATTTTTTGGGGGGAAGATATCTTGATGTAACAGGGGGCCTGCTTGGGGCCAACCTCTGCGTGGCCTGCCCACCTGTTCTTGGGCAAACCGCCCGCCTTCTAGCCCACCACGCCTTTATCTTAATTGATAAATAAAGATGTAAAATTAAGTGGATAAACTGCCCATTTTCTGCCCCGCTGCCAAGGGGCGCTATCTGCAGTTCCATTCCTCCTCTATACCGCAGCCCAAACCTCGCAGATGACCTCATGATGTTCTATGTGCCAGTCCCACACAGTGGGCCGCAGAATCCTGCTGTAGGACCCAACTTGGGTTCCTCCCTTTAGGCAGACACTGCCACCGTCATACCAGGCCATATATCTCCCTGCCACCGGTTCTCCTTCAGGTGTGGTCCCCTCACTGGTACCTTCGGCTCCTCTAGCCCCGGCCCACCCCCAGGCCAGTCAGGACCCCAGGTCCCTGGCTCTTGAGCATCCCTCTTGGTGGGCCTCCTTGCCCTTCTGACCTTCCTAGTTCTGGCCTCTGCCTGGGCCAATCAGGGGAAGCTCTGGCAGGCCTCGTTGTATGACCCATACTCTTTTTCTGGGGTCCCCCTCTCTGGGTCCTCCTTCACAGAGGTGGGGAGCTGGGGTATCTCACACCATGACTGGTGCCTCAGGGTCTCACAGGGAACTCTCACTACCCCCCTGGGCAGCAGGTCGTGGTGCTACTATGGATGTAGTATGACCCAAACTCTGCCTCCCAGCATCGGAGGACTTCCTGGGGTCAGGACTCAGCTCTCTCGCTCTCTGGCTGAGTCCCCATTTTTCCCTCACTGTGCTCCACATCTCTGTCCCTCACACTGGGGCTTCAGCTGGGTCTTCTCGTTGCTGCCCCCTCAGTTCTCATGCTGCCCTCTCACACTGGGGGCTTGGGTGTTATATTCGACCCAAACTCTGCCTCCCAATATTGGAGGACTTACTGGGGTCAACACTCAGCTGTTTCGCCCTTTGGCTGAGCCCCCATTCTCTCTTCACTGGGCTCCACATCACCCTCTCCCTGGGGCTTGTGATCACTGTCCCCTCTCAACTGGGGCTTGTCACACTGCCACTCCTCACATTGGGGTCTTGGGTGTTATATTCAACCCAAACTCTGCCTCCCAACATTGGAGGACTTACTGGGGTCAGGACTCAGCCCTCTCGCTTTATGGCTGAGCCCCTGTTCTTCCCCCACTGGGCTCCACATCCCTGCCCCTCACACTGGGGGCTTCTCACGCTGCCCCCCTCACACTGGGGGCTTCTCGCTGTTCATCATGCCCCTTCTACTCAGGGTCTCAGGGCTTCCCTCCTTTGTGGGGGGGGCTCAGGTGGCCATGGCCATGCCTGGCCCCAACTCTCCCCCTCGG
Source organism: Crocodylus siamensis (assembly GCF_052110815.1). Classification (NCBI taxonomy): domain Eukaryota; kingdom Metazoa; phylum Chordata; order Crocodylia; family Crocodylidae; genus Crocodylus; species Crocodylus siamensis. Next base: position 141,523,772 of record NC_143396.1, read on the forward strand.
GTTCTCAAACCCCTGCAAGGCTTAGGCGGCCTTGGCCATACCTGGTCTTCAACTCCCCACTCTCCTTCTCGGGGCTTACACCCCCACAACAACCTCTAATGGAATGCAACCCACCCAAAGGTGAGGGCTAGGTGTTTCACCAGGGTGATCACTGGCTTGGCATTTCCTGGGGGCTCCCACACCACTGGGAGCCCCACCAGGCCACCCACTCCCCCTCAGCCTTCTCTTTTGGAGGCTGAACAGGTTCAGGTCCCGTAGCTTCTCCTCATAGGGCCTGCCCTGCTGTCCCCTGATCATGCGAGTGGCCCTCCTCTGGACCCTTTCCATGCTGTCCACTTCCCTCTTGAAGTGCGGCGCCCAGAACTGGATGCAGTACTCCAACTGCAGCCTGACCAGTGCCACATAGAGGGGGAGGATCACCTCTTTGGACCTGCTCGAGATGCATCTGTGCCTGCATGACATGGTACGGCTGGTCTTCCTGACTGCCTCCCCACACTGCCGGCCCATGTTCATCTTGGAATCAATTATGACTCCAAGATCCTTTTCTGCCTCTGTGCTGACAAGAGGGGAGTTCCCCAACCTGTAGGTATGGTGCCGGTTGTTACTCCCCAGATGCTTCACCTTGCACTTGTCTGTGTTGAATCCCATCCTATTCACATCCGCCCACCCTTGTAACCTATGTAGCTCTGATTGTAGCCTGATGCTTCCTTCTAGTGTGCCCACATCCCCCCACATCTTAGTGTCATCAGCAAATTTGAACAGGGTGCTTTTTACCCCCTTGTCCAAATTGCTGATGAAGATGTTGAACAGTGCAGGCCCGAGGACCGAGCCCTGCGGAACCCCACTGCCCACGTCCTTCCAGGTTGAGAAGGACCCATCCACTACCACCCTCTGGGTGCGGCCCTCCAGCCAGTTGGTGACCCAATTGACTGTGTGGGTATCGACACCACAGTCCCCCAGTTTCTTAATGAGAACGGGGTGAGATTTTCATAGATTTCATAGATTTCATAGACATTAGGGCTGGAAGGGACCTCGGGAGATCATCGAGTCCAGCCCCCTGCCCAAAGGGCAGGAAGTCAGTGTCAAAAGCCTTCCGGAAGTCCAGAAAGACTATGTCCACTGCTACCCCTGCATCTAATGATCTGGTAATCTGATCGTAGAAGGCCATCAGGTTGGTCTGACAGGACCTGCCACTGATGAACCCAAGGTGGTTGCCCCTAAGCATGCAGCCCCCTGCTGGCCCCCCATGGATGTGTGCCAGCATAATTTTCTCAAACAGCTTGCCTAGGATCGAGGTAAGACTAACTGGCCTATAGTTTCCTGGGTCTTCCTTCCTCCCTTTTTTGAAGATGGGAACCACGTTGGTCCTCTTCCAGTCCTCTGGCACCACACCAGAGCACCACGAGTGCTCATAAAGCTGTGCCAGGGGTCCTGCAATGACTTCGGCCAATTCCTTTAGAACTCTAGGGTGGAGATCGTCCGGGTCAGCTGACTTGAATATGTCTAGCCCCTCCAGAAGTTCCCTAACTAGTTCCTTGCTAATCTTTGGCCCAGGTGTGCCTCCCCTGGGGCCTGAGGGGGGCTCAGCAGGGAGGTGGAAGTTCTGGTCCCTACTTAGGAAGACGGAGGCAAAGAAATCGTTAAACATGTTAGCTTTGTCTTCTGGTGTAACGACCAAATTTCCCAATGCATCCTGCAAGGGCCCCACATTACCCGGGACCTTCTTTTTACCCCCTATGTATTTAAAAAAGGATGACTTATTGTCCTTAATCTGGGAAGCTAGTCCTAGTTCCATCTCTGGCTTGGCCTTCCTAACTACCCCCCTACATCCTCAAGCAACTACAGAATAGCCCTCCCTGGTGATGACCCCTTCTTTCCATTGGGTGTAAGCCTTCTTTTTAGCAAGGAGACATTCCCGGATGCTTTTGGTGAGCCATGGAGGCTTGCGTGCTCTCCTGCTCCCTTTGATCCTCATTGGGATTACCTTCCTTTGGGCTTGGAGGATCGTCTCCTTAAGGAGCGACCACTCTCCTTGGACACCTGGCTCCCCTCCCTTCTGGGACCTCAGTGCTTCTCCAACTATCCTCCTTAGCTCGTTGAAGTTTGCCCTCCTAAAATCTAGGGCCGCTGCCTTACTGCATGCCTTTGCCACCTTGTGCTGGATGGTGAATTCCAGCAGGCGATGATTGCTGTCGCCCAGGTGGTTGAGCACCCGCATCCCCCTCACCAGGTCATCACCCGTGGCCAGCACTAGGTCCAACAAGGCATCTCCCCTGGTGGGGCTGTGCACCTCCTGGGTTAGATGGAGGTCCTGCACTCTGTCCAAGAACCTACGTGAGCATTCAGACCTGGCTGACTGTTCTTCCCAGCAGATGTCCGGGAAGTTCAGGTCCCCCATGGCTACCACATCTTTAGCCTTCATTACCTCTGTAAGCTGACCCAAGAATTTTGGTCAAGCTCTTCTCCCTGGTTGGGAGGTCTGTAGTAGACTCCCACCATTAAGTCTCTTTCCCCTCGACTGCCTTGTACTCTAACCCAAAGCACTTCAGAGTGCCCCTCCCCTGACTCCTTGCTAAGTGACGAGGATGTGTATTCCTCCTTAATATAGAGTGCCACGCCCCCACCTCTCTTTCCTATCCTGTCCCTCCTGTACAACCTATAGTCCTTGACATTCACCACCCAATCATGTGTTGCGTCCTACCACATCCCCACTATGTCCGGGCTGGTGTCAGCCAGCAGGAGGGTGAGTTCCTCCTGCTTGTTACCCATACTATGAGCATTTGTGTAGATGCATTTGAGGCCTCCTGTGGATGTGTGTACTGTCCCCCTAGTCCCAGCGTTGCCCTAGCTCCCATTGCTTACCTATTCGCTCATTTCGCTCATTGGTCTGGGCTGGGCTGTAGTTGTGGGTGTTGTTTGGTCTGGCAGTCTGATGTTTCCTCTGCCCTCATCTTCCCCTTCCCCTGATGAGCCTAGTTTAAACCCCGCCGGAGGAGGTCCGCCAACCTAGAAGAGAACGCACGCTTACCTTTAGGGGAAAGGTGGAGCCCATCCCATCCAAGCATGTCTCTTGTCATGATGTGCCGGTCATGGCTGAGGAAGCCAAAGCCTCCCTCGAAGCACCATTCCTGTAGCTGCCAGTTGATCTCCGCGATGCACGTTTCATGCCGTCTGCCTCGTCCACTCACTGGCAGGATAGAAGAGAAAACCACCTGTGCGCCCATCTCCCTCAGCAAGCGCCCCAGAGCGTGGCAGTCCTCCATCAGGTGATCAGGGGTGCTCCTGGCCGCATCATTAGTGCCCACATGGACTAGGACCATGGGGTAATAATCGGTGGGCTGGATTATGGTCTGGAGCATCCTTTTCATGTCCTGAATCCTCGCTCCAGGTAGGCAGTATACCTCGCGTGCTGAGGGGTCCCAGCGACAGATGGGGCCCTCTGTACCTCTCAGGATGGAGTCGCCAATGATGATCACGCGATGCTTTCTCCTCCTGGCCTGCTTGTCTCCTTCAGCTTGCACGGGACGCAGTGAGCGTGGAGTTGCTTCCTTCCTGGTTTTGTCCTCTCCTTCCTCCTCCTCCAGGGCTGCCAGGGCTTCGTACCTGTTCTCCAGCTGGACTGGAGGAACTGGTGCTGCCTTATTAGCAGCCCTGGCATGGGAGGTGACCGTCTGCCACTTAGCAGTGGAGGGCACTTCTTGAGGTGCATCCTCCTTGGTCATACAACCCTGCAGGGAAAGAAAATACCTGTCAATTTCCTCCTCTGCCTCTCGGATTCCCCTCAGCCTGCTAACCTCCTCCTGGTCACCAGGACCAGAATTAGAACCGGTAGACTAGAGGGGCCTGGGCTGAAAAACTGAGGCTTTAACTTTAGGTTAATTGATCTTAATTGATTAAAAGACAATGCCCAAAGCCTGAAGAACAGGGGAGCAATGCCAGCACAGGGGCTGGGACTGGAGCCAGAGCTACAGGGGAGCTAAAAAGGTAGGTGGGGAGATGGAAAATGGGACTAAGGGAAAGTGTGGATGTTAAAGAGAGGCTCTGGGTGTGGGGAGCCAGAGGATGGCTCTGGGGCAGCTAGAGAAATTGCAGAGAGCGGCAGTAGGTGCTGGAAGCCGGAGAAAGGCTCCAGCTGCTGGAGAAAACTGCAGGACAGCCACGAGGAGCTGGGAAACTGTGGGCGGTGGGGGGATGACTACAGAAGGTGCAGGGAAAGCCTGAAAACAGAGAGACGGACAGCAGAAAATCACAGAAAAAGCAGCAGGAGAGACTGAAAGGCGGCAGGGCAGTGGGAAAGCAGAGAAAGGCAGCAGAAAGTCACAGGGAAAAGGCACTAGGATCAGGGGGAGAGCAGAAAATCACAGGAAAAGTGGCAGGAGATACTGAAAGGTGGCAGGCAGTGGGAAAGCAATGAAAGGCAGCAGAAAGTCACAGGGAAAAGGCAATAGATGGCACAGGAGGCAGAAAGGCAGAAGAGACAGCAGGAAAGCAAAGAGAGGCTGAGAGGTGGCAGAAAAGGGGAGACGGAATTGAGAGGAGATCGGGAAACTAGCAGAGAGGCAGGGCTGGAGCTGAGAGAGAGATAGAGAGAGAACGAGGCTGGAATTTAAGATAGGGAAGGGACTGAGATTCAGTAAATCACGACCTAACTCGGGGTTGCAAATGACAGTGGTTTTTTTGAACGGGAGATGGTGACACAATGTCTTATTGGTTCCCTTGCACCCCCCCACAATGGCAGTAGGGGTTAGAGGGGCTTGATGCAGGGGCTGAAGTCTACTGAAGTCCAGGAGAAGAGAGAGGAAGAGACAGAGAGAGAAAGAGAGTCCAAATTGTAGGAGGAGGTGTGCAGGTAATATCTTCCTATCCCAGGCTGGAAAGGGGTCCTTGTCCAGTAGGTGTTGTCCAGAGCAGGGTTGCTGGCAGGGCCTCTGAGTGGATAGGTGGTGTGGCATGGTGCTTGTTAAGCCTTCAACCTGAAGCAATACAATTTATTTAAAAGTACTCCCAGAGAGGACAGTATGTTTTCTGTATAGTAGCCTAATTATCTTTAGGATGAAATGCAAAATACTGTCAGGATCAAAAACTGGCTTGGAGATGCAAAGTAAAGAATAGGATTAAATTGTCTATTTTTATTATGGCCAAAGACTAATAGCAGGGTGAATTAAAGTTCTGTCCTAGCTCAGTATTATAGGTGGGAGCACTGCTTATTATTAAATTTACCTAACATGCTGTGAGATTATGGGCCAGATCTTATATAACCTCTATTTAGGAGTCTCATCACCTAAAATTTCATCACCTTATACACAGGAAGTGAATCCTGTTTCCCGTGTATAGGGAGAACTCGGAGCCTTCCAAAAGCAATCCAGATAACTTACTCAGCAGAGAAGTGCCAGTAGGCAAGCATAGGGCACATCTGATGTCCACTTCTCCTTTGAGAGTAGGTGTCAGACTCTGAGTTAAAAAGGACAAATTTCTGTTTATGCTGGAATCTGGATCACTCAGAGGGGAGATAGCTGCCTGAACCAGAATGCCTTCCTCATGTCAGCATTTACTTCAGCGGAAGACATCAGTAGTTTTTCTCTAATAGCCTTATGGCAAAAGCACTCATCAAGGAAATGGGAGACCTGGATTCTTATCCCATTCAACCTAAGAGGATTCAAAACAATAGCTCCCCACTTCCTAAGAGGGAAGGCTAACCACCAGCATATGGTCTAGTTTGCATTGGGACCCTCTATGCTTTTTGCTGAAGCTGACCTACTGGGTAGGCAAAAGTACAAGGTTCAAGGGTCCAAAATAACAAACCATAGCATGTGTTGGTAGGGAACATATTTTGAAATGCTTCAACAATAGGACATTTCAGTTGCTGAGATATACAGCCGCCTGCCATGCCATCTGACTGAAGTGCTTCAACATCACTTTGGCTTACATACAAAAGCATGCTCTTCAGTAAGGGGTATGACAGGGCTCTGTTGTGACCTGTAGTTGTGCTCTGTTTCCCTCCCCTCCCTTCCCCGCTTCCCCAACATGGGGTGCAGGGCCAATGATAATGAGCACTCTCTTGTCTGCTGCTATTTTGGAGCATTCCAGCTGACTGGAGGACCTCTCCCCAGTGCTGATGCCCTGCTGGAACTGTGAGATTCTATGTCCCCCACTGCCAGAACAGAATGACAAGGCAGCTGGAGCTGGAGAGCAGGAATACTAATTCCAGTTTCAGGGGATGGACAGGGGGACCTCCAGTCTCCCAATTCTGATGAGGAGTGTACTTTGGGACAGTGGAGGTGGAGCAACGAGGAGAGTACTCACTGAAAAAGTAGCAAGTGGGGGAGAGCAGAGCACTGCTGGAGGATCCAGGGATCACTTCTTGTACTTTGTGTATTTGAGTGTGCCTATGTAACAGGAATGCTTCTAAATGGCACTTGTTTTCTTCAGGGCTACTTCTGAAGTGTTTTATCATTTTTAGAGCACTCCAAAGAGTATGTGTATCTGTTTGACTTGTCCTTTGAAGCACTTCTTTGAGGTGCTTCAAATATTAGCTCTGGTGCTACCCTATGTAGTCTAGGGGTTAGGGCACTTACCTGGTAGTAGGAAATTCTGGGTTCCAATCCCTGTTGTTAGGGTTACTTCTGTATCTTAATAAATGACTTTCTAGTATGTCCTTCTTACTTTGAAATGAAAATTACATTTTGGCAAGGGTCTGCATTTTGTTGTCCCCACAAAAATCTGCCTTGATTTGGCTAAGATAAAAAACCTTTGACAGTTTGCAGTGTGCATGTACTCAGTTGAAACTTCTTCAGTATGAACAGTTACATTGGCTGGAAATTCATTTCACAGAGGAAATGATCCAGCACAGGGTTCAGCAGCATTGTCTTCACAATTGTAGCTTTGGGCTGTTCCAGGACTGCATCTGGGAATGAATCAAGAGTAGAGATTGTCTTTCCTGTGATCTTAGTTACCTCTCTGTTGGGCCATGCTGCCATAGCAGGGGAAGCTACTTGATCTGATTTTTGATGAGATAAAGTAGACTTTTAGGGACAGAGAAATAGGTTGGGACAAGGAAACTGAATAGCTAAAACTGGGAATGGAGGTTGAAGTGGGGGGAGGGAAACTGTACGTAGGCTGATAACTGTGGATGCTTATTAGTTTAAAATAAAGGCAGAGCTCTTTTGGAATCCTTCTTTTCTGGATATGAGAATAGAGTTTGAAAAAGGGAAGGGGAGAGAGAGACATTTCCTTATGTCTTTCTGTGTTTGATATTATTCTTTGGTATGGGGTGCAAAAGGGTAATTCCCAATTAAATTTTTATACCTAAGGCCGTTCTTTGGGTGATCAGAACTTCAAGTGGATCACCTTAGCTTGCAGCTGATGATAATAACATTAATCTTCATAACAACAAAGGCTGCCTAACACCCAGTTACAGGAAGACATCCATTCAGTGTTAGAACATTAATTGAGGAGAACTCATTCAATTTAAAAATGTGCAGTGAGTGCATAAGCAAATAATAACATGAAGTGCATAAAAAGGGAAAGACATTTAGCTAATATTAATTGATGTAGTGCCATTGATTTTAATGGAAAGATGTTGATGTATACCAGCTAGAGATCTGACTCTCTAAAACCATCAATAAAAGCACATCAGGACTTTCCCATTCCCCTCAGCCCATAACTATGCAGCTATATGACACAAATCTGTTTTAGTTTCTCTTCTGGCAAGGTGGATTGCCAGATTTAAACTGTGATATGAACTCAGAACCCTCATGTTCATGCCTGGATAATAGGGAAAAATTATTGGAGAGAGGGCTGTAAGAAAAATCCTAGACAAGGTTCTGGATGACAGCCATGGTTTTCCAGCAAAAGCTGGGGGGAACCTCCCCCCCACAACTAAAATAAAAGCCAAAACACACTTCAGTCTTCCAGAGCTGCTACAGAGCAATAAGAGAATGAGTCTCTGTGGTGTGGAGGTACCCTTGCTTGTATGTATGGAGTCCTGAAAGAGGTGGTGTTTTCAGATTTTATTGGCATTTCACCTTAAATGTCTATCCCTTTTCATCTGCAGTTTCCAAACATTTTAATGATGTGACATGGCATCGTATGGACAAATTGCCTGTGAATCAGTGCAAGAACCAACTATATTGATGTCGGAAAATAGGTTTGGATGGGGTCTCCTGGGTTATTGAGACTGATCCCCTGCATTCACATGCAGTCATTAAACAAAGGAAACCTCCAAAATTGCCACGCCACATCCTGACAAGGAACAATATCTGAAATGTGAATGACACCCTATAACATGCCACAGATAAAAGCAGGGGAGATGAGGGCATTGTTAATACTCTGCCACAGCAGTGATAGGGGAAGGTTAACTATCTCTGAAAATCTTAGGTAAAAGACTTTCTAAGGAAAAAGGCAAAAATTTATTCTCTAGGTCATAGTATCATAGTATCATAGTATCACAGTAGCTAGAGTCGGAAGGGACGTAGGTAGATCATCTAGTCCGACCCCCTGCCTTGGCAGGAAAGAGCACCGGGGTCAGATGACCCCGGCAAGGTGCTCATCTAACTTCCTTTTAAAAATCCCCAGGCTAGGAGCCTGCACCACTTCCCCTGGAAGCCAGTTCCAGGCCCTAGCCGCCCTGACTGTGAAGTAGCGCCTCCTAATATCTAATCTAAACTTACCCTCCGCCAGCTTGTGACCGTTATTCCTGGTCATTCCTGGCAGCGCACGGGGGAACAGGGACTCCCCCAATACCCGCTGATCCCCCCTGACCAGTTTGTAGCAGGCCACAAGGTCCCCCCTTAACCTTCTCTTGTGGAGGCTAAACAGGTTCAGGTCCCATAGACTAGCATGAACTGTTTAAATTCCTGCCCTGACCCCAAAATGAGTGGAAGAGCAAGACACTTTAGCCAGGAACCTCTCTGTTTCCTACTACAGGCAGTGCATCTCAGTTAACACCCTTCTCCCCCCACTGCCTCCCCTGCCCTTCCTCCAGCCTTAACTATGTCCAGCATTCTGACCCCTTAGAAGAAGGCAAACACTTGGCTTGTGCAAAGCTTTGGTCCCTGATTTGATTTGGTGGAGATTTGGCCCAATTTCGGTGGCTGAATCGCTGAATCTGAGTTGAATCAGAGGACCATTTCATTTCTCCAAATCGAATTGGAAACCTCCAAATCGATTCAGAGAGATTCGGAAAGATTTGGTGATTTGGACATAGACATAGCCCCGGCTCAGCGACTGGTGCCTGCTGTGTCTGGGGGGGGCACCCAGGGTCCCCCACTGGCTAATTGCCGACGAGGGGTTGCCTCCCAGCACGCTCCCTGGCAGACCCAGAAGTGGACCAGCAGTAGTTCTGGTCTCTGCTTTTTTAACGTCTGTACTTATCCTTTATGGTTATAGTGACTACATGGAGCTATGTAAGAATGTATATTTGGTTCAGTTTATAAAAAGGATGCAGGAATTAGTCTGTGCCACAACTTCAGTTTACATTTTAATAAATGCAATACATGCATTTAATAAACACAAAACAGTAGAGCTATTATGACTGCATATATTCCTAAAATCTGTTAAGTTCTTACATATTACATACTTTCTTATACTTCAGATATTTGTATGCAATGTGACTTATTCCTTACAATCCACCAGTACCACTTACAAAAGGGATCATCTAGAAATGTTTCCAGATGCAAAGCAAAAATTGCGCAACAATGAAAAGGACCAAGAATCCAACTATTTAAATAATTTTGGAGAGACTCAGTGACAATTTTTTTTTACAGATCTAAGCTTACTGACTTCACTGAATTGTGCTAGTAGAAAATGCTGACAAAATCTTGGGATTTGAAGGAAAAGAGATGTAGTTTGCCATGTTGCAACTGCAGTGGTGGATGATTGCACCACTGCAATCAGCACTGTGGCAACCAGCTTTGCCCAGGGCATGGCAAGGCTGCCTGGAGTGTGGACCTACCCAGCTACACTTCTGTTGGACCCTACAACTGACACAGTTTTTTGTATGGCAAGCAGAGATCCAAAGTCCTGAATTTGGCAGTGGCTGTAGGACCAAGGAAGGGTTAACTTGGCTCTTGGCAGTGACACCTGATACCTCCTTTCATAGCAGCATCCTTCCCCTACTCTACTCCATTTGGTCACAGGCTCAAGCCCTCTTGCCTCCATTCTGCTACTTTTAGCATTCATGCCATGGGTAGGCTCCCCTGCTTTAAGCAAACATGAATTGTTATTGTTGGGTGTAAATGAATGAAACTTTAGTGTTGTCATAAAGGAAATAAGACTAGCTGAACACCTAATCCCTTCTGGCTCTAAATTCTTTGATTTTTTTCTGTATTGGTAATTAGATCCTGCTAATGAACAAGGAAGGAATCATGAAGTCCCTCTTCTTTTAAGGCTTTTATCTTTTCCTCTGTATAGCTCTAGTTTTTGTTGATATTATATGGCTTTTTATTGTGTTTTCAGCATTTTTGGCTTGCATTGCTTTTGCCTTGCTGGTTTTTGGAAACATAACAGTAGTGCAGCTTCCAAATGGCAGGTAAATGTTGCCACATGGTTTAGGTAATTAGAATCTCTGTGCCAACATAAACAAAAGTTGTGGTAGGATTTTGGATGGAATGTCTATATGCATCAAAAATAACCTGGAAGATTGTTTCATGTTTTTCTTTACTGGATACCTGCAGAGTAGTAATAGATGATAATGTCTAGAAGAAGATATGAAAAGATGACTCATAAAGATGCTGCTCAAATCTGGTTACAGCAAAGAATAAAGACAATACTGTGTCCAACTCAAAGTAGGGCAAATGAAGTCTGTTTTCCATACTGTGCTATACTAACACTGTGAGATGGTAAACACCCATCAACAAACAGTTCAAAGGTGATTTAGCAACTAGTTATTTCTCTTGGTAATGAATAGAGCAGTAGAATAGCTGTTGCCTCAAAAAGAAACTAAAAAAAAATCTCCACCCTAGTTTGTTCTGTTTTAATGATTAAAGAACAGATTTGGAAAAAACATACAATATCTTTGATATTCCAGTTGAATTCTCCTGTTTAGCATTGCTACAAAATCACCTTAATCTAGTTGTTGTAATTAACAATATTGGGAATGAGCTGGAGAAACTCCATGCAATGCCATTGCAATGTTTGTATTGCATTAGTCTGAGTGATTACTGAAAAGTGAAAATGACCCTATATTTTCAATTTCTTCAGAATTAAAAGCTGGCTAAGTTACCAAGTCCAAAAGATGTGTACTGCAATTGCTGTCAGATGTTTGACTTGTGTTATTTATTTCCACAACGAGTGAGTCATTTTTATCCCAGACAGCTATAAATGAATTCTTAGGCCTTTTCTTCTGTTTTTAAATGGAGAAAGCGAGGCATTAGTGTAGTTCACATGAACTATCTCTGGTGTTTTAAAAACAAACTTTAACACTTCCTATATTAATTGTAATGTCCATAAGGAATCAGGGAGCTTCAGATCACAGTGAAAAGTTTTTATTTAACAATCACATATAGAACATGGCAGGTGAAATCGGATTCAGGCTTTTACTCAAACTTTTTGATAGTCTACTTGCAAGGTATATAGGATGATGCTATGCCACTTTCCTGATTAAAAAATAATTGTAAATGTAATTGTAACTTTTTCTTGGTGTCTGCTATTCATTATTAATAGACAGCTACCGAATAGTTAGATACTATAGCAATTGTCAGTCATGAAGCCTTTCAGTGTTACATTACTCGTTGTGTCCAGCAACAAATGCTTCATAATATATTTTTTCTTAAAGCATGTTGTGAATGGTGTTTCATTAAATTATTTTAATAAATTGTACGGTTAGTTACTGTGACAAGCTCAGGTATTTGACCTTCCCAGAGTCTGGTGCTCCTAAGCTGTTTATAGATGTTATGTTTTTCTAAGTTTAATCCAGACTACAACTGTCACTAACACGTGTGGACGTCTGTAGTCCAAATTAAAATTGGCTCCAGTCCGAATTAATTCTCATTCAATAAGGATTACTTAAAGTTAATGCAGACTAGGGCAGTCTTAAATAGGCAATTTAAACTGCATTAATTAACATGTATATATGGCAGGTTTAGGCTAGCTGTTGCTTGTGCACACCACGAGGTATTAGAGCTCCAAGTGAGCCTGCTGCCATCTCTACTGCAGATGTGAAGAAATGCATGAAAACCTCACTAATGGTCAATGATCATCTATTAACCCTTAATTCAAATTGAAATTTGATTTGAACTGTGTGACGTGAATCACTTAACACAGTTTAGAAAATGGTGCGTATGTCTACAAATGGCCCTAGTGGCCAGACTGGCTTGTCAGCGTTCCCTGACATCCTCTGCCTCCTCTCTTGTCTGCCATGACTTGCTGTTAAATATATGAAGGGGAGGCTGCCTATGAAGGCCTAAGTGGCTACTCCGTGGTACCTTTTACCTCTGTTTCTCACCCCATAGTTGTGCTCCCTCTTTAAAAGGGCCTTGGTCACTTTAAGGGCTAGAATCATGACCTCCAGCCACCCCCATAATCATGCCCAAACCTTGCAGAGGACTTCCAGTGGCTGCTTTATAGCAGATTTCTATGTCCAAATCTACACTAGGCCCCCTTGGGCTCCAAAACTCTTGTCCTGGCTTCTTCCTGTCCAGCTTCAGCCACCCTTATCTGCCTGAGACTCTTCAGCCTAGGCCCATTGCCTCAGACCCTAGCTTTCTGGGTCTTAGCCACAGTAGCAGACAGTGCCTCTCAGACACCCTGCCTGTGGATTGCTCAACCCTTACAACTACAACACAGTGCCCCATTTTTAAGCATTGCCAAAACATAAACACAAACAAAAGGCATTCTGACAAAGTCATCCCACTTTAGCTTCTTGCTTCACCACATGCTCTAAGTTCCCCTTGGCTTTCTCCTTGTGGTCCTAAGGGACTATTTAGGTATCAGCCAGTCTGATTCCTGTAGCCCTCTCCTTAAGTAGCTCCTCTCCCTGCTGCCTACAGAGTCAGATCCACCCCCACCCTCCTGCTAGCTCTCAGGCCCTGGTTTTTTGTGCACCAGAGCTCCACCCCTTCCTGTCTGATGGTTCTCCAGCCATAGACATGGGTTTCTGCTTTGTTTGATAATCAGCCTGTCCCCAGCTCCTGCAGCTTAGCTCAGCTGCTTTTAATTGTTCTAACAAGATTTGGTTGTTCTTGCCCTGCACCCTCCCAAGATCCTTAATGGGCCCCATTCTCAAGGTCTTTGTTCTTGTTGGGGCTGTCTGTTATAGCCATTGGCCCCTGTTGGCTACAAATATCCTGCTCCCCCTCTGATTGTAGTTAACAGGGTTTGGGTTCCCTGGTACACTTAAAATTTTCCTGTAAGAATCTTTTCCCATGTTTTAAAAACAATACTCTGTTTGATATGTATGTGGACCCCTTGAGATGTGCAGGTAAAGGTGTGATGGGATTTAGTGCACAATCCACACAATTGCACTTTTCGCCATGCCACAAGTGCCTGACAGGAAGTGTGATTGTAGGTTCACATATCAGATCCCATCATACCTTACTGCTGGTGCAGGAGGACGCTGAGGTCTCCATCACTGGAAATCTCCATCATAATCCTGGCCTTCCCCTGCTCTGGCAAGCTCCCATGGCTGGGAGGTCCCTCAGCTGATGGGACCTGTGGCTGGGAATCCCATCAGCTGACCTAGGCCCCCAGTTGCCAGGGTCACACCATGACCCAGGCCTCCATTGCAGGGATGCACCATGACCCAGGCTTCCAACTGTGAGGGAGCACTATGACTCAGGCTCACAGCTTCATGGATGCACCATGCACCCTCCATGGCTCAGAGCCCAGTCAACTGTCCTGGGCTCCCAGCTGCAGGGACACACCATGCATCCCCAAGACTAGAAGCACAGGTCAGCTGTGGGCTTCCAGGTGAGGAGGGGGACTCATGGTGCATCCCTGTGGCTTGGAGCCCAAGATAGTTGATGGGGCTCCCAAGAATGGGGTGCCCCTGGCCACTTGTTCAATTAATAGCATGATGGGAACAAGCCACAAAGGTATTACACATTTTTTGCAGAATAACTTTGTGGCTTATTCCTCCTTTTATCACACTGTTAATTGACTGAACTGTTGGCTACAAAGGGCCAACTCACAGGAACATAATAAATTCTAATTTATTGCATGGGATGTGAAGTTACCAATAAAATCATAAATGGAAACTTTGAGTTATGAGGGGTATTAGCCACCTTAACACACACTGACACTGACACTGACTCACACATGCAATTGCTTCAATAATAGTGTAGCACTGATGTTGGTTTATACCTATCTGGGGCACTGGAGTCTGCTGTCAATGGTCAGCTTCCTCCAAAGAGATGTCTTCTCCAGAAGGGGGTCGCCTGCTTGTCCTTCTGTCTTGGTAGGTCGGGTGCTGGTTGAGAGGGCACCACTGAGGGTCACACTTCACAGCCTTTTATCCCTTTCTGGCATACTTCTGTGATTTCCCAGCATCATCTTGGCTGCCCAATTCAGAGGTCACTGTCCCATGTGGGTCTTGAGTAGTGGATGACAGCTGTCAGTCATAGTCACCAGGGGTTCTGCCCGATGGTGCAGTTTCTGGAGTCCATCATTGACTTGATTGACTCAATGGCTATGTTGTTGAGGGTTTCTGATGGCTTGATTAGCTTGAAATGGCTTGTAGAGTAGAGTTTTGTGATGGTAAGTTCCCTTGGTTAGGCTATTGTCAATTAACAGCCAGAGGCTTTTGCTTTATCATTCAATTACCTACTTACTCATACATACTTGCATTCACTCAGGGGACCAGCCCAATACTGCAATACAATTCCAGTGATCACAATTCCAATGCATTCTTATAATAATAATTTTAATAATACAAGGTATGACTTACTCTAAAGAATGCATTCATTGAAGTTAAAAGGTATAAAACAAAATACAGAATGCCAGGGCAAAGGTGAGACAGTCAATATGAAAATGCACTGTGAGAAATATATACAAATACAATGTGACATAGTGAGGATCAAAGGCCACTGGTGACAGTAAGGGAGTTAGGTTAGATTCAGTCACATAGACTGATTTAGCATAAAACTTTAGACAGATATGGGAAGTTTGTTTTGGGAAATAGATCTTAATCAAAGGGGGAATGTGTTCAGGAGGATATATTTACAGTCATGTTTTCAATGCACCTTGGCTTTTCTTGTCTCTTACAGGCTTTGCTTTGAACTGGATATTTTAGTTCTTTTGTTTTCTTTAGTGACACTTAGCTCAGTTGATATGTAGATGTAGTTTGTAGATTTCTACAGAAAGCCACTTCAGCTTTCTGGCTTGCTCCTAACCTTGCCATATCCACGCAATGAGTGTGCTAGGTCTCTGCTAATACTTAGAAGGAAAAAGAAATGCACAAAAAGGAGCTGAGGGTGGGGAGAGGGGTGCAGGCAAGATGGGGCTTCTGTTATATGAATGCCCAGAAGGGGAGTGTACACAGTGGGCTCCCTGTTACAGAACATGAGGCCTAATCACAACTTAAGACATGATTATCTAGCTAATCATGTCTTAAGTGCAATGTGTGACAAGGGTCTGATTCTGCAAATGTTTACTCTGCTTCTCAGTGATCTTTTATTATAGACTCATAAAATCATAGAAAACAGAGCTAGATGAGACTGCACGAGGTTATCTAGTCCAGCCCTTACCACTAGGCAGAATAATCCTTGTCTAAATCATCCCAGACAACTATTTGTCTAGCCATGTATTTAAAAACTTCCAGTGATGGAGATTTTACAACCTTGGTAGGTAACCTGTTCCATTGCTTGACCATCCTCATAGTTAGAGAGTACTCTCTGGGTGCATTAATGTGCCTTAGCTTAAGTTACTGCACAGTATGGGCATGCATCTACATGTGTGCACCCTTACTGTGCAATAACTTAGGTTAATTGTGCCTAAATTTAATACCTGCAAGTGCAGTGATCAAATTTAGGTGCAATAAGTTAATGCACACTAATGCATGTGTAGATGCAACCTGGCACTAACATTAGGAGGCTGGCCTGAGCCCAGCCCCAGGGCTCCTGGCTGGCAGACTCTCCTGCTCCAGGGCTGGGTTGCTCTGGCAGCCCCTAGCTTCATGGTATAAAAGTCAGCAGCCATTTTGTGCCTTGGGGCATATACACCAGGGAGTCTGAAGGAGCCTGTTGCTGTGTGCAGGAGGCCAGCCGGTCTCGTGTGCCCCCCTGGACAGGACCTACGTTGTCTCTGCCTGTCTTGTCCCCTCTCCAGAGCTGCTGCTTGGCCACAGGTGAGTGTTGCAAAGGGATGCAGCTTTCTGTGCCCCTTGTCCAGCCATGAAACCCCTCCCCCGGGGCTGCTGCCTGGCTGTCTCTGGCAGCAGGGCCAGCACCTGCCCTCTGCTGCTGCTCACCTCCAGCAGTGTCTCTTTGCAGATGCTGTGGTGAAGTGCCTCTCCCAATCCCTGGCCATGCCCCTCTATTGAGTGCACCTGAGCACTGGTCTAGGGTTGGCCACGTAGAGACAGCTGCATGGGGCATAGTGGATGGCTGTCACTGACTACAATCATTGATCTTGTCATGTCTGTGAGACCATGGCCTTTATGTGGGAGCCTACCTGTATTTTGGTGCCTTGGGACCCAGGCCGCACACCTGCAAGTGTCAACTGCAGGGGTGGCCTGGCTGAACCCTCACCCTGTCCTGACCCCTCCAGTAACACATCGCTGTAGGAGGGGCCCTTTGGCCTTTAGTGCCCCCACCCTACCGTCCTCCCCAACTGCTGTTTCCACTGGCAGTTTGGGGAGCCCTGGCCAATGGCTGTCTTGCCCTTGACATAGCTCTGGAGCCTGTCATGAGGAGTGGCCAGCCATGACACCACTGGCCAACAGCGGTGCTAGCCCCTGCCCAGGGGGAACCCATGGCCAGACACCAGCCCACAACAGCCCATGGGCCACACACACCAGGTGCAGCTGGATGCCATCATGGATGGGGAGGGCTGTGCTGAGGCTCCATCCTCACCAGCCCACATGGTAAATCCCATGCTAGAAGAGGGCTCTCTAAGCCCCCTCCTTTGGCTTTGGTCCCTGCCCCTGGCTTGGCCACACTCCCCTAGCCCTGGGTTTCCCCTGCCTGTAGGATGCAGGGAGGTGGGATACAGTTCAGAACTTTACTGGGCAGCCTGTGTTCCTGTATCTGGGAAGGCACAGACCTCTCACACACTGAGGAAGGTGTTGATGCTGGTGGCAATGTCTTCCTCGGCAGTGGGGGGCAGGGATGTGTAGTGCTGCCACAGGTAGCCCTCCAGGTGTCAGTGGAGGTTGTGGGGCAGCCTGAGCTTGTCCCCACATCATCATAGGTCCTGGTCCTGAACCAGGAGCACAGGTATTCCCAGAGCACCAGAAGGATCATCAGCACCAAGGTGTAGTGGTTCGGGTACCCTGCCACCTGCATAAACAGGTCATTGCACACTGCCCAGGGCTTGCACAGCAGAGGCATGTTCAGGATTCAGTGGCAGCATTGGCGGGGGGGGCAGCTCTGGGGCCCCTCCCCAGAGAGGACCCCTGCAGGGAGCGTGGAAGCATGGCCAGCCCTTCACCTGTTTTCAGGGAGCTCACTTCACTCTGAGCCCAGGTGCCATGGGCTAGGCAGCAGTGAGGCAGAGCAGTTGGGCTGCAAGGAGAGAGGGTGGGGGGAGGGGTCTGGAGCCTTGGCAGCAGGTGCTGCCAGCAGTCTGGCTTGGCCTGGCCCCAGGGGAGCAAGATGGGGTTGGGGGGCTTGGGTGGCAGCCACTTGGGCCTAGGCCTGCCTTGCCTGGGCCTGACCAGGTTTACCATGGCCCCTGGCACCTGTGCATGGCTGTTCTCCAATCAGAGGAGAACTGCTAGTACAGAGCATCTTAGCTCTGAAATGTTGCACATTCTTACAAAAGGCTTCTATCTCTTGCCTTTGCAGGGCCTATATCTGGGCACTAGGGAGAGCCCACCAGTCCCAGCATCACCACTACCCAGCACTAGAGTTGTCCAGCTGCACACCAAGGACTGGACCCTCGTGCTTCAGTGGCTGGTGGCAGTGGCAGAGCAGCGGGAGGTGTGGGAACAGGCCTGGCAAACAGAAGATGTTGCCCGGGTGAAGGCATGGGACAGGCTGCAGTGGGACCACTGGGCACAAATGGAGGCCCTGGAGTAGAAGTACATGGAGCTGCTCTGGCAGCAGCAGGATGCTGATCAGCAGACCACAGACACCCTCCTGGCCCTGGTGGTCCCGTCCATGTCCCCCACTGCCTGACCCCACCTGTGGCTCCACAGGGCCCCTGGGCCCTGCCTAACACCCCGCAGCAGGCCCCCACCTGGGCCTGGGAGGAGGTCCTCAGGTGCCTCCTGCCTGCTGGACTCTCTGGCCCAGCCCTGCCCCAGACCTGCCACCATGCACCTGGGCCACTGCTTTCCCCTGCACCATGCAGCTAAAGACCTGGACACGCATGAGGCTGCCACCCGCTGGGCTCACTGTGGCTCCCAGACCCATAGGAGAACATCCAGAAGCTAGGATGCTGGGCACCTGCTCCGGGGATCTGTCCCCTAGGTCCCCTCCCCCATGACTCCTCACTCTGGGCTTGAAGACCCAAAATATTGTATATAGTTTTGCACTCTTTTATTGTTGGTGGGTGGGGAGGGTGGTGGAGGGGCTCTGTTGGTTGAGGGGGAGGGATGGAGGTGTTGTGAGGGTAATAAAGTTTTTTTGTTTCGTCCATGTGCATGTCCTGAGAGTGGTGCTGGGGGGTGGGCAGGGGGTAGGAGGTGTGTGGGTGGCAGGGCAGATGGGCTGGAGTGGGGAGTGCAGGAAGAAGGGGTTGGCTAGGGTCTCCCAGACCTGATTGTCTGGCCCCTGCTGGTGAGTGTGCAGCGGTTCTGGGACCTGGGGTGGGGGGGAACTGCTTGGATCAGCACTATAGCCAGCAGGGGTGTGGGACACTGGTCATTGTTGGCAGGGCTGGGCTGGAGAAGCAGGGTGCTGGGTGTCACTGGCAGGGGCAGGGGCAGGGGTAGGGGCAGGGGTTGAAGCAGCACTGGTATGGCGAGGCAAAGAGAGAGCTGACATATGGTGCCCCTGTGCTGGGCAGGGAAGGGGCCAGACAGGGGTCAGAGATTCCAACATGGCTGCCAAGTGCTAGCAGATGGCTCTGGCTTCAACATAGCTGCCAAGTCCTGGCAGCCATGTGGGCAGAGGCTGGAGCTCCCCCTGGTGGCCACAGGGGCACATGGCAGGGCTGGAGGGACTTGGCACTAATTTTAGTTAGTTAGTGCTAACTTCAGTGCCAAGTCTCTGCATGTGTTGAGACATGACAAAAATTGCTTAATGCATATTAGCTTAATGTAAAGTAAATTTAGTTGCACTTATTTGCACGTGTAGACACACCCTCTAATATCCAAACTAAATCTGCCCTGTCGGTATATGAGCCCATTGCTTATTGTGCTTTCCTTTGCGGATGCAGAGAACAGTTGATCACTGTTCTCTTTATAACAACCCTTTTTGTATTTGAGGACTATAAAATCCCCCTTCAGTCTTTTCTTCAGACTAGATCATTCTTTGACTTCCAGCCTTTCCTCACATGTTATTTTTCTAGACCTTTAATATGTATTTTTTGCTCTTTGCTAGACTCTTTCCAATTTGTCCATGTCTTTTTGAAGTATAATGCCCAAAACTGGTAACAGTACTGCAGGTAGGTTCTCAGCAGTGCTATGAATGGAATGGAAAAATCCCTTCTGGACAATGCTCTTGTAAATCTTGTAAATACATCTTACTTTGTGTGTAGGGGGAGGGGAAGGCTGGGGGGCAGGGGTGGGGATGGGGAAGGTGGGTTTGCAGTAATATTACATTGTAATTACATTACATTATTGAGCCTGTGATTTACTTCAGGGCTCTCCAGCTTCTCAGAGGTTAGGGATTGATGGATGCACCTACATGAGCTGTGGAACCTCTGGGTCATGCACCGTATGGGCTCCCCTGCTGCTAAGTGTCTCTTACAGGCTCCCCCTGCCACCACGCAGGCTCTCTGTCCTTACCCTCTTGTTGCACAGGCTTTCCTGTCACCTCATGGTTCCCCTTGGGCTCTTCCCACTGTGCTGGCTCCGCCTGGTAACCTTTCACCATGCAGGACCCACCCAGATCCCTAAGCCCCAGGCTGTCCACAACCCACGGGCCATGCCACCCTGCCCCTAGTAGTGGAGGGAGGGGGAGCCTGGAGACCCCAGCTTCAGCAGCAACCAGAGCAATGGGGTGGGTGGAGGCTAAGCAGGAGCCTGTGGGGTGCAAATTAACCCCTGATGGGCCATGTGCATGAAAGCTGTGAGTTGGAAAACTCTGATCTACATCTTTTTCTGTAGTACTGCAGCCTGGCCATTCTCTTCCTATTTTGTATTTGTGTATTTGACCCTAAGTACAATACCTTGCACTTGTCCTTATTGAATTTCATCCTTTTTGCTTTGTACCATTTTTCCAGTTTATTTTGTCATTTTAAAGCCTAATTCTGCCCTCCAAAGAGTCTGCTAACCCATATAACTTGGTAGACAGATGTTATAGATGACACCAAGTGTATACTCAATTCTACTGTCCAAGTCATTTGTCAACATATTCAGCAGTACTGGATCCAGCACAGACCCCTTGGGACCACTCTTGATATCCTAGTTTGACACTGAGCCACTAATACTTACTCTCTGAACATTAGTTATCCCGTGATTATCTATTGTATATGCTGGTATGAATGCTACTTAATGAAATTAAGTTTTATCCTGAGAAGTCGCATCGTCTCAAGAGAAGAGACTGACAAGTTGAAATATTGCCTACACTAAATAAAAGGTGTAAAAATATTTGTAAAGTGTGTTGGGAGAACAAAAACAGCTGATTTATTTTACATTATGTCATGTTGCCTAAAGGCTAATCTTCTCTCAAAGCAGCACCTTTTTTAAAAGCAGGGATTGGCAACCTATGGCCTGAAGCATCTTTAGATCTAGCTCAAGGAGGTTTGGCTTTGGTGGGGGTAGGGGGGTACTTTATCTGCACATGATGCATCACACCACACCATAGCCAGGCACCTGGATGACTGAGCAATGGGGAGTTTTCCTGTGCTGCACTTGTAGCTAGCTTGGCACAGGCACAAGCTGAGCCATTACAGGCTGCTGCCAGGAAGTGTTTCTGATTGCTGTTTAAAAGTGTTCTGGGGTTTTCTAGGCACCATAAATAAGTTGGATAAGAAATAGGATGCATTCATGTTCTAATTGTTTGTCTAAATCAGAATTGTGTGTAAAACTGCTTGAATGCTGGGACTTCAAATTACAAAAAGCAGGTGTGTTTAATTATGTGCTTTTGTTTTGTGGGGATATTTCTTCAGACTTTATAGTGCTCTTTGAGTATGAAATCAGTTTTTTGCAGTTAGTGAATAGTTTGTGAATCATTTCTGCAAACATATCTGACTAAGATTTAGATTCATGTGGCTTTCTTTTAAGTTTGTGAGAAGTCCCAATGATGGTAAAGGTTGGTACGTAAGTACCTTCCTGAATTTGGGTCTCTGTTAGCGGTAGGCATTCACTAGGCCATGTCTCATGTATCAGTGTCCCCATGCTTCAAAATGGTGGTGGGGTGCTTGAACTAAAGCTCATTTGATGAGCTTTAGTTCAAATGCCCCCACTGCCATTTTTAAGCACAGGGACACTGATAGACAAGATGGGGGAGACTGCTGGAACTCAGTAATTGCCACAGTCCAGCAGACTCAGTTAACAGAGTCTGCTCCAACACGCTGGAATTCCCCTATTTAGATAACAAATGACATATATTATTTTTAACTGCAGGAAAAACAGACCCTAGAAAGGAGGGATTTATGTACCCAACCATACTTCACCACTGGATGTTTTAATCCTGGCTAGCGATGGAAAGTATTCTTTGGTATGAGCAAAACTGCTAATAAAAGGACTTCTTTTATAAAAACAGAGTATAGTTTGAATCATTTCTTTCTTTTTCCCCAATAGAATGAGTGAGTACATTAGAGACAAGAAAAAATTGCTGATTTTAATTTTTCCAGAGGGTAAGAAACAGTAGTACTATTCAATTACTATGTTCAGCAATATTGCCATAGTTTCCTGCAAGTCATTTTAATGCTCAAGGCATTACTCTTTATTCCAATTTTGATTGTGTGGAAGTGATTTAGATCTTACTTGATGTTGGAAATTTAAAAAAGTTTGACTCTCCATCACATTATACCAGTTTTATGCCAATCTAGTAATTACCTTGGTATATAACAGAATAATGCAGAGAAGAGATATATCTGAAGGCTATACTGTACTTTTGAGTCAATTATGTAGTAACTCTTGTAACTTTAGTAAACACTTCTGAAGAAAAACTACATTTGTGCCACTTTCTTTAATGTTTTCATTATAATCAACAACAAATGTCTCTTTGTAGCAGGTGTGGCCCCAAGGGCAGCTGTGGCAACCTCTGGTAGCCACTTAAAACCTACTTTGCTCCAGCTCCCTGGTGTATTCCCGCTGTTATTTTTCCTGCCATGTCTTTCATGTTTTGATTTGGAAGGCTCCCTGAATCCTGAGGTGATCTGGGTTGCCTTTAATTGACTTAGCCAGAATCTTGGTTCCACTGTCACTCTCTGGACCCTTACTCTGCTACACAATTATTCTATACCCTGCTGGCCCTTTCAATGCTTTAGGACACTAAATTGCCCTAAGGGGATTAATCATGGCCTCCAGCCTCCTCCATAGCTACACAGATGCCTCATGGATGTCAGTCACCAACAGTTGGTACCTCTGGCTCTTCATCCTTTTTGTTTGTGCCCTGGCCTCTACAATCTTGGGCCTTTTTCTCTGGTTGTCACCTTTGGCCCCAGCCCCCTTGTTTGGGCTTGGCTTCTCAGTCTCAGCCTTGGCCTTGGCTCTCTC
This sequence comes from Crocodylus siamensis, assembly GCF_052110815.1. NCBI lineage: Eukaryota > Metazoa > Chordata > Crocodylia > Crocodylidae > Crocodylus > Crocodylus siamensis. Next base: position 141,546,699 of record NC_143396.1, read on the forward strand.
AGCCACAGCCCAGTCGCACCATTGCTTGGTGCAGGGGTCAAAACCCAGAGTACCCAAGGTACCTTGTCATGGGTCTCCTATCTACCCCTACGGCCACAAACTGGTCCTCTGGTTTTTACCATTCTACAATAATCCCACCATCACCAGTTACTATGGAGTGCCTCTCTCCAGGTTTTCATTCTATTAGGCTATCCTCTACTCAGCTCTGGCCCTCCTGGACCTACCCAGTTGCCACAGTCTCTTCTCTGGATCAGAAGCTGAGCTTGTATTTCTTGGGGCTCCCCCTCTTCCAGTCATATGATCCTCTGACTAGCTACAGATATCTTCCCTCAGCTTAATGAGCAGCCTGCCCTCATCTGTTGCAGTTTGCCTTCCTACTTGCCTAGAGCTCTGCCTTACTGTCTTGCAGCTGGCTCCCCAGTAGCTACCTTGCAGCCCTATAGTTCATATCTTCTGGGTTCTCCTAGCAGCTTATTCTCCTGAGACTGCCCTTACTTCAGCTGCCTACTTCAAACTGCAGCCTTCTAATGCTGCCTTGACTAAGTAGCAAGGATTAAGAGACCCCGCTACACTCTTTATGTCTGTTTTTATTTTTGGCTAGGTACGTGTATAAGCAACACCTCAGTAATGATGTTTAAAAAGGGGAGCTTTGAAATTGGAGGGACCATCTATCCAGTGGCAATCAAGGTAACATCCAATGGTTTTAAATTATTGATGGATTATTTACAGAAAAGTGTCAAGTCAGTAGGACCATGTATTTTTTGTTTTATATTTAATATCATTCATATTTATATATTTAAATATGTTTTATATTTAATTAAAGGTAATAAATACAATCTTAAAAATCTGAAGGCATGTTTATATCAGATGACTGCAATTTCTAGGGACATGTATGTGTAACATGGAAACTGCTATCACAAATGACGTGCTTGACAGGCTTAGTCTGGGATTTTTGATTATTGTTTAATCTGGTGATTGAGATATGGCAATAGGAGTCAGTAGGTTTGGATTATTTTCTTGCTTAGGCTACAGTTTTCTGTGTAACATTGGCCAGATCACTTTACCTCCATGCTTCAGTTTTCTAGACCATGGAATAATAACATTGTCTAATCTTACAAGGCAGACAAGGTTCTTTGGGTGAATATATCTTTTATTAGACCAATTTATATAGTTGGAGAAATTTTTTATAGCAAGCTTTTGGGTTTAAAACCCCTTCATCAGGAGGAGAAGGGGGATGAATTGCTGGGAAGGTGGTCTATGTTTTTAAGTTTTCATAGACCACCTTCCCAGCAACACCCTCCTAGCCACCATGGATGTTACCAGCTTATAAACCAACATCCCACACCAGGATGGTATCCAAGCCTGCCTTACATATCTACAAGAGCAAGATAACAACTCAGAGTACAGACCCAAAGCTACTACTGACCATATACTCTTCATCCTCACACACAACAATTTCACTTTTAATATCCAACACTTCAGCCAGACTGTGGGTACAGCTATGGGCACCAACATGGCCCCACAGTATGCCATCCTTTTTATGAGCCATCTGGAAGAAGAATTCCTCAAGGACTGTACCATCAAACCCTTACTGCTATATTTAAGATATATCAATGACATCTTCATTATTTGGACTGAAAACCTGCAATCTCTGATTGAGTTCCATCAGAAAACCAAGTCTGATCATCATCCCTCCATCCAACTATCTCTTGAATACTCCCAGCACCAACATCTCCTTTTTAGACACGATGATCAGTATACAAAATGGTACAATACAGACCACATTATACAAAAAAGCCACAGACCAACATACATATCTGCACAGAACCAGCAATCCCCTAAACACACCAAGAAAGCTGTGATATACAGCCAAGCCCACAGATATCACCGAATTTGCACCCGGGATTGCCACCTCACCAATCTTAAAAAAGGCTTTCATGCAACAAAGATACTCTTGTAGAGAGATGGATTGCATGTTTGAAAGAGCCACCTGGATACCACTTGAAGAATTGTTGCAGTACAGAAGGAAAACCCCCATGAATCACACGCTGCTGGTTATGACATATCACCCCTTCCTCAAACCCATATGGAAAATCCTCAAAAAGTTGCAACCCCATACTAGAAAGAGGCCCTATTCTTAAAGAGATCTTCCCAGAATCACCCATCCTAGCCTTGAAACAAGCACTGAACATTGCTAACCTCATCACCAGAAGCCAGCCTCCTCAGGCCCAGAACACACTGAATGGATCCAGACCATGCCATGACAAGAAATGCAAAACCTGCCAACACACCTCCACCTCCCCCATAATTACTACACCCCACAACAGAACCATCAGCATTCCTGGATCTTACAGCTGCACCTCCAGAAATGTAATATATCTCATCTAATGCACCAAATGCCCTGATGGAAAATACGTAGGAGAGACCAAACAACAACTTTGCACCAGAATAAATGCACACTGGAAATCTATCAAAGACAAGAATACCCAATTACCCATGGGGCACATTTCTCACAAGAAAACCACTCTCTCTCCAATCTCTCAGTTCTAATCCTCAAAGGGAACTTTCAAAACACTTTTCACAGACAAGCCTATGGCTTCATCAACCTCTTGAATACGTAAAATCATGGACTAAATATAGACATTGGATTTATGACACATTATAACCTGCCTGAGATCGATTTCCCAGGTACCTCTCCACTATCTAACTGCTACATTCATCCTGCTTCTCCCTCCCGCTCCTCCCTACCCAGCCTGTCTCTCACCCACTGACTCCTATTCATTCCATCCAGGAAAAGCATGCACCAATTGCAGAGAATTCCTCAGCCTGATGAAGGGTTTTTAAACCTGAAAGCTTGCTATAAATTTTTCCCCCCAGCTATTTAAGTTGGTCTAATGAAAGATATCATATTCATCCTGTGCCCGTCTCTGCTTAATGATCCGGTCCCACACCACCTTTGTCCACGCAACTGGTCTTACTAGCCTAAGACTTTCATGTAGACCCCAGAGGGCTCCTCGATGGCCTTCTGAGTATCCCCCAAACTCTCCTGCCATGACTTTGGATGGTTCTCCAGTGGAGGGGGTCCCCTTAGAGGATGCCTCCAGAGTTGTCACGTGTCTTGATGGATGCCTATGGGGCTCCAACCTTCCCTACACCCTGGCCACACGCCAACCTATGGGACAAGCCTCAGGATCTTTTGCAACTGGCCCCTTTTGATGTCTTCCCTGGTTCCCACGTGTCCTCCTCTGCAGACTGGTGCCATGGGCTCTAGCCAGAGCTGGAGGGTCTGGTGATGCTCTGCCTTTGGTGCTATCTCCCTCAATGTCCTGCTCATTCCACAATGGATGCTGTTGGTTGTCATCGTGTTCTTATGTGGGGGGGAGTATCACCTCTCTGGACCAGCTTGAGATGCATCTTTGGATGCACGACAAGGTGCAGTTGGCTTTGCTGGCTGTGGTCTGGCATTGGTGGCTCATGTTCATTTTGGAGTCAATAATGACTCCAAGATCCCATTCTGTCTCTGTACTTTCAAGAGGGGAACTCCCCAGCCTGTATGTATGCTGTGGATTTCTTCTCCCAAGGTAGGAGCACCCTGCATTTATCTATGTTGAACCCCATCTTATTCTCATCTGCCCACTTTTGTAGTTTGTCGAAATCTATTTGCAGCCTCTCTCTCCCTTCAAGTGTGTCCACCTTGCCCCACATCTTAATGTTATCAGTAAACTTGGACAGCATGCTTTTCACTCCCTCACACAAGTCGCTGATGAAGATGTTAAACAGTGCAGGCCTGAGGACCGAGCTCTGGGATACTCCACTGCTCACATCTGTCCAGGTTGAATACAACCTGTCCACCACTACTCTCTGGGTGTGCCCCAACAGCTAATTTTTTACCCATCCAACTGTGTAGGCATCAATGCCACAGTTGCTTAATTTATTGATGAGGATGGGGTGAGAGACAGTGTCAAAGGCCTTTATAAAGTTTAGAAAGACTACGTTCATGGCAACACCATCATCCAAGGATTTAGTTACTTGGTCAATAAAGGCAATCAGGTTGGTCAGGCAGGACTTGCCTTTGATGAACCCATGCTGATTGCCCCTGAGCACAATCTCCCCTGCTGGTCCCCCACAGATGTGATCCTTGATGATTCTCTCCAAGATCTTCCCGAGCACCGAGGTGAGGCTTACAGGCCTATAGTTACCTGGGTCTTCCTTCCTCCCTTTCTTGAAAATTGGGACCACATTAGCCAGTTTCCAATCCCTTGGCACCTGGACAGATGACCACGAATGCTCATATAGTTGGGCCAAGGGCTCCGCGATGACCCCTTCCAGCTCCCTCAACACCCTTGGGTGGAGGGCATCTGGACCTACAGATTTAAAAATGTCTAGCCCTTCCAGAAGATCCCTAACTACATCTCATAGATTTCATAGACATTTGGGCTAGAAGGGATCCCGGAGGATCATCGAGTCCAGCCCCCATTCTGCACTGACTGAAGGCCTGACAGAGCTATCCCTGAGATTGTCCCTACCTCTGGTAGGCGGGATGTCCCAGTCCCTGTTCAAGAAAACAGAGGCAAAGAAACTGTTAAAAAAATCAGCTTTCTTGTCTGGTGTAGCCACAAGATTGCATCTTGCAGGGGCCCTACATTGCCTGGTGTCCTCTTCTTGCTCCCAATGTACTTGAAAAAGGACTTTTTGTTGTCCTTCATCCTGGATGCTAGCCTGAGTTCCATCTCTGCCTTGACCTTCCTAATAGCCCTCCTACACTCAGGGGCCGAGGAGGAGTACTCCTCCTTGGTGATAGCTCCTCCCTTCCACTAGTTGTATGCCCCCCTTTTATTCCTCAGGCATTGCTGCATGCCCTTGCTGAGTCAAGGGGGTTTCTGAGCACTCTTACCCTCCTTGCTTCTCTCAGAAACTGTTATCCTTTGGGCCTGAAGGATCACCCCCATAAGGTACGACCATCCCTCATTGACTCCCATCTCATCTACCTTCTGGGCCCTCATTGCCTCCCCCACTAGTTTCCTAAGATTGTTGAAGTTGGCCCTTCTGAAGTCAAGGGCTTTAGCCTTGGTATAAGCCCTTGACACCCTGCGTTGAATAGTGAAATCCAGCAGGTGATGATTGGTTTAGCCCAGGTGGTCAAGGACCTGCAGTCCCCTCACCAGGTCATCCCCCATGGCCAGGACCAGGTCTAGCAAGGTGTTACCCCTAGTGGAGCTATGCACTTCCTGGATAAGGAGAAAGTCCTGTAATACAGCCAGGAACCTACAGGAGTGGTCAGACCTGGCTGTCTACTCATCCCAGCAAATGTCTGGGTAGTTTAGGTCACCCATGACAATAATATCCCTTGACTAACTGCCTCCATAAGTTGACTGGAGAAGTCCTGGTCCAGCTCTGTCCCCTGGCTGGGTGATCTGTAGTAGACACCCACCGTAAAGTCCCTTTTGCCATGCCCCCCTTGTAGTTTGATCTACAGTGTCTCTGCCCGACCCTCCTCTAACCTGAAGCTAATCCTTGATGGTGTGAGGTGCTCTTTGACATAGAGCGCACCCCCCCACCTTTCCTCTCTGCCCTGTCTCTTCTATATAGGGTGTATCCCTGAATGCCCACTGCCTAGTCTTAAGTAGGGTCCCACCAGGTTTCTGTGAGCCCTACTAAGTCTGGGTTCTTACTTGCAATCAGGAGGCACAGTTCCTCCTGCTTATTCCTCATACTACGAGTGTTAGTGTAGAGGCACTTGAGGCCTCCTGAGGGTGCATGTGCCTCCCTCCCACTCCCAGGACAGTTATGGCCCCCTACTCCCAGGACGTAGATTCTTACCTGGGCTTCTGTTCTTCTTGTCACCCTGCATGCTGGTGAAGCATCCTCTCCACTCGAAGCAGCCCCTTTCCCCATGTAGACATGCCAGTGTGATTTCATTCCACCTTTTCCAAGTCCCTGAAAATCTGTTAATGCATCTACTTTTGTAACTGTCATCTTATTCTTAAGGCTACGTCACAAAAAAGTAGCAAGGAGGAGGAGGGACCACCCAATATCTGTATTAACAGTTTTTCAGGGACTCAAGCAGGGTGGAATAGAATCACTCTTTTGTGCCTGAGTCTACTTAGATGGCCCCATGTGAACACTTCTAGCTAGAAGAAAAGATGTGGTTCATACAGGATGATACATGTGCAAAATTCAGTAATTTGTAGCTACTGGGTAAAAAAGTATAGGTAACCCGTATCACATTAAAAAAACACTACCTGTAGCTTTTCTTTGTATATATGAAAGTCAGTTGGAAGCAAAGACCTTGCTTTACAGTACAGATCCTTGGGCAACTCCATATTGCAATAGTAGATGCTGAGGCATTGACAATACTCTCAATAAATAATCAAAATATTGTAAACTATTTCTGAATTTATCTGGAAATGACCTCAAGCCTGCACTGTGCTTATCTTTATTTCCAGGGATGGATGTCTGAAAAAGAAAATGGTCAAAGAGTCTTTCAAAGAAGAGCAGCAGAAGAAATATAGTCAAATAATAGTAGGAAATGGATCAGTGGGCAATGGCATCTAATTAAATGTTCTTAATTTCAAATCCTTTTTTTTTCTTATGATGCTAAATAGAAATTATGTGCTATGTTTTATACATTAAAATTTCAGTCTTTTCCTGCTGTATCTATAGGTTTCTTGCACATGCACAGGGCAGAGAAATAACTTGACAGGATGACATTATATTAGTGAATTACCATATTTACTTGATTTTAAGATGAGCCACCCCCCTCCATTTAATCTGGGGGTGAAAAGCCCCTTATCTTAGAATGAAATACCAGGATGGTTGGGGGCAGGTGGTTGCTGTGTCTAGGGTTCCAGCCCCTACCCAGGGTTGGGGCCATAGCCACAGCTGCTGCCTGCTCCCCTCTACCCCATCGTCACCATCACCACTGCCTCCACCCCTGCCACCTCTGCACCCTGCCATCTCCCATCACACCATGCAGCCTCTGCTCCCCTGCTTGCTCCTCTCCTGTGGGTCCTCCCTTACACTTGCTCTGCACTGGCAGGCTCCATCCACACTGCAGCCTGGGTCCCAGAGTACAGCCCCAGCCTGGCCCCATGGCAGCAGACTGCAGCCCCAGGCTAGAATCGGAACACAGTCTGCAGGTGCAGAGCAAGGGGAAGGGGGTGGGGAGCAGGGACGGGGGGCAGGGGGAAGCAGAGACTGAGGGGGAGGGGGTAGGCAGAGCAGAGGCTGGAGGGAGAGGGCAGGAGGGGGAGAGAGAGATCCTAAGGCAGAGCAGAGGCAGAGGGAGAAGGGGGTCCCAAGGCTGAGGGGGGTCAGGCAGGGGGCAGAGGTGGCGGGGGGGTGGCAGGCACAAGCAGAGAGCAAACTGCTTGACCTTTCCACACCACCTGCCTGCCCCCTTTGCCCCACTGCCTGCCCCCCCTGCAGCAATGAGATTATTAGATTCTATACTTGGAAAACTGTAACAAATTTATAAATTTTCCATGTATAGAGTCTAATAATGGGGGGAGGGGGACATCTCAAATCCAGGGTTGTCTTAGATTTGAGTACATATGGTATGAATCCTTTCATAGGTAAATAATAATTTATTATTACACTGTCAAATTGACTGCAAGGGAACTGTCAGCCTTTAAATGTTAACCATTCTAATACTTTCTTCAACATTCTCCTCTTTTCCAGACTATCCATAGTTGCTTTGTTTTGGAAATGTTCTAATCTTGGCCCTTTGTTGTCTTTAGGAATGGGAAATACTGAAACCAGTGATGAATGTTGATCTATACCCAAATGTATGACTTATATTTTGGATTCTTGAGATGTTGCATTGTAATATCAAGAGGCAGTCTGCCATTTTAAGTACTCTTCCCATCATCACAAAACTGGTGATTGTATGCTACACTGCCCAAAAGGCCAGACAGCTATCACAGGGCATCTGCTTATGTGGCCTGGCTGTCAGAATGACAAAACAGAAAGACTTCACACCTACATCTGGCATTGTTGATTTACACTTTGATGTAATGTTTTTCCATGTCTACATCTTGTCTCTTGGTCTGCCTAGAAACAATTAAAGAAGAACCTGCTTTGCCATGTTCATGGCCTCCAGAATTCCATGTTTTAAATAATTGATAGGTGACTGTTCTGTCAATATTTTTAGCTGTGTTAAGAGTCAACTTCATTGCCTTGTAGTTGTCCCTCTTAAGGTATAAAGCACAGCCCCGCTCCAGAAACCTTATTCACTCTGGGTGTTTGTACGTGTGACAAAAATTAGCCGTCTTGCAGTTTAATTGTGATACACTGTACGTGTGGGTTTTTTACTATTTAAGTGATTTTGCTACATTGCAAACTAAACCACATCTTCATGTAGTTTAGTTTGCAGTGTAGCTATTTGTAATGTTGCAGCCTTTGACAGCTCACCCCGCTGCCATGGAAGAGACATACTGAAGGCAGAAGTAGGATGAGGGGCCTGATCCTTTTTTTTTTTTTCACGGAGCCTGCCTGCATTTGCCTGTGGTGAGCTGCTGGTGGGCCAAGCAGCCCCTGAAGTGCAGAGGGCCCCAGTCCTTGTTTCTGAAGAAGCAACACCCCTTAGGTCTACCCAGGCATGGCTAGTGGGTGGGTGCTGCCCCAGCTCAGGCTTAGGAAACAGTTGGATTGGACTGGGTGCTGCCTGTGAGCTGGAGCAGCAACCAACCAATAGCTGCCTGCCCAGGTGGCCCAGGGGGCTGCTGCCACTGTGGAGGGAAGGTCCAGGGCCCCTTGCAGCTCAGTGTTTGCTGGCAGCTCACCCCCTAGCTGCAGGAGAGGTGGGCAGGCTCCATGGGGGAAAAAAAAGGATCAGGCCCCTTGCCACTTTTTTCCCTGCCTTCAGCGGAGTCTGCCTGCTTGAGCTGCCAATGGGTGTGTGTAGTCCCTCAGCTGCAGGGGGGCCTGGTCTTTACCTCTGTGGTGGCAGCATCCCCAGGGGGTGCCCAGGCAGGATGCTAGCTGCACAGGTGCTGCCACAGCTCACAGGCAGCACCCTCTGGATCCAACTTTCCCCCAAGCCCTCATGGGGAGCACCAGCTGGCAGGCTTACAGCACATGGGGAAAAGTTGGATATGGCAGGTGCTGGCTGCAAGCTGGGGCAGCACCCATGTAGCTAGCACCTGCCTGCTAGTAGCCCACCCAGGCAACCCTACCGGTGCCACCACCGTGGAGGGAAGGACTGGGACCACCTGCAGCTTGGGCCACTTAGCCAGCCAGCAGCTCACCCCCAGCTGTGGGACAGGCAGGCAGGCTCCACAGGGGGGAAAAAAAGATCGGGCCTCCCTGGGGCCGTCTATTTGTGGCCCCGCCACACCGATCCAGGGCCAACTGCCCGCCTTCTCTCCTGCCATGCCTTGTTGTTATTTTGATTGATTGAAAGATCTTAATCAAACGGGAGGCTGCCTATTTTTGGTCTCGGTGCTTTAGGCACTATCTGCGGCTCCTGTCCTCCCCTTATACTGCGGCCCAAGCCTTGCAGATGTATCCGGTGTTGTTCAGGTCTGTCCTACTCCCTGCTGCGCAGACACTTTCTGGCTTATCCCTCCATCTGTACCCTGGCCGGCGCCTTCTAGCTCATCTCAGAGTCCGTGCCCCTACCGGCATCCTCTAGCCTGTCCCACACTGCCTGCTCCGGGCCTTCTCGCCTGTGCCAACTCTGGGGCTCCTCACTGCCCCCTAACTCCGGAGCTCCTCCCTGGCCCCCTTCCTTTGGCTCTGGGCTCCTCACTGCCCCCTGGCTCTGGGCTTCTCACTGCCCCCCTAGTCGGGGCTCTTCGCTGCCCCCCTAGCTCTGGGGCTGGGCCGATACGCCCCAAACAAAGCTGCACCCCTTCCAGCACCAGGAGACCCCACGCTATCGTGGAGCTCCTATGAGGCCTCCTCCAACCCCTTATAGCCTCACCCGGTCCTCCGGTGAAACAGAAAACACAAAACGCAAAGCCCCCAGGCTACAACATAAAAGCTAGACCGTTCTGGTCAAAATACGAATCTCTCCCTACCAGAGCGAGAGAGAGAGAACGCATCAACCCCCAGCAGGAACCAGGGGATATTCCGACTGTCCTTTGTTCTGACTGAGTTCCTCCTCCCTCGGCTGCTGGAGGGGAACTGCCCTCCTGGCCTTCTGCCTGAACTTAAGAAGGGCTAAGCTCCGCCCCTTCCTGGCTCTAGGTTTCCCTGGTTGCTAGGGCAACCAGCACCTGCAGTCCTGGTGACTGGCAGCTGCGCTTCCCCCTTCCCGCCACTAGGGGTCTCTCCTGAGCTGTTTCTGCTCTCAGTTGCAGGGCACCTGAGAGCTCTGCAACAGGGCCCCTCACTATAACAGTGTTGTAAGCCCCTAAATTGAAACAATGATTTTTTAATCATTGCAGTTAAAAACCCACCATTTCAATTTAGGGGACTAAACCCCCATCACATGTACAAGTGGCCTCTGAAGTTTAGGGACTTAAAATGTAATGCTCCACTGACACCTTCACAGATATTCCTTCCCCCCACACAAGGGGTCCTTGAGAATAGAAAATTCGAAATTCTGGGGAAAATGAAAGAACCTTCTTTTTACATGATAAAATAAAGTTAATAAAATGCAAACTGATTTTGGGGTTATGGCAAACCAGACAGTCCCGCTTACTGAAGCTTGGCTTGTTGAGGCCCAACATTTTTATTCATAAAACAGTCCTCACCCACCTTCCCCTAGTTCAAAAATTAAGTTAGATTAATCTTTATTCATTCAGGATATATAAGGAGTAGTTAAATGTCACCTTTTAAATAATACTGCAAAATACAAGCTGGTGCCTAAAACACTGACTTACATGATAAGAATGAGCAGAAGCTATACCATGCAAGCAGAGGCATTTCCTAGTGATTGCTGTAAATGATTGTAAAGAGCTAGGATATTGTTTGGTGGAACCATGGACATCTATATTTTTAAGAAAAGTATGGGAGAATATGAAAAAGCAGGGAAAGAACAGCCAGGAACACAGTTAGGAGAGACACTGGGAATCTGGCCCTAAAAAAACAGTCAGAGGGGAAGATTTTAGCCTAAGTAATTACTGAAAAGAGTTTTGGTCACTGTCTTCTTTCAGGCACAAGGGAAGGACTTTTTATACCTGGAAGCTTGTCTAACATCTCTGTCAACTATATAGCTGGTTCAGTAAAAGTTATCAGTAAGAAAATCCTTGCTTCTTGTATATTTCCTGGACCATCACAGTTACATTACTTTAACTCTACTACAATACAGACAGTGTCTCTTGTTGTTTGCTGCCTTTTGTGTTCAGGGACACAGGACTTTATATAGCTTGCACCATTAAAGCAGCTGCCTCCATTATGAATTTCTTCTCCTAAGTAAGAAAGAGACCCTGGATTTGTGGCTGTTCAGCTCAAACTGAGTAGCAGTATCAATGGGTATATGCAGAAGAGAACCCATAACGTTAACAGTGAATTTAATTAAATTAAGCAGCTATGTGATTGTGAAAACCACCTTCCTTACTGGTGCAATTTGTTGTACAGATGCCTGCAGAAACCTAAACATTAGATATTTACTAGGGAACTACCTAAATTGCAGTTTTGTGAATTTTGCAGAAACCACAAAAAACAGTGTTGTCCATTATTACCGGGAAATCCAGCATTGGTCATAATTTCATAGATTTCACAGACATTAGGGCTGGAAGGGACCTCAGAAGATCATCAAGTTCAGCCCCCTGCCCGAAGGGCAGGAAGTCAGCTGGGGTCACAGGATCCCAGCAAGATAAGCATCCAATTTACTCTTGAAGGTGTTCAACGTAGGTGCTTGAACCACCTCCGATGGCAGGCTGTTCCAGACCTTGGGGGCTCGGACAGTAAAGAAATTCTTCCTTATGTCCAGCCTGAAACAGTCTTGCAGTAGTTTATAACCATTCAACCTCGTCATCCCTTGGGGTGCTCTGGTGAATAAATGTTTCCCCAGATCCTGGTGGTCACCCCTGATAAACTTATAGGTGGCCATCAGATCACCCCAAGCCTGCGCTTTTCCAGGCTAAAGAGCACCATGGCTCTCAGCCTGTCGTCGCAAGGTCTGTTTTCCTGACCTCTGATCATGCGCGTGGCTCTTCTCTGGAATCTCTCAAGCTTCTCCACATCCTTTTTGAATTGTGGAGCCCAAAACTGGATGCAGTACTCCAGCTGCAGCCTCACCAAGGCCAAGTACAACGGGAGAATGATGTCCCGGTATTTGCTTGAGAAGCATCTATGGATGCAAGCCAGCATTTTGGTTGCTTTACTAGCTGCAGCATCTCATTCCAGGCTCATGTTCATCTTGTGGTCAATGATGACACCCAAGTCTCTTTCTTCCGTAGTGCTAGCCAGCGGAGCACCACCAAGACTGTAAGGATGCTGCAGGTTTTTCCTCCCAAGGTGGAGAACCTTGCATTTTTCGGTGTTAGACACCATCAGGTTATCATCCACCCATTTACTGAGCCTGTCCAGGTCTGCCTGGATCACCCGCCTGTCTTCTCATGTGGATGCTTTGCCCCAAAGTTTGGTTTCATTGGTGAACTTGGCCAGTCCGCTTCTGACTGCAATGTCCACATTATTAATGAAGATGTTGAACAGTATGGGTCCAAGGACACAGCCTTGGGGGTCCCCACTGGTCACAGGGCACCATGACGATTGACTTCCATCAATTACTACCCTCTAGGTCCAACCACGGAACCAATTTCCCAGCCAGCAGATCGTGGTGGACCCAAGGCCACAGGTGGCCAGTTTTGCCAAGAGGTGATCATGGGATACCAGATCAAAGGCTTTTTTGAAGTCAAGGTATATGACATCAATCTTTTCTCCCTTGTCCAGGTGATAGGTCACCTGGTCATAGAAGGAAATGAGATTGGTCAAGCAAGACCTACCCACAACAAACCCATGCTGGCTATCCCTCAGGATGTTAGCGTTGGCCAGTCCATTAAGGATGGCCTCTTTAATAAGCTTTTCTAAGATTTTCCCCAAAATAGAAGTGAGGCTGATGGGCCTATAGTTAGCTGGATCCACTTTCCTCCCTTTCTTGAAGATAGGCACCACATTGGCCTTCTTCCAGTCTTCGGGCACTATACCAGAGCACCAGGAATTTTCAAAGATTCATGCTAGAGGCTGGGCTATGATGCTAGCCAGCTCCTTGAGTGCCCTGGGGTGTAGATTGTCAGGGCCAGCTGACTTGAAGGTATCCAGCCTCTCAAGGTGTTCCTTCATGAGGTTGGCATTGATGGAGGGCAGGAGATCATCCTCACCTGGACCTCCCTGTCCTGTAGCAGGCATGGGCGTCCCATAGGACTGATGAAAAACTGATGCAAATTACCCATTTAATAGGTTGGCTTTTTCCTGGGCGTCGGTTGTCAGTTGTCCCGTCTGGTTCAGAAGGGGTCCAATGTTGCCCTTGCTTTTCCTCCGGCTCCCCATATATCTGAAAAAGGACTTTTTATTGTCCTTGATACTCAAAGCTAGTTGGAGTTCAGTTGCAGGCTTGGCTTTCCTGGTTGCTCCCTCCAGGAGTGGACAAGTGCAGAATATTCCTCCTTGGAGGTGAATCCCACCCTTCATCCTTTGTAGGCCTTTCTTTTTAGCCTCAGGAGGTGTGCTAGATCCCTGGAGAGCCAGGGGGGCTGCTGTGCCCTCTTGCTGCCTTTCTTCCGAGATAGAATAGACTTAGCTTGTGCATTGAGGATCGCTCCTTTGAGAAGCCACCACTCTTCCTGAACTCCCCTCCCCCTGGGGTCATGGTCCCTTAGGGCCTCACTGACAAGCCTCCTGAGCTTGTCAAAGTCAGCTTTCCTGAAGTCAAGGACTTCAGTGTTGCTGACTGACTTGCCAGCTTTACGGTGGATGGTGAAGGTAATCAGCTCATGGTTGCTGTCACCCAGCTTCCCATTGATCACTAGGTTGCCGAGTTGCCAGTACCAGGTTGAGCAGTGCTTTACCTCTCGTTGGCCCATAGACTTCCTGGGTCAGGTAGAGGTCATCCATGCAAAATAGGAAGCTTTGCGACCGCTCGGATTTTGCTGAGTGATCGTCCCTTGAGATGTCTGGATAATTGAAGTCACCCATGACAACCGTGGTCCTGGAGCATGCGGCCTCAGCCAGTTCCTGGGCAAACTGCTGGGGGGGTGGGGAATGAATTTAAGACCACCCTCCATAGATTCTATGCACGGAAAATTATTACAAATTTATAATTTTCCATGTATCCAGTCTAATTTTTGCATGGTCATCTTTAATTCAAAGTCGCCTTGGATTTAGGTAAATATAATAAAATATATAGAGGTGGGTTGAGAATAGTTTAAAACCATTTAAAGCACTTTATATTGGTCCCCTGATAAACCAAATGGGACAACTGACACTCAGGATAAAGCTAACCTATTTAATGAGTACTTTGCATTGGTTTTTCATCAACCCAAAGGGTCTGCCCTGCCTAGCAAGATGTGGGAAGGCCAGGGTGAGGGTGAATTTATACCCAGCATTGGTGTAGACCTTGTAAAGGAACATCTTGAGAGGCTGGACACCTTCAAGTTAGTGGGTCCTGACAGATTGCACCTCAGAGTACATAAGGAGCTGGCAGGAGTCATAGCCCAGCCACTGGCAAAGATTTTCAAAAACTCCTGCCATTCAGAGGAAGTACCTGAAGATTGGAAGAAGGCCAATGTGGTGCCCATCTTCAAGAAAGGGAGGAAAGTAGATCCAGGAAACTACAGGCCAATCAGCTTGACCTCTATCCCTAGTAAGATTCTAGAAAAAAATCATCAAAGCGTCCATTCTTGAGAAGCTGGCTGATGGCAACAACCTGAGGGACAGCCAGCATGGGTTTGTTGTGGGTAGGTCTTGCCTGACCAATCTTATCTCCTTCTATGAACAAGTGACATATCACCTGGACAAGGGAGAAGAGGTTGCTGCCATATATCTGGACTTTAAAAAAACCTTTGATCTGGCATCCCATGATCGCCTCTTGGAAAAATTGGCCAGCTGTGGCCTCGGCTGCATCACAGTCTGATGGCTGGGTAATTGGCTCCGAGGCCGGACTCAGAGTGTGATTGTCAATGAAGTGAATCATTGTGGTGCTCTGTGACCAGTGGTGTCCCCCAAGGCTCTGTTCTTGGATCTGTTCTCTTTAACGTCTTTGTCAACAACGTGGATACTGGTGTCAGAAGTGGACTGGCCAAATTTGCTGATGACACCAAATTTGCAGTGTCCACATCTGAGGATAGGATGGTGATCCAGGCTGACTTGGGTAGGCTGAGAAAGCAGGCAGATACGAAGCTGATGACTTTCAATATCGACAAATGTAAGGTACTCCACCTTGGGGAATAAAAACCCCTGCAGCATGTTTATAGGCTCGGCAGTGCCACACTTGCTAGCACCAAGGCTGAAAGAGACTTGGGGGTCATGACTGACCACAAAATGAACATGAGCCACCAATGCAATGTTGCAGCTGGTAAAGTAAACCAAACTCTGGCTTGCATCAATAGATGCTTCTCAAGTAAATCTCAGGATGTCATTCTCTCGCTGTACTCGGCCTTGGTGAGGCCTCAGCTGGAGTTCTGCATCCAATTCTGGGCTCTACAATTCAAGAAGGATGTGGAGAAGCTTGAGAGAGTCCAGAGGAGAGCCACACACATGATGAGAGGACAGGAGAACAGGTTTTATGACGAGAGGCTGAGAGCCATGGGACTCTTCAGCCTGGAAAAGCGCAGGCTCAGGGGTGACCTAGTGGCAGCATATAAGTACCTTAGGGGTATGCATCAGGATCTGGGGGATTCACTAAGGGCAAGTCATGCCTGACCAACCTAACTGCCTTCCATGATGAGATGACTGGTTCTGTGCATGCAGGGAGACCAGTGGATGTCATGTACCTTGATTTTAGCAAGGCTTTTGATACTGTCACACAACATTTTCACAGGCAAGCTAAGGAAGTACAGGCTGAATGAATGGTCTGTAAGGTGGATAGAAAACTAGCTGAAGCATCAGGCTCAGAGGATAGAAAGAAATGGTTTGATGTCCAGTTGGCAGCCAGTATCAGGTGGAGTGCCCTAGGGGTCAATTCTGGGGCCAGTCTTGTTCAATGTTTTAATCAGTGACCTGGAAGAAGGCATGAAGTGTACACTCAGCAAGTCTTCAGAAGACACCCAGCTGGGGGGAGCAGGAGTGTAGGGTTAGGATTCAGAGTGACTTAGACAAATTGGAGGATTGGGCCAAAAGAAATCCCATGAGGTTCAACAAGAATAAGTGCAAAGTCCTGCACTTAGGTTGGAACAATCCTATGCACCAGTACAGGGTGGGAGCAGACTGGCTGGTAGCAGTTCTGCAGAAAAGGACCTGGAGGTTACAATGGACAGTAAGCTGAATATGAGACAACAGTGTGCATTTGTTGCCAAGAAGGTTAATGGCATACTGGGCTGCATTGGTAGGTGTGTTGCCAGCAGGTCAAAGGAAGTGATTATTCTCGTCTATTTGGCACTGGTAAGGCCACATCTTGAGTACTGTGTTCAGTTTTGGGCCTCACTACAAAAAGGATATGGGCCAATTGGAGAGAGTCCAGCGGAGGGCAGTGAAAATGGTGAAGCCTAGTCTAGATTGTCATGCAGAACTCATGACAGCATACTGAGTTTTCAACCTCCTCTTATTTGGTTTCAAGCTGCCCTTCATAGCCCAGCTCTGGGCTTCTCTCCTTAATCATCATCCCCTACATGGAAGGCTAGAAACTAGGTGCTAGTCCAATTAATACCAAGACAGCAGAAGTCTCACCACCACCCAGTTAGAATGACCACTCTCACTGCAGAGTGATTTGACCAGGTATTCCAATCCATTAAAACTACTTGTAGGATCAGTTGAGCAGGGAGTGGTGTGGAATTCTACACTGTGTAGGGAGGGATTGCCATTCTCACTGAAGTATATAACAGATATAGTAGGCATGTTCTTCTAGAGAATATGCAAAGAGTTCCTCACCAACTACTCTGAAGATTTTCTATTCGTTCTTCTCATCTGTGACATTTTCCACTTTCAGTAAAAACATTTCCTGCTATAAAATGTTTCTCTATCTTTAGTAGTAATGTTTATGAGTATTTTTTCTTTCTTGGGTGTGATTCTATTTAAACTGTGAATTCATGCTCTCTCATGGCCTTTATTTTGCCTTTCTGTTGTGTATGGTCTGTACTTTTAATACGTTAACAGATTCATGAACTACAAACATTTTGAAGCAGTTCAGAAGCAAACAGTCTGAGTACTGTCCACAGAATCCTTCTGAGCTTCTGAGATGCCTGATATCAAATGAGACTGCTGCAAAATAAGCATATGATGAAATAAAGAAATAAATGCTGGTTTAGAAGTCCGAGGTATTGGGCAGAGAAGCTCAAATTCAGAACTGCTTGCTTGGATTTAAATGGTGGGCCAGATCCTAATTCACCAGTAAGTTACCTCAACCTTGGCATCTGAGGGGACTTTTGCACATGCTACAAGTGGAGGTGGTGGCAGCACCTTAATTAGAGTGGCTCCAAGAGCCATTCTAATTAAAGTGCCTCTATGTGTCATGTATCAGTGTTCCTGCACTTAAAAATAGTGGCAGGGGTGCTTTGCTTGTTTGATGAGCTTTAGTTTAAATGCCTTCGCTGCCATTTTTAAGCATGGAGATGCTGATACACGAGACGCAGGAGGCTGCTGGAGCATGGTGAGAAAATGTCACAGATGAGAAGAAAGAATAGAAAATCTTCAGAGTAGTTGGTGAGGAACTGTTTGCATATTCTCTATAAGAACATGCCTACTATATCTGTTATATACTTCATTAGGACTTGATTAATCGAGTATTCTCTGATGCACTTGAATTCCAGCGTCTGGGGACAGCCAAGGAATATCTAGATCACTTTGGGTCTTCTTACACAGTAATTGTGGGCATCTCCTAGAGCTCTTAATGAATGTTCCCTCTAAAGAGCAGCTGTCCATGAGCGTGCCGCCTGGGTCCGTGAGCACGTTGCCTTGGTCTGGTGTGGGAGACTTACTGAAGAGGCCTGGGGGCCAGAGGCTGGAGCTGGGGGCTGGGGCCAGAGTCTGGGGCTAGGGGCCAGAGGCCGGAGCCAGAAGCCTGGGGCCAGGGGCCAGGGGCCAGGGACTGGAGCTGGGAACTGGGGGCCAGGGGCTGGGGCCAGGGGCCGGGAGCTGAGCTGGGGGCCAGAGGCTAGAGCTGGGGGCTGGGGGCTGGGACTAGGGGCCAGAGGCTGGAGCCAGGGGCTGAGACAAGGGGCCAGGGGCAGGAGCTGGAGGCTGGGGCCAGGGGCTGGGAGCCAAGCTGGGGGCCAGAGGCTGGAACCGGGGGCCAGAGGCCAGGGGCTGGGGCCAGGGGCCGAAGCTGGAGCCTGGCGCAGGCTCTGCCAGCTCTGGGGAAATGCTCTGCTCCCCAGCATCAGGGCCAGGGAGTGGAGCACTTCCCCGGAGCCGGCAGAGCCCACGCCCATGCCAGCCTCTATCCCTGCCTTGCCTCACCTTGCAGAGGAGCCGCTGTGTGCTCCAGTGAAGCTCTGTTGGCTCTGCGACACTACTCCACTCCTTGGCCCTGACGCCACCTGCTTCCTCACTCCCTGAGGTGATGCAGGGGAGCAGAGCAGTGTCCCAGAGCCGATGGAGCCTCACTGGGGCTCCACTCCCCGGCCCTGATGCAGGGGAACAGAGCACTTCCCTGGAGCCAGTGAAGCCCATGCCAGGCTCCCGCCCCAGCCTCTCCTGGTGTGCAGCCTTAAAAAGGCTGTGTGCAGGGACACTTTTAATTGGCACGCGCGCACCTTAGAGGGAACCTTGTTATTAACCCATAGGTTGTCTGCCCATTAACACCTTAAAGTGGCTTAAACCACATGTTATGTGGTTCAAAGTTATGCCACTCCAGGGCAGGATTATCTCTGATCCGCACTATCAAAGCTCCAGTTCCATTAGCTCCAATGGCCACTCCCCACAGACTTGCTGCTCAAGTTGAAGTCCTCCAGTGTCCCAGGATGCAGTGGCCCCTCCTGTCACCACCTGTTCTGTGTGGACAAACTTTCTGCCTACAGCTCATAGTCTACAACAGGAGAATGACGGCCTGGGATTTGCTTGAGAACCATCTATGGATTCAAGCCAGCGTTTTTCTTGCTTTACAAGCCGCAGCATCACATTGAAGGCTCATGTTCATCCTGTGGTCAACCATGACCCCCAAGTTCCTTTCATTCATAGTGCTAGCCAGCGTAGCACTGCCGAGCCTATATGCATGCTGTGGGCTTTTCTTCCCAAGATGGAGAACTGTAACAGGGAACCCTAGCCCTGTCACCATAAGACAAGTCCACCCCTTCAAGGCCAGAACTTTCTGGGCATGGAGTGCTGGTGAGGGGGTTGAGTGCTAAGCCTGGGCAGCTAGTCAGTTGACTGGAAGGGGCTGGACAGGACTATAAAAATCCTGGGCAGAGCGACAGTAAGAGGCCAGCAGCCAAAGGGGAAGGAGTGCATCTCAGAGCTCCCTAGAGAGGCTTGGTGAGTGGTCCAAAGGCTGGAGGAGGGGAACTACGAAAGTCTCAGAGAGACGGCAGCTGCCCCAGAGTAAAGACTGTAGCTGATGGTGGGGAGCCAAAGCATGAACCCAGTGTAAATGTAAGCTGGCATGCTGCTTTCCTTAATCGCATTTTTTTGGTGGCAGTTATTGCCCATGGACGGGACTGTTTATTTTTTTTTTTGGTTACTGAATAACACCGGTGATTTGGGTGAGGCTATTAGGGGAAGGAGGGGGCCTCATTTGGGGGCCCACTACAGAGTGGGGACCCCAGCAACAGCAAGGGCATGGCTTTTTGGGGGCGCAGACCCTGGCGCCAGAAGGCACAATCTTAAAAGGCCAGGATGGTCTGGTGTATCTGGGGTGCAATTTTATTTATTTTTCTTTTGTGGACTGGGGTGATGTGAGTTTGGGGGCCACTCCTCAGATTTGAATTTGTGGCCCTCTGGCTGTACAGCTGGTGGCCAGGCCTCTGGGCCAGGGAGGCCAGGCTCCAGACTAGAGCAGAAAAGAGGATCATGAGCCTCAAGACACCAGAAAGGCTAGAGCCTTGGAGTCAATCTCTGTGTGGTGGAGTTAGAGGGGGAGGCCTAGCTAGAGAGATACTGGGGTCAAAGCCTGTTTAGGCGAAAGGCCCCAACATACACAATACAATAGGCAGTCTCCCGCTCGCAAGAACATCAGCATAATAATTTCCATCAAGACATGGCAGGAGAGTAGAAAGTGGGACATAAGAACTTTAACAAAGACTCCAAGGGTGCCCCACATAAGGCGCAGATTGGCAGGGAAGATGGCACTGGGAAGGGTGACCTGTTACATTTTTCAATGTTAAACACCATCAGGTTCTCATCTGTCAATTTCCTGAGCCTGCCAAGGTCAGCCTGTATTGCCTTCCTGTCCTTAGGTATGGATATTTTTCCCCGCAGTTTGGTGTTGGTGAACTTGGCCAGTCTGCTTCTGATGCCAATATGCACACTCAGGATGGTGGAGGAGGTGTTTTTGTTGTGTTAGGAAACAAATTGCTCAGAGGGGAGATGATTAAGCCCAATCCTTGTTGCTGGTGGCAGGTGCATATGCACCTCCAGGCAGAGGAATGGGGAAGGGCTGGGGTTGTGCTGCCCTGGGTCCCTTCCTAGCTATGCACCTCAGGGCACATGTGCAGCTGCTACTGCAGAGGCTCTGGACCCCAGTGCAGCTGTTTGTAGTCTCCTGGATGCCTGCCACAGTTGCCCCAGGCTATGGGCAGCTGCTGCCTTCCAGGAAGTCTAGGAAGCTTACAGAAGGGCTTGCAGCCTCCTAGCTGCCTGCTGCAGGGAGCCTGGGGTTTCATGGCTGGCAGCAGCTGCCCAGAGCCTAAGCCAGCTGTGGTGTACTGAGCAAAATGGCTTTGCATACCATGCTCTGGTACATGCTGACCCTTGATGTCGGCTAAAAATAGTTTCATAGTAGCCAGGGTCAGGAGGGACCTTAACAGATCCTCTAGCCTGACCCCCTGCCACAGGTAGGAATGAATGCTGGGTTCACAAGACCCCAGACAGGTGAGCATCCAGATTTTGGCCACCCTAACTGTAAAATATTGCCTTCTGATTTCTAACCTAAACCTATTCTCCATCAGCTTATTACCATTGTTCCTTGTCACCCCAGGTGTTGCTGAGGAGAAAACGGCTCTACCTATTTGCCATTGATCTCCCCTGATGAGTTTGTAGGCAGCCACCAGGTCCTCCCTCAGCCTCCTTGCTGAGGCTGAACAGGTTCAGGTCCCTCAGTCTCTCCTCCTATGGCCTGTCCTGCTGCCTTCTCACCAAGCAGGTGGCCCTCCTCTGAACCCTCTCCAGGCTGGCCACATCCCTTTTGAAGTGTGGCGCCCAGTACTGGATGCAGTACTTCAACTAAAGTCGCATAGAGGGGGAGTATCACTTCTCTGGACAGGCTTGAGATGCACCTTTGGATGCATGACAAGGTATGCCTGGCCTTGCTGGCTGTGGTCTGGCATTGGTGACTCATGTTTAACTTGGAGGTGGGCTGGGTCTGATTGTCCTGGTCTTTGACTCCCAACAAACAGGTGGAGGGTGAGGGGGGCAGGGAAGGACAGTCATTTACACCCACAATTTGAATGACAATTAATTGGAATGAGCCCCAAGGAAAAAATGTTATCTCACAACTTTACAGGTACTTAAAGTGGGATATTGGACTGTGTAGGTGGCCAGTACTCCTGGTTTTCGCCAAGGGTGTCCTGGTGAACAGTTGTTCACTGAGCCCCTGATGTATTCCCTTGATGTAGCAGTAAGCTGCTATGTAGTCCCCTCTCAGCTTTCTCTTTTTCAGGCTGAAAGGTCCCAGGCCCCTCAGCCTTTCCATTTACTTTAGTGTCAATTGACTTTAATGTAAATGACAATCAGGCTCTTATCTCAATATAATTTGGGTACTGTAATACTCTAAACAGTTTCTTCAATTTTACGGTGTCACAAATGACTGTCAGTGCCTTTGAAGTAACACAAAGTTCAGTGGGTTTATCTAGGCTAAACTTGGATTTAAAAAACAAAAAAATGGCACAAACGCTCAGCTACCTATAGAAAATGTGGTGGTAGTAATGACTTACAGGACAAGCACATTTAGAAATAATTTTTAAAGAATAAATGGACAGCTAGCACATGTTCTATGAATGTTATAGACATGAACACCGTGTATATTAAGTCTGTGGGGGGGCCAGCTCTTTGGCTATGCCAAATATTAGGCCCTGTATCCTCATCAAGTGTCACTTTGATTGTCTTGCTGTTGAATCTGCCAGTCTCCTTTCTGCTCCCTGCCCAGTTTGCTGCATACAACACATGCTGCCCATGAGACTTTTGATACACATGCTGCAGGTTGGCCACCCCTAGTTTAAGTATGTTAGTGGACATGATGTAGGTGGGTATACATAGTTAATGTTGTCTTAGACTCTCTACCAATTCATTCAACATTTATTAAAATGCCTGTAAGTTGTTCACTGAGCTCTTACTGAGATGTACGGGTGTGTGAAGTGAGCTGTATTCAATTTGGATTCGGCCTGAATTGGGGACAGTGATTTAATTTGTTGATTTGGATCACTGTCCCTGATTTTGATTTGGCCGAATCTGAAGATTTGATGTTGATTTGGAGAATCAGCAATTTGGACAGCTTTAAATGTTTTTTCTACATACCTTGAGGTACCAGGCATGGCTCACGAACACTGTGATGCTGCAGTGGATGGAGCCTCCCACAAGGGTGCAGGGGGGCCCCCCACTTGCTTGGCAGTGAACCCGGAAGTGGACTGGAAGTACTACTGGTCCACTTGTGGGTCCACCAGGGAGCATGTGAGGGGGCCCCCCTGGAACCACCCACACTCATCCAGCTTGGCGATCAGCCACAGGGGGACCCTAGGTGCCCTCCTGGACTCAGGAGGCACCAGTCGCTGAGCCAGGGGGATGTGGGAGGGTGGGCCCTGTGCGCTCCCTGGGAGACCAGGAAGTGGACTGGAAATGCTTCTGGTCCACTTCCAGGTCTGCTGCCGAGCGCACTGGGGAGCCCCCTGTGCTTCTGTGGGACACTCCATGCACCCCAGCATTACAGCATTCATGAACTACCTGGTACTCTGAGGTATGTAGAAAAAACATTTAAAGCTATGTCTATGTCTGAATCGCCGAATCTCTCTCAGTTGATTTGGAGGGTTCTGATTTAATTCAGAGGGAGATTAAAGGTCTCCTGATTCGATTCAGAGATTTGGCCACCAAATTGGGCTGAATCTCCACCAAGTCAAGTTAGGGACCAAAGCTTATGCTCTAATGCTTTGAGACCCTGTTTTGCCTTTCTTCAGATGCTTTTTTCTCTTCAGTATTTTTTTCCTGCTGCTCTTTTCCACCCTGTGTTTCTGTGGGTGACACAAATGTACCTGTCACTCTGACCTATAGCTAACCTTCTCTGTTTTAAGAGCAAATATACAATATGCCAGACTGTTCCCCACTACTCTGCTATTTGACTTACTGCGTAACAGTAGTGTAACTGGGGTGTGGGAGTGGGGTGGGGGGCAGAAATAGCAGCTGTCACAGTGATTCCCCATGTGCTGCTATTGCCAGGACATATAGCTACCCTGTTATGGCTCTGCTTTATGATGTACTTAATATTGCTGTTAAGGAGCTGTACCTGTAATAAGCAGTATAACATGCTTTACAGACAAGGCAAAGAATGCCATCTAGTGGTTCCAACTAGTTCTATAAAATTATTCTCCTGCAGGTTTTGATTGCTGCATTTAAGATGGAATCTGTTCTCAGTAGATGTGTCCACACAAGATATTAACTGCACAGTAGCATAGTTTACTATGCAGTAAGAATGTCCGTCTACACATGGACATGCTTACTATGTAGTAAATCTTGCTAATCATGAGTAAATTTGTACCTGCAAAATCACATGCCCCCAGATTTGTGCAGGGGGGGGGCGCTGCTGGCTGCCCCTTGGGGCCTCCATGGCCCAGCAGGTGAGACCTGGTGTAGCAGGGTAGAGTGGGGTAGGGAAGCTCGATGTCACTGCTGTGGGCCCTGTGCCACCCTGTCGAGGTGCCCCCTGCCCACCTGGCAGTAGCAAGGGGCACAACCCCGCACTACCACTGTCACTGCTGCAGGCTGGGCAGGGGGCATGTTGCCAGGGAGGCATTTGGCTTGTGGTAGTGGCACCAAATTTCCCTGCCTGGCCCTGCTCTGCCCTGCTATGCCAGGTCTTGCCAGCTGGGCTGTGGAGTGAGAGCAGCAGGGTGGGGAGCCTGAACCTGCAGTGGGCAGCTCACATCTGCATCCTGTATGGGCTCCACTCTGGCTGTGCCACCCACAGGGGAGGGTGAGCTGGGCTCTGCACTCCATTCCACTCTGCCACAGCAGCTGCCTCCCGTGGGCTGGGTAGCTGTGGGTGGGGAGTAAGGAGCACCAGCGTGGGGGGCGGGATGTGTGTGGGGAGTGACAGATTTGGGGGGTTTTAATCAGAGAATTTGTGTGTGTTTATCAGAGAATTTAGGATTTTAAACAGATAAAACCAGGATCCCTGGTCATGAGAAGCTGCATTTAAACTACATAGGACAGCGATTCCCAAACTCTGACGGATTGCGCACCACCAATTTAAAACGACCACTAACCTTAAGTACCACTGGCAATTTTTTTGACAGATAAAGTCATTGTAATAGATCTGTTAATGCATACCACTGATGGGTTTTCCGCGTACTACTGGTGGTACCCTTACTACATATTGGGAACTGCTGACGTAAGAGATGCAGGTGTCTCCCACGATACTTTTTGGCCACCCCTGATATATACTGATATATGAATCTTTTAATTCCCAATTTTTTTTCTCTAGATTTCTAGCAAATCATTGAACAAATCCAGGGTCAATTATTACAAGCAAAGGTTACTTTTAAATGAAAGTGAATCTGAATCTGCCTCGTGTGGTGGTGCTTCATCTTTTCACCTAACTCTAGGCACTCCTGTTTTACTTCTAGGCAGTGTTCCCTCTAAGGTGTGCGCCATGTGTGGCCATGCAGAAGCGCTCATACCGCGCTGCCAGGTACGTCTGCGCGGCCACACACACCACGTAGCTTAGAGGGAATGCTGGTTCTAGGAGGGTCTATTTCAAGGCCCAGTGATTACCTGGATGATGGTGGTGAAATATTCTTGTCTCTGTACCAGTAAATAAGGTTCAGTAGCTTGTGTGGCAGAACGTGAGGGGCTTTGTAGAGGCAATTCCATTTCTTATGCACTAGACAATTACTAGTTTTAGCTCTGCATTTATGCTTGTGGGAGCTTCTAAGTTATTGCTTCCGTATGTTTGTATGAATGTAAGTGCACAGCACAAAGAAATGGCATGCCTCAAATAGAAGTCATTTGTGCAGCCCACTACATTTCTGCACTGGATGTTCTAATCCGGGTGGATAATGAATGCTACTTTTTGATATGAGCAACACAGTCAGTAAAATAAATAGTGGAAGGTATTATGATGTACACACATGGAAACCAAGAACATACCTTGTGGAGGCAGTTAAGTCAAGGGACATGGTCATCATGGGTGACCTAAACTACCTGGACATCTGCTGGGAGGAGCAGTCACCCAGGTCTGACTGCTTATGCAGGTTCCTAGCTGAGATACAGGACCTCCACCTTACCCAGGAGGTGCACTATCCCACCAGGGGAAATGCCATGCTGAACCTGGTCCTGGCCACAGGTGACAACCTGGTGAGGGGACTGCAGGTTCTCGACCACCTGGGTGATGGTGATCATTACCTACTAGAATTCACCATCCAGCACAGAGTGTCAAAGGTCTGCAGCAAGGCAGTAGCCCTTGACTTCAGGAGGGATGATTTCAGTGAGCTAAGGAGACTAGTTGGGGAGGCACTGAGGTCCCAGAGGGTAGGGGAGTTGGGAATCCAAGATGAGTGGTTGTTCCTTAAGGAGACAATCCTCTGAGCTCAAAGGGTGACAGTCCCAATGCGAACCAAAGGGGGAAAGAGTGCTCAAAAGCCTCCATGGCTCACCAAAGGCATTCAGGAACATCTGAAAGCTAAAAAGGAGGCATACACCCAGTGGAAGGGAGGGGCCATCACCAAGGAGGATTATACCTCTGTTGCTCGAGACTGTAGGGGGGCTGTTAGGAAGGCCAAGGTGGAGACAGAACTAGGACTAGCGACCAGGATCAAAGATAACAAGAAGTCCTTTTTTTTGAATACATAGGGAGTAAAAAGAAGGCGCCGGATAACGTGGGGCCCCTGAGGACACGCTTGGCAACCTGTGATTGCACCAGACAATAAAGCTGACCTATTTAACAAATTCTTTGCCTCCATTTTTCTGAGCAGGGGCTGGGACATGCCCCCCATCAGGATTCTGGACAGACTCAGGAGAGGCACAGCCAGGCCTAGGGTCAGAAAGGACCTAATTAGGGAACTTCTGGTGGGGCTGGATGTGTTTAAATCAGCAGGTCCAGATGATCTCCACCCCAGGGTGCTGAGGGAATTGGCAGGGATCATTGCGGGACCCCTGGCATGGCTTTACGAGTACTCGTGGTGCTTTGGCCAGGTGTCAGAGGACTGGAAAAGGCCAATGTGGTCCCCATTTTCAAAAAAGGGAGGAAGGAGGACCCAGGAAACTATAGGCCTGTTAGTCTTACCTCGGTCCTGGAGTAGCTCTTTGAGAAAATTATCCAGGAGCACATCTGCAAGGGACTGGCAGGGGAGATTATGCTTAGGGGCAACCAACATGGGTTCATTAGGGGCAGGTCCTGTCAGACCAACCTGGTTGCCTTTTACAATCAGGTCACAAAATACTTAGACGCAGGTGTTGCGGTGGGTGTAGTCTTTCTGGACTTTAGGAGGGCCTTCTACACTATCTCTCAACCCATTCCCATCAAAAAATTAGGTGACTGTGGTGTTGATGCCTACCCAGTTAGATGGGTCACAAATTGGTCAGAGGGCTGCACCCAGAGAGTAGTGGTGGATGGGTCATTTTTGACCTGGAGGGATGTGGGCAGTGGGATCCCCCAGGGCTCTGTCCTCGTGCCCGCGCTGTTCAACATCTTCATCAGCGACTTGGACGAGGGGGTGAAAAGGACCTTGTTCAAATTCACAGATGACACTAAGATATGGGGAGAGGTAAGCATGATAGAAGGGAGGGACAGGCTACAACTAGATCTGGACAGGTTACAGGGGTGGGTGGATGAGAATAGGATGGGATTCAATACTGACAAGTGCAAGATACTGCACCTAGGGAGGAAGAACCAGCAGCATACCTATAGGCTGTGGAACTCCCTTCCCATCAACACAGAGGCAGAAAAGGATCTTGGAGTCATTATTGATTCCAAGATGAACATGGGCCACCAATGTAAGGACGCAGTCATTAAGGCTAACTGCACCTTGTTATGCATCCACAGATGCATCATGAGCAGGTCCAAGGAGGTGATCCTCCCCTTCTATGCAACATTGTTCAGGCCGCAGTTGGAGTACTGCATCCAGTTCTGGACACTGCACTTCAGGAGGGATGTGGACAGTATTGACAGGGTCCAAAGGAGAGCCACTCGCATGATCAGGGCAGGCCCTATGAGGAAAGGCTATGAGACCTGAACCTGTTCAGCCTCCACAAGAGAAGGCTGAGAGGGGATCTTGTAGCTGTCTATAAAGTTACTAGGGGGGATCTGTGGGGAATGGGAGAGTCCCTGTTCCCCTGAGCACTACCGGGAGTAACTAGACATAACGGCCACAAGTTGATTGAGAGTAGGTTCAGACTAGGTATCAGGAGGCATTACTTCATAGTCAGGGCGACTGGGATCTGGAACCAAATTCCAAGGGAAGTGGTGCTCACTCCTACCCTGGGGGTCTTTAAAAGGAGGCTAGCTGGGGTTGTTTGACCCTAGCATTCTTTCTTGCCCATGGCAGGGGGTCAGACTTGATGATCTGCTCAGGTCCTTTCCGACCTGACCAACTATGAAACCCCTCTACCTTTTGTTTCATATAATTCGTGCTTGAATCAGGCATGCAAGCCTAGATCCTTGTGCTATTCTGTTTAGACTATTGCAAATAGTTTAAACTCTGCTTGACTTCGGAATTATGTTTAGCACTATAGCATAAATGGTAGAAAATGCTTTGTTTGTATTATAACCATTTAGATCTTGCACTGGAGATGGAGAGGGGAGGAAGGAATGATTCCTAACAAGCTATTTTTTTTATTCTTAAGCTTGTTGTCAAATCAATTACTTTGCCTATAATAGTTTCTTCTTTATATATCACAGAATCAGAGGACTGGAAGGGACCTGCAAGATCATCAAGTCTGCGCCCCTGCCATAGGTAGATGGTTATTGGGCTTAAACGAGCTCAATAAGGTGCTTATCCAGCCTCCTCTTGAACACCTCCAGGGATGGTGACTGCACCACTTCTGCTGGGAGTGCGTTCTAGATTCTAGTTACCCTTAAGGGAAATAAATTTTTTCTTATGTCCAGCCTAAATTTTCCCTCAATTATCTTGTGCCCATTGGTCCTCATCCTCTCAAGGGGTGCATTCCTGAAGAGTTGATCCCCTAGATGTTGGTGCTCACCCCTGATGTACTTGTAGGAGGCTATGAAGTCACCTCTCAGCCTTCTCTTACTCAGACTGAACAGGCCCAATTCCCAGAGTCTCTCCTCATAGGGCCTGCCCTCCAGACCCCTAATCATATGGGCGCCCCTTCTCTGTACTCTCTCAAGATTATCCACATTGTGAGCGGGATGGCCAATCTTATCCTCAGCTCTCCTTTATACTCTCCTGCCACGACTTGGATAAAAAAGGGAAAAGGAATGAGGTTAATATTTTTAGCTGTTCTTGGATAGATTAATGCCACTTTGATGTTAAATGCTCACAGTGTAAGTTTTATTTCTGGCTTAACAGTGCTGAAATAACAATGTTCTTGCCAATTACTTCATTGGCAAAGTAGGCAGTGTTACAATCAAGAGTCCTTCAGATTAGTTACTTTGTATACATTGGGCAGAGATTCTTCACTGCTAATTACCTCATAAGCGGCACATGCCTACAACTTCTCTCATTCTCTGCATGTGCACGATCCAGAAGGTAGTCTCCTGCCATTTTCTCCCTCTCAACTGGATTTCCTGCTCCCAGTTTCCACATTTCCACTGGAATCCAGTCTTGGGGTTAACCCCAGTCCCCTTTTATCTTGGTGAGGAGCACAATTTCTCCTCCTTAGAGGTCCTGGGGGAATTTGCTGCCTGGCGCTTCAATCTCTCCCCCCAACTCACCGGCACAGTGGGAGTTGCCAGCAGAGCCAGGCTTTTTGCCATGTCACTTGGGGATCTGCCACCAAGCATTTCAGGCTCCCCTGCCCTCACTGGTACAATGGGGATCACCAGGAGGGCAAGCCTCTTTGTCACTGACTTGCCATACCTCTCAGGGATCTGCCACCTGGTGTCTCTGCTCTTCCCACCTTTGTTAATATGACAAGGTTCTCGGGAAGGCAAACTTTGTCACTGACCTACTACATATTTCAGGAGCCTCCCTCTTCTTGGAAGTTCTTTCTTCTCCCCGGTAGGTTTCCCTCTCTCTGAGAGTGTTGCCACTCCTCACTCTTCCTCCTGGTTCCCAAAGCCAAAAGTTCTTTTCCCCGCTGCCATTTTTATGCTCGGTTCAGCAGGCTAATCACCTGGTTCTCTCCCAGGTGTGCAATCCCTCCCACCTGGCAGGTTTTATCGTCGAGTCAATCTGACCTGACCTTGTCTAAGTAACAGGGCTCTGGCCTGAGTCCCTATTACACACATCTTTCCTGAAGTGCAGTGCCCAGAACTGGACACAGTAATCCAGCTGTGGCCTTGCCAATGCCAAATAGAGCAGGAGAAGCACCTTCCTGGATCTATTGGCAACACAGCAGCTGATGCACACCAGAGTTTTGTTTATTCTGCTGGTGACTTCATCGCACTGTTGGCTCATGTTCATCTTCTGGTCGGTTGTAACCTCCAGGTCCTATTCAGATGCTGTGCCAGCCAGTGGACCACCATCCATCGTGTAGTTATGGTGAAGGTTCTTCCGACCTAGATGAAGAACCCTATCACTTTTCCCTGTTAAATTTCATCTGATCCCGTTCAGCCTATAGAACCAGTCTGTCAAGGTCATCCTGGATCCTTACTCTATCCTCTGATGTGCCTGCATTTCCCCATAGCTGGGTATCATCCACAAACTTAATCATTGAGCTTCCCACACCCTCAGTCAAGTAATTGATAAATGTGTTAAAGAGCACGGGTCCAAGCACTGATCCCTAGGGGACACTAAGCCAGTGTCTGGGATTGGCCTTTGGTCTACCCACCTCATTGTACACTGGTCCAGCCCAGTACCCTCCAATTTAATTGAGAGAATATCATGGGAAACAGAGTCAACGGCTTTATGGAAGTCAAAGTAAATGATATAAACATCATGTCCCTTGTCCAGTTGGTTAGTTACCTGGTCATTAAAGGACACCAGGTTTGTCAGGCATAATCTACTCTTGACAAAGCCATGCTGGTTGCTTCTTAATATCCCACCAGTTACAAGCTTGTAATTGATGGCCTCCTTAACAATTTTTCCCAGGACTATAGTCAGACTGACCAGTCTATAGTGTGCAGGGTCATCCCTCTTCCCTTTCTTAAAGGTAGGTACCATGTTGGCCGTCTTCCAGTCATTTGGGACCACTCCCAAGTCCCACAACTCTTCGAACAGCTATAGTTCTTTCAGGACTCTCGGATGCAGGTCATCTGGCCCAGCAGACTTGAAAACATCCAAAAGTTCCATATATTCAGCGAATCATTTGTTGAGGCAAGCTACAGTCTGTAGATTATCCATCACTTCAGCACTGATTGTTCAATATTGGTTCTGTATGACTGGCTACTAAGGAGACTCAAGACACCTATACACATAGTGCTCCAATGTGTACTAGTTGTACAATGTGTACAACTCACTGTGTTGTGAGTCTGCTGGTGCATGCTGATTGGCAAGCTGCAGCAGCCTCCGTGTGACAAGTGTTCAGTGTCCCCATGTTTCAAAATGGCAGCAGGGGTGCTTTAACCAAAGCTTTTCAAAAGAGCTTTAGTTAAAGTGCCCCCAATGCCATTTTGAAGCGCTGGATGGTGAATACATGTGACACTGTGGGCACTTTAATTAGAGCAGATCTGAGAGCTGCTCTAATTAAAGTGCCCCCATCTTCTCTGTAGCAGGCAAATTGAGTTATGCTAAGCCTTTTTAGCCAGGTGAAGCTTCCCTAGAACTAAGCAACAAAATTTGAACAGAGTGCCTTATATGGGACTGGGAGATGTGAGTGTTGTGATTGGGCACTGGGCGAGCAGGGAACAACAGTTTCCCGATAACAAATGTGGCTGGCACAGTATCAGGGGATTGGTGCATCATATAAGGAATGCTTGGCACAGAGCCAGGGGATTGGATAATTTGGGATGAGAAAAGTTACAAAAGTGATGGACAAACAAAGGAACATGTGTATTTTTATGTTGTCACCCTGGCGAGACAGGAGCAACCTTGGAATTCCTGTTTGAACAATGGGGCTTCCAGAAACTAAATTCCCATACACCCAGCAAAGGATCTGAGATCGGTACCAGCAAAGGTCACTGTTGTAACATCTGAAGGAACCATTTGCAAGGTCATATTATGAGGAGGAAACCTGTAATGAAGATTAGGGATTGCTATTAAAATTTACTTGATACCAAATCAGACGAGGAGCTGTATCAGTCCTTCTGGGGCTCTGGCAAAAAGAATCCTAGTATGGCAGTGGGGGCGCTTTAACTAAAGCTCTTCAAATGAGCTTTAGTTAAAGTGTCCCTGCTGCCATTTTGAAGTGCTGGATGCTGAATACATGTGACACTGTGGGCACTTTAATTAGAGCAGGTCTGAGAGATACTCTAATTAAAGTGCCCCCACCCCCTCCACTCTGGAGCACATGTATTTGTTTTCTCATGTATTTGTTTTCTGTTCCCTGATTTGATTTAACTTCAGCTATTTTTGTTTGTGCTCTGGCAGCTCAGGTGGGATTTGACTTAGTGAAAAAGGTCTCATGTGCATTCTTTATTTAAAAAGGGGTGTGCATGTGGTCAAGCGGAACCATTTCAGGTTGGCAGAATTTGAATGAGTATTTGCACACAGTGGGCATATCTATGCATGAGCTTTAATGCACATTAGCTTGTTTTAATGAACATTATAGCAACATAGAAAGTGCATTTTTGCTAATGCACATTAAAATAGGCTAATGTGCCTTTTTCTAATTCCTCTAATGGAGCGCACTTTTACATGTGCTCTGAGGATGCGGGGGCAGGGAGAGGGGAGGGGGCAGGGTACAGTGCTTTAATTATAGTGGCTCTGAGATCCACTCTAATTAAAGTGCTGCCAGATTTAATGTATCAATGTCCACATGCTTAAAAATGGCGGTGGGGGGCACTTGAACTAAAGCTCATTGAATGAATTTTAGTTCAAGTGATCCACCACTATTTTTAAGCAGAGGGACGCTGGTACACAAGGTGTAGGAGATTGCTGGAGCATGGCAATTACTGTGGTCCAGCAGACTCAATTAATTCAGTCTGCTCCAATGCACTGGAATTCTGTGTGTCAGAGCAGCCTCCATGCCCATGTACAGGCACCAGAGGTACTAAATTTAATGCACATTAGCAAAAATGCATTAATAAATGTGTAGATGCATCTTGTGCTTTTATATATAGAATCACTCCTACTTTCTAATTGTGTTTACCTCAGGCTCAGTTCATGTTACAGAAGTAGGATGAGAAAAGTAAAATTTCTCTTAAAGAAATATAGTTTCATAGTTAATAGGGGCGGAAGGGACCTGAGCAGATCATCAAGTCTGACCCCCTGCCATGGCAGCAAAGAGTATTGGGGTAAAACGACCCCAGCAAGGTGATTGTCTAGCCTCTTCTTAAAGACCCCCAGGGTAGGAGCCAGCACCACTTCTCTTGGAAGTTGGTTCCAGAGCCTAGTTGCCCTGACCGTGAAGTAGCGCCTCCTGATAGGCTAGCCTAAATCTACCCTCTGCCAGCTTGTGACGGTTATTTCTAGTCACTCTTGGTAGTGCTCGGGGGAACAGGGACTCCCCCAGTGCCTGCTGGTCCCCTCTGACTAGTTTATAACAGGCCACTAGATCCCTCCTCAGCCTTCTCTTATGGAGGCTGAACAGGTTCAGGTCCCATAGCCTCTCCTCATAGGGCCTGCCCTGCTGCCCCCTGATCATGCGAGTGGCCCTCCTCTGGACCATCTCCATGTTATCCACATCCCTCTTGAAGTGCGGCACCCAGAACTGAACGCAGTACTCTAGCTGCAGCCTGACCAGTGCTGCATAGAGGGGGAGTATCACCTCCTTGGACCTGCTTGAGTTGCATCTGTGGATGCATGACAAGGTGGACATCAGAAAGATAAAACCAGTGTGTGTCAAACTCCAGGGATTTGGTCCATGAAATCTGTATTTGTGGTGAAGGGGCTCAGTGATTGATGCATTTGTCTCTAGATTTCCTTTTCTCTGAAAGGTGTATGTGTGTGTTGGTTGCATATACAATTATTTGTTATGGGCTTGCAAATTGGCCAGCTCATGGGGATAGGATCTAATGGAAGTTCCTCTGAGATCTGTCACCCAGAGCTCTTGTTTGAATGCTCAGAAATGAAAGGCTACCACCCAGGAAGGAGAAAGTAAGGAAGGAGTGGGCTGGGTTAGTCACCTCAGCTTCTAGAGAGATATTGGCAGTAAGTAGATTCTTCTGCCTTCCTTCACATGGGTATAAGACAAGGCTGAAAGTGACAAAATGCATCTGTGGTATAACTGTGTGAATTTCAATGAAGTTAACAAAAGGTATAAACTTGGACCATAGTCTCTTACTATTCGAAACTTTAGGAGCTAAAGGGTGTGTACAGAAGTTGCTTTTTTTCACCATTTAAAGTGCTTTATTGTCATGACTTAACAGAAGTGCACAGTACTTTAAACATAAGTACAGCACTTTAAATTAACCCTTTTTAAATGAGGTATGACCAGAGCTGTTTCTTTGTGGGAAAACTCCCTACTTCCTAGCCTGGAAAGTGCAGGGAGGCTCAAAGACCCCACCCCTCCCACCAAACACTGCACTTCTGTCATGTTTAGGAGCGCTGTAACTTTATAATGCTATAAAAAGTGCCCCAAATCACAGCACTGTAAAACGTGCACAGAACACTTCTGTACACACCCTAAAACTTGCTTTTGTTGTAATGTTCACAGAGTATTGCCAGCTGATAATGGTTAGGCTTGTGGAACTGTCTGAACTGCATGGAGAGTTTGTATGTAAATAGGCCCATCTGTTTTCTCATCTTCTCTCTCCCTGCCTCCTTACACATGTGTTTGTTTAATTTACCTGCTGTACCTTGTTGCTAACCTTAGCTATAAACCAAGGGCAGGTAAAATACAGTCCACAGGCCAGATTCAGCCCACCAAACCATTCTATCCAGCCTGTGGGGTCATTAAAAAATTTAGAAAATTTAATATTTATCTGCTCCTAGATGCCTGTCAAAGATGACAGGAGCCAGGGGCAGTAAGATCCAGGGGGAGCTGGCAGGAGCCAGCAACAAGGCAGGTCCAGCCCCATCCTACCTCCCATCCCTTCCCACCCCTGCCCCCACAACTGGAAGCCTCTGCCTGCCCTGGCTTTAACTGCATCTCTGCGTGCCTGCTCCAGCACCACATGGCATCACCGGACCTTGGGAGCACAGGACTGTGCTAGTACCCTGGGGCCAGGAGCGGAAGGGTGTGTGTGTGTGTGTATGTGTGTGTGCAATGAGGAAAGGAGAGAGACAGAGAAAGCAATGAGAGAGACAGTGTGTGTGTGTGTAGTGAGGGAGGCAGAGTGTGTGTGTGTGTGTTCATAGGGCAAGTCCCACAAGCACACCCAACCATACGCACAGCCCCTCATACCCACAACCCCTCACACACCCCAGCCACCCACCCCCCACAAACCCATTTCCACCCACTTCCCACACACCTACACCCTCCTCCACACCCCATATACCCACACATTCACAGCCCTCCACACACCTTTACCCACTCCATGCCCTCCACCCCTGCACAGTATACAAGAGTAAGACTTCATTTTAAGCTATTGTGCAATCACCTCTGTGTGCACTACAGAAACGCATGTAAATCAGGACAAAAATGTATTTTTAAATCAAATTAATAAATGTTGTAGATGTTTGATTTTTAGAACATAATTTTGTATTTTTCTGGTTCTGAGATGGCAAAACCCCTTGCTGAAAGGAGTACTCCTGGGGAGCAAGGGGAGGGACTTCTGGTGGCAAATGTTGGGGGTTCTGGGGCAGGACTTCTGGTCCTAAGATGGCAACCAGGGAGTGGGGCACCTGTCAGGGGGCAGGGCTACCCGTGTGGCCCTGGACAGCTTGCCAAAACTCGGTAAGCGGCCTTCCACCTGAAATAATTGCCCACCCATGCTATAAATTCTTGGGAGCAGAGATCATCTCTTTTACTGTATGTTGATAACAGTGCTTACTAGAGTGTCATTGTGATTTCTGATAGGAACCCATAATATAAACCACAAGCATTATGTTTGCAAACTCTAGTGCTCAGAAATCAGACAATTCCAGAATGAAGGTTGTCTTTGCAACTTTACTTCAGTCTCTTTATAGGGCTTAGCAAATGTAATTGATGTTTGCTTTTATTTTAAGGCCCGTTTTTTTAAAGCTAAACTGGGACTAGAACTTATAGTGTATGAGTATAGTTTAATCTTTTTGGCCACAGAAGGACACACGTGAATCACAGCCCACACTCCTACTTCTTCCACTACTGGAGTAATTAGTTGTAAAAGTAGGCTGTTATCCTCTGTAAAAACCAGGTGCACGCAACTTATGGCTTGTGGACTGGATCCAGCCTGTGGGACCTTTATATCCAGTCCATGGATGTGGGGCTTCAGCAGCATTTGGCAGCAAGGATGAGAGGAAACACTTTTTGGAGGCTCTCTCCCCATGTTTTGCAGGCAGTTTGCCCATGCCACCAAGCGGACATAGGCAGATTAATGCACCAGCCAGCCGGGCCAGGCGCAGGGGCTCCTGCCTCGGTGCAGACAAAACCAGCAGTGGGGCCATGCTAGGCGTGCAAGACACAGCGGGTTATGGCTGCTGGATGCCTTTTGTCAGGAGTTGCTGCAGCTGGACTGAAGCTTGGTCCATGCCGCAGGTGCCTGCCAGGCAGCGGCTCTGCACCCGACGTTCTGCCCAGAGCCTGGGGGACAGCATGTCCTGCTCCAGCCACCACTCCTGCTGCACTGGCTGGGGACAGAGCCCATGGCTGTGGGGAAAGGCATGGGTCAGGGGGACCCAGGCCATCGAAGCCGGGTGGGGGCCCAGGCCCAGAGCCCCAGTGAATCTTAATCTGCCCCTGCAAGAACAGACAAATGGCAACAGCAACTGGATCCTAGTCCCCACTTACCTCTGACCTGAGGTGGGTCAGTCCAGCCTGCAGGAAGAAAAGGTTGCCTACTACAAACCATTCATGTAACAGTATCACAATACACATTTGGTTGGCGGAGTGGGGGTGTCACTACTGTCATGGGACAATGACTTCTGGCTACAAATATGAGTGCCCATGTGTTCTTTAGAATGAGTGACACCCTGCATAGGAACTAAAAATACGGTAACCTCACTCTTTCTTTTAAAAGTAACTGTAAACTGTAAACTGTTTTTCTCCTATGTCCCAGGGATGGTGATCTGAAAAGGCTTGTCGCTGAACTGTTTAAGGAAGACCAGCAGAAGAAACATAGTAAGATGAGAATGGGAAGTGGATCAGGTAGATCTGCTTAATGTCCAGCTCTTGTGAATGCAGTCCCTTGGGGCTTGGCCCTGAACAAAATCTGAAATGAGCTGCACAGCATGACATCTGCTTTGTTGCCTTCCCCTTAACACCTGTTGGGTAACAAACATAATTGTATTTTTAGTATACATAACTTTTCTCCTACAAACTGGAAAATTCAGGAGGAAGAATAAAAAGGTGGAAACTAGAATCACAACTGTGGACACCTGATAAATATTATAAGAGTGCTAACTGGAAAAGACACCTAGAAAAAAGGAAAACTCCATAACCCCCTCTAGAACAGGGCATAGTTACTACAGGCAACCCCTGCTTAATGCTGTTTTGCTTAGCACTATTTTGCCATCTTGGGTCATTAAAAACAATTACAGTCGCCTTCCTGGGTTGTCAAATACTTTTGGTTTCGTTTAACACTCGTTTTGCTTAATGCTTGGTTTTTCAGGAACCAATTAAGAGCACTAAGCAGGGGTTGCCTGCAGCTGCTTTCAGTGGAATGGTATGATGTGACCTTCTATGTAACATAACCTGCAGGCTGTTTCCAAACTCAGTGGCCACAAGAGGATGCTGTTGGGCCTGTGATTGTACTCAGATTAGTGCATTCTTCTGAAGGGAGTGTGGGTTAGTGTCATACAACTCAGTAATTGGCTTGTTCTGTGCTAATTATATTTTCTTTGGACTCTTGGGCCTTAGCTGGAACCTAGCATTGGCAATTCTCAGAAATGTAAAGGTGCTATCCTCAGCTGTGGGCTACATTGCTGCGATGCAAAAAACTGCAGGTCCATGTTTTGGCAGTAAAATGACAATCTTCCTGTATAATACCCTGTGACCAATAGGAAGTTCAGAGACAAGGCATCCTGGTCCCTGTACCTCTATGGATTACAGCTAATATTTCTGTGGCCTTTGCAGGTCTTATTATGAGCCAGCGTCACCAACAGCAACTGCAAGGATTGCTGTTGTTTCCCCCTAAGATAACCGAGAGGCTGTGCAAGGTCTAACTCCATCCATTCAAATTTGAAAATCTCAATCTTAAGGGAGATACCTAGTTATGTAGGGGTAGGATTATCTTCTTGCTATGCCTAATCAACAGTAAGGTGTAGTCCCTGAATTACTTCTATAGCAAGTAAAGTGGGGAGAGAAGGACAGCTTACTTGGACTTAGTTCTCCATAGATATATGTTGCAAACCTGGTATGTTCTTGAAAGTAACTTATTGTTTGTCATTGCAATGACCAAATGTTACATTTGTCCCTGAACACCTTGGTTCTTCTACACCTTTATACTCTGAACCCATTCTGGACCTGGAACCACTTCTGAAAAAAGGGCTGTGGTAGAGGGTGATTTTTTTTTCCAGCTTCCAAACTAGTTTTATGCCCTCAAATGTCTCCTTGGGAGAGGATGAGATTCACTGGTAGTGCCAAGTAAAGAAAACCACCCAGAACTTAGAAACAGGAGGCTACAGGAGGAAGTGAACAACATTTCACATGGTACCTAGGAGCACAAGTATAATGTGTAAGGTTACCATACGTCCAGGTTTTTCCATACATGTCCTCTTCTTTTTGAATCCTCTAATCTCTGTCTGGGCGGGTCTTTTAAAGCTGACCAAATGGCTGGGATTTTGCTTTGCTCCACTGGTGGGAGCAGGGGGAGGGTGATCGGAGGCAGCAGGGAGCACAGACATACCTGCCTGCAGCAGCAGAGGCACGTGCAGACTTGTGTGATCCTCTCTGCTGTCTCTTATCACAGATTCACAGAAGTTTAGGGCTGGAAGGGATCTCGCCCTCCCCATCCCCTCACCAGCAGAGCAAAGCAAAATCCTGGACATTTGATCAGGGCAGTGGGGGCTGGGGCTGTGACAGGGTTGGAGGGTTGTCTGCCCCTCCAGCAGGGGGAAAGGGCTGGGGGGTGGGACTTTAAGGGCAGTGGGGAACTCTGTGGCCAGGCCCGCGCGGCACAGGGGCCGATGCCTGTGCTCGCAGGGGCAGAGTGGTCAGGAGATGCTGCCCTGGGTGGAGGTGGGGGGGCCAAGGCCATGGCCAGGCTGCCTGGTGTAGCGCTGCAGCCCCAGCCCAGGGTGGTGCCACAAGCCTCCTCTCTTCTTCCCTCCCAGACCCTCTCTGTTGCTGCCTGCATGAATCAGAGCCACCACACTCTGGCCCTGTCAGGATGGGGACATCTGGGGCCCCTCCAGCAGGGCTGGGGGAGGCAGGGGGTTGTGGGTCAGGAGTGAGGGGCACCATCATGGCCAAGAAGGGCAGGGTACTTTGGTTTTGAGAGTGAGGGGCACTGGCAGGACTGGGATCAGTGTGTTAGGAGTGAGGGTTAGCAGCAGGGCTGGGCAAGGCTGTGGCTTGGGAGTGGGGGGCAACAGAATAGGCAGGGGCAGTGCACCAACATGTCCCTGCGCCCCCCCCCCCCACTGTAATATTCCCCCTGCCCCCCCACCCTGTGTAAGAAGTGTCCTCTTTTGGACCTGGAAGAATGGTAACCCCAATAATGTGGAGTACAAATATAATGTGAAGCCTGAAATGCTAAAAGAAAGAGGACGTGTAAATGTTTTTTAGACTGTCCATTCAGGTCTACTGGTTTTGCTGAAGGATTGACTTCTGGACATGATTGCACTATGTTGCATATGCACTCTTAACT
Organism: Crocodylus siamensis; assembly: GCF_052110815.1. NCBI lineage: Eukaryota > Metazoa > Chordata > Crocodylia > Crocodylidae > Crocodylus > Crocodylus siamensis. The sequence goes on from NC_143396.1 coordinate 141,586,210, forward strand.
ATTCATTTGCTGTATTTTAAGTGCTTGATTTCTGGAAATAATCTGGTAGCAGACAGTGACTTTGGATGGGCAACATTCAATTTTAGAATATTTATTGGAAAGATGTAGTCCCTTTTTGCTTTTTTCATTTAGCTATTGAGAATCATACCCCGCTTCTTTCCCCTCCTGTCTTTGGTTTATTGTTCTATTTAAGGATGGATCTTCAGTGAGCATAACATCCTTGTTTGTGTACAAGGATCACTGTAATCAATTGTCATCAAGGATTGGGTTTGGTACACACAATCAATGGTATTATACATAATGACTGTGGTATTGACTGGTTTCTAATTTTACAGTATGTTGGGTCCTGTTGAACTCTTTTAATATGATAATTGCATTACTACTCAGTAGTCATTACTTGTAAGTGACAGTAGATTATTGACATCAATCAGTATCCCTAGGAGCGCATTTCTATTTGGCTCTGAAGAAACTACATTTTTTAAAATGTTAACTCTATTAATTGGTATTAAATTGTCATAAAGCAAGTGTGCATATATCACTTCATACACTATTTTATATAACCACTACAGATATGATATGCTTTTAATGTGATATAAAGATACTTAAAACACGAGGTAGCTAATATCTGTAATATTTTGTGTATTAAATACTATCAGCCATGTTGCCTGTTAAGTATCTCTTTCCTATATATATAGACCTAAGTATATTTTATCTATATATGTACATAAAGCTCTGTATGTGTGTGTACATACATGCATGCACACACATAAACATACAAAGATTAATGTCTGTATATATTCTGTACTGTCCAGATTAATGTCTGTATATATGTATGTGTATGTATACAAAGGTTTGTGTGTATATATATAGAAATATACTTACTATATATAATGACCATGGTGGAGGAAGATAACCATATCTTGTATCAGCAATCAGTTGCTTGATTTCTTTGCTAACTAATCACCCACATTTATAAATTCTATAGATTATTTTAGATATTGCAGTAGGCATGCTTTAACTTTTGTTCTGCAGCAATATTTATAGATAGATAGAATACCAACATCACTTGTTTGCCCTATACAACCAAAAGGTGGGAGCACTCCATTTGTATTCCATGGAACAATTCATGATGGCAAAGGTTATAACCTTATTAATATCCACTTGAGAATCTTGAACCTTAATGTTATTTTTTCAGTAAATAACATTAAGAAGTAACTCCATTTATTGGACAACACCATGTTTTTCTTCTTTAGGTGATATAATTTGAGCAGAAAGGTGAATTATTAGTTTAGGTATCCAGGTTGTAGCTATATTGGTGTAGAGGAAAAGGCAATCAGGACTTATAGTAGAGATCATATCTTTTATTAAACTAACAAGATTTTTGCAAAAAAATGTCTTTAATTGCAAGCTTTTGGGCACAAACACCCTTCATCAGGCATTGGAGAGTAGATTGTAAAAGTTCTCTTGGGTAGAAATGAAAGTTCATATTTCATAGGATTTCACATAGGAGTCAATAGATGGAAAACTCCTCTGGGCAGTCAGTTTATAGCTGGTATGGTAAGCTTCATACCAGAGGTCAGGTCTGCTGCAGAGCAGTAGAATGGGATAATAAAATACAAATATGAATATTAATATTTCATTCTAAAATTCCTTTTCTGTATCAGCATTTATTTTTTGTATTACAGAATTGCCTGCAGGCCTTAATGAAGCTGCAGGCCCCATTGTACTAAAGGCATCCAACAAATACCTTATGAGAGGCAGTGCATGCCTATGGCTACATCTACAGAAGGATTTGTACTGCATTATCTATCTCTTACAAGCCTTGCTGTCCCATGAAATTCACAATTCCAAATTAAGGGCCAGACTCCCCTTACACTTCAATAAGCTGACTCTATGTATAAAGCATATCAATTTTTACAATTAATTATAGCAAATACAGCAGTAGAGAAGAAGTATGACCTGCCTGCAATCAAAAGACAAATGAATGATTGAAAAATTCCACTGAGTGGTTTACTGGCTACCTGCCATTCTTGAATGACAGCATATTAAAAAAAAGTTCTGGGGCTAAGTATGGTGCGTCAGACCATATTTATTTGCAATAAAATAAAATGCTGATATTTACATGAGATTAAACTGCTTGATATTCTGAAGCTGCTTGACTTTACTGACAGGGGACAAATGAAAAGCTACTTTTTATTAGATCTGACCTACTAGCAACCAATAACACATGCAATAACAAAATGAACAGTGTGACTGTTGAATTAAGTGATGTTTTCTAGATTTTCTTTCTGAATCAGTTAAAGCATTTTTTTAACCTTGGAAAGAAAGTTGTGTACTCCCTCCCCCACTTTCTGTAAGATACTTAAAAATACTTTAAAAAAAATCCTAAAGAATGTACATGGACTCATCAGAGTACTAACTGACAGGGGAAATCAATGAGAATTTTATATATGCAGAGGGCTTGTCTGTGCTCTCCGGGCACAGAGGGGCACTGATGAGAAGTATGCCCTGTATGCTTGCTCAATGGCTGGATCTAGAATTTTAAAAAAGGAGGGTGCAGATGGTGCATCATTGCACATGAAACCACATATTTTTCTCCAGTTAAAAATAACCTAGACATGTTACTAACATGCTACGGGCCTAGGGTTGTGTTATTCAGTTTAAGATCGAAGCAAAAACAAATATAATTTATTTTGAGTGAGTTAAAAACAATCTGTGGGGCTGTGAAAAACCAGGAGCAGCTGACGGAGAGCAGAATTGCAGAACAAAGGAGAGCTTAGCTTGATTGGTGGAACATCAAGACCATTAAAAAGAAGAGAGGGTCATTAACATCCATGAAACGACAAGCTTGGAAGGAATTGTTATGAATACTGGGAATAATTTTGGAATTGGTGGGTGAAGTGGTGATTAAGACCAAGGATTCATGCCAGTAATTGGCTTGATCTAATAACAAACTACAAGCTTGCTTTGCTTACAGTATAATATAACATACTACACAGGTGCAATTGCAGCTGTGGAGGACTTCAGTGTCAGGATCCTCAAAGTCCACCGGCCATGCACCTTGCCAAGCATTTCTCACGGGACCTCTTGGTGTCAGGTGAATTCCAGCACTTCCAATTTGCTATGGTTGCTCAGGCATTTTATGTTCTGTCAAAGGGGTTTTACTGTGATTTTTAGAATGAAGCAATTATATCTTACAATTTATTCTTGGTATGGATGAATTTTACTTGTGGTTTTCTGACCTGGAAAAACAACCTTTGCAGTTGCCAGCTCCACTATACCAGCATCCAGTCATTTTGCTTATATATATGCCACCTGTATCCTGGTGCCTCAGACTGTTCTGAAGTGTCAAACCACATCCTTTTGCAGTCTGTTCACAGATGGGGGTTACAAATACGTCACCAAATGGGACACCTGAAAGTGTAGCTCACTCACTTTGTTTTTAGTGTTACACAAAATGGCTAAGCATTTGCTAAAATAGCTTTTAACCCTACAGGGTCTAGTGGATTATAGTGAGCCATGAAGTTAATTGACTTCCTCAGCGGTGCCTCACTGCTGCCACTGCCAGGCAGTTGGTTTTAAACTCTGGGTATATGGTGGCACAGTAGGGCGTGCTACTACACAGAGCCACCCTTCTCTCTGTGCCAGGCTCAAAGACCTTGCTTCAGGAGTCTTCCATGGGGTGACTACTGTTGGCTGTCCTGCTTCCTGGAGAACATCTGCAAACCTAGGGTAATGCAGCCACCACCCAGGCACTGGTCTCTGTTAGGGCTCTCTGCAGCCCAGGCCACACAGACCCTGCAAGACTTGGGGGTGCTTTGCCCCCTGGTAATATTTCTGGGTGCCTCTTTCAGCCCAAATCATCCACAGATAACCTCAGGTATGACTGAGGGAACATAGACAAGCTCTGGGGCTCGTCCAGGAGCAAAAACCTTGCCTCTCACCCCTACAGTTAATCAGCCAGGCATGCTGTAACCCAATACCTTTATTGATCATGGGGAGAGGTAGGGGTAGAACAAGGAAGTCAGAATACACTTTGAGCAAACATAATCAATCAGAGTCTTACACAGTCTGGGATGTAATAGCCCTTTTAAAACATGTCTGCCTAGACATAAATCCTCACTCCTGGCTAATTTCCAAGTTTTTACTTACAGGAATTCATCTAGGCTGCAGCCTGGAGGCACTCTGCTTGTGGCTTTTCAAAACGCCCACTGGAGGAAGAGAACAGCCTCCCCACTCCCCTCAGAAATGTATCTGACCCAGTCACTTGGTTGACCAGCCTGGACCAAAGAGAAAGTAAGAGAGAGAGGGGTACAGCTGGAATGACCCAAGGCAGGGACAGACAGAGGGGGATTTCTTCACAGACTGCAGCAGAAATCAAAGAGAAGTGCAAGTGCACTGCCCCCCGCCCCCCAATCCACCCCTGGCTTCCTCCCAGTCTGCATGTGCCAAATCCCAGAAAAGAGATAACATAGTCTATTTAGAGCAGTGTTGAGTGTGTGCCCAGTACTGCTCTTAGGCTCTCTGGCTTAGATGTGCTTATTGGCATGTGATTGAGGTTGCTCTAAAGTAGCTCCATTTTCTCCTTTCCAGGATTTGGCACATGCAAAGTGGAAATGAATGAAAAAGGGATGCTTCTAAATGGCAAATGCAGCAGAGACCAGCCTTCATATTTGTCTCATATTTGGCCAGACATCACTATCACATCATTATATTGCATGTCTTAGCATATTATTTTATATTTCAAGCAATGAAGTAAAGGGCAGTTTTATTAATTAGGGCTTTTTTAGTATGACTATTTTTATTAGCATTTTTGGACTAAAAGAAAAAAGATTTAAACATTTCCCACAACATCAAATTTTGGGAAAAAAGAAATCATTTGGGGTCAATGGAAACATCTTAATTTAGATAAGTTGAAAATGTTTCATTTTGACTGCATTTTCCCCCATATTGTATTTACATTTCTAATGGAGCATGAAACAATAAGCTTATGAAAGAAAATGGAATGAAATGGATAACCAGAATCCTTTCTTTGGTTAAGGGGCCATCATATCTTACTGCAAAGGCCTACTGGTAGAAACACTTCTTCAAGAAAGGGCATGCCTTGTTTCTTCTTAAATGCAGTTTCTAACTGGGGTTTAGTAAAACAGGCGTGTGTCTCTGTTTGCATATGTATACATAAAGTGAAAGAAAAGGAAAAAAGGACTAACTTCATGGCTGTTAATTATAGCATTCAAAGATCAGGCACCTTTAGCTACTGGAGGTATATATAACAAACAAGTGATTTCTGCACCACACACGAGGCAAATCAACAACACAGTACTTTGTACTTTACATATAGTGTCTTTTATCTGACGATATCAAATAAATCAGCTGACCTTAATGCACTGACCTGGTAATTACCTTGTAATGTAATGTAGTCTTTCTAGCCCCAGCTGGAGAAACTGAGGCACAAAGATGGCTTTGGGGCTTATTGAAGATCACATGATACATGAGTCATAGAGGTAGGAATAGAAGAAAGGAGCCCTTTTTCAGTTTGTTTGCTTTAACTATATGACTACAATGCCTCAGAAGTGGATCTTGGAGGGAATCGAAAAGGAAGGACCTTGTAGCTGGAGGACACAGAATATATAAGAGTTTGGCAACTTCAAAGGGAACATGCCTCAGCATGGAGGCTCTGCAGGAGCAGGTAGCCCACGTATGGCTCCCCTAGCTGGCTGAAGCACATAGTACCCCAGCCAGTCCACCCTGCAGCACATGCAGCAGCAGGACAATGTTTTCTACTGCAAAGTGCACAGGTAGATAGAAGTAGGGGTGTGCACTATGTCACAAAGTAGAAGCACAAAATTGTGCCGCCACTATTTGTGCTGCTGCAAACACATGGCCCTGCTTGTGTGGATGTGGCCACAAGAAGAATAAAGAGGGCAAGCAGAACAGGTGACACTATGGTAAGAGTTGATGAATTCAGGGCCACTGTCTGGTGGTGACCAGGAGACTTTAACAGTGGTCTTGAAAGGCTGCCTCTCTGTTCCAGTCATTTGGGGAAAGGACTGAATTTATTCCTTCCACTGTGCCTCTGTGTAGGCTTTACAACCTTCAGCTCAGGAGTTCTGCATTTTGATGGAGAAATGGGAGCCACTTCTACCCCATCTAATTGAGAGGCCAACCCTTAACGTGGTGAAAATTAGCACAGTCCTATTTATTTTAAAGGAGCTATGGCAATCTGGAGACAAACTGGAGAGAGTCCAGTGGAGGGCAACAAAAATGCTGAGAAGGCTGGAGGACACGACTTATGCGGAAAGACTGAAGGAACTAGGCTTATTTAGTTTAGAGAAGAGAAGACTGAGAGGGGACTTAATAACAGCCGTCAACTACCTGAAGCTGGGTTCAAAAGAAAATGGAGCTAGACTGTTCTCAGTGCTGGCAGATGACAGAACAAGGAGCAACGGTCTCCAGTTACAGCAAGGGGTTAGATATTAGGAAGTATTTTCTCACAAGGAGTATTTTACTAGGAGGCTAGTAAAACAATGGAACAAGTTACCCAGAGAGGTGGAGGAAGCTCAATCTTTGTCTAGTCGGCTTCTGAAAACTTCCAAAGCTTTGGCTAGTTGGGGATGGTCCTGCTTTGAGCAGGGGGTTGGACTAGATGACCTTCTGGGGTCCCTTCCAACTCTCACTTTCTATGATTCTATAAATTTATCCAAGCTGAAGAGCTGCTTTAACGGTTTGAAAGTAGAATGTCACCCAGTTTGCAGACTAGAAGTCAGATCCTTTTCTAGCTAGTAGGCACCTATGTATTATCCTGTTCCACCCCCCTTGAGACCCTGACAAAGTTAACACAAACTGTAGATAGGTTGTCCTCAAGCCTGTTGCTTTTTGTGTCTTGGTCATAAAGCTAAGATGACGTGTATGTTACAAAATTAGGCTCATAGCATTTTTTTTTCAGGGACCTGACTAGTGTGGAACAGGATCAAGCTTAGGCACCTAATGGGTAGAACAGAATCTGGCCACAGGATTTCTGACACAACCTAGGCTTGGCTGAAATGGTAATCAATCCAGAAGAATGCAATATAATTGTGCTTTCTGTCCTCAGAGAAGATGGGGGGGGGCAATTAAAATGAAATGTGGGAACTCTTGAATTGCTATTTATTAGTGTCTATTCACTGGTTTATAATAGCTGTATTTTTAAGACAAAGGACATAGTGCAAAGACAACAGTGTTTTTATAAGTCATCTATATTTTGGCAGTTAACCACCAGTAATTATTTGATCAGAATGCATGATACATGCTGAAAATGAACTTTAGCCTCATTTATTGTAGGGATTTGCTACCAGCTCTATAAATAAAAGGATGCTGTCAAGTGATTAGGCATATTTTTCCTGCTGTACCTTGAGCAAAAGAAGATTCCAAGAGCAACTCAAGAGCAGAATTGATTTCTCTTTGCTTTAATATTGATGGATTCATGAAATATTCAAGGAGGAAAAATAAAATCCTCAATGCACTAAAATAGCAGCTTGTGTTTGTATTTTCACTGCCTTGGAGACAATACACTTGTTCTGCTTGCTGTATACAGACTGGCCCCTTGTGCTAGGCCGTGGGATGAGCCACAGGAAAAAAAAATATGTGGCCTCTTAAAAAAATGTGGTGGTCAGCATGCTTCACCTTATGGTTAACTGAGACAACCTACTGACACTGGAGAGAGAACCAGTGTGTCTTGGGCCCTTAAAAACAGTCATATGCTACTTAAGCTAAAGGAGACTCTCCATGTTCTATTAGCAGTGTATGGTCTATGTCACATACTTGAATATTTCTGATTCCATCATGTCAAGGACAGTACTACACATAGTAGCCACAGCTTTCAATTGGCAAACATTGTCTAGTTCAGGGGTGGCCAACTTTGCCACAAGTGGCATGGGCAGCCTATATGTGTGCCACGTGGCAGATCAAGGAGGGAACAAGCAGCACAGTAGCAGACTAGACAGGGAGCAGAAAGCAGAGGAAGCAGATCAGGCAGGGGAAGGGGAGTGAAGTGGCACCCAGGGCCAATGTGGGGCATGCCTGCCAAAAAGTTTGGCCCCCACTGGCCTAGTCAAAAAGTCAGATACTGCCTCTTGGTTGAGTCCTGTCAATGAAGTCAAAATTCCCATAAATGTCAATGGGGACAGGAACCATATGTCTGTTTTTAGGGGAAGTCATAAAACTCATTTGTATCCTACATTTATTGAACCTACAGAGACTGAAAGGCCACATTAGGATCATGCTATCTGTGAAATAGACCTGATTTGTTTTTTCAGTCCAGAATTCAAAAGGTTATTACCTAGTTCTGGCTTCCTGGCTATAAGTTTAGGTGTGTTTGTTCTCTGCTCTGGAAAATGAGTCCGTAAAAATAACATGGAGGAGTTCCGTGTTTGCTGCCTCTGGGGCCTTGTCCTCAAAGGAAAATGTGTTTACTCCATTCATGAAATCAGTAAACATCACTTTCCCCATCCTTTTTCTTATCTGTTGAAGGTTTTCCAGAAACTCAGCTACTGACAATACCCTTGTAGAAAGTGGAGAACAGTGAAAGTGTGTAAGTAGTTGTTACAGTCATGTAGCCCAGAGGAATGAAATATATTTCTCTCCAAATGTTCTCAGTGCTGGATTTCTATTCCCTTGTGGACTTCCAAGGGAAGGGTAGAAATGGCAAGATGCTTTTAAAGTGATTTCCTTTCTTGTGGGATCCTTGCCAGCCAGTGTGGTGTTGTGGTTTAATTTTAAATTACTCCATCAGCAGCTCTTTGGTGGGAGGGTTGATTCGCAAGGGACAGGCTAGTAACTGCATATGCACCGCTGCAGGCTGTCTCTGCTTAAGGGGAAATGACTCTGAGGAATGTTGATAAGATGAAAGGCTGGTTGAAAAGAGATGCATCATTGCTACTTGTGTACTGCCCTACTCAGGTGTTGTAACGATTAAAGGGAAATGCTACCACAGCTTTTCCTTGTAACATGCATGGCAAACTAGACAGTTATCTCAAGTTTTCACTTGCATGACACTGAACACTGAAAAATAAATATAAGTTTGTAGCATTTTCCTCCAGGTTCTTGTTTGTGCAATTAACTATACTCTTACCATTAAGGGCAGGGAGTACATTAAATGATGCCTGAAGTGTCTGTGGATTTGTGACAGATAAACTTTACACTTTTATAATTAAAAAAAAGAACCAAGATTTAATTCTTCTCCAAAGAAGCACTACTAGTGCTTGTCTTTACCTGAAAGTCACTATGGAATAAGGCGGAGTATAAATTTGAAAGTATTATAGATATTCCTGGTTACTCCATTTATGGATAAGTTTATTCCAAAATAAAAATGGCTTGGTCCATTTGGTTCAAACAATTTTACAATGGATTGATATGAAAAGCAGAAAGGTGCTTTTATTCCAATTATTCAGGAGCAGCTGTTGTAGAACTGCCATTCCTGAATAACTGTCCTGGATTATTCTTCCTTAAACTACTCTCCTCCTTTTTTCTACTTTTCATTCACAGAACATTCACTACTAAAGCTGCCTTTAACAAATAATAACTGTTCAGTTAGAAAAGTCATATCTGCTTCCCTGTAGCTAAATTGTTGCCAGACAGTGTAGCATTTCTAATGGGGAAAAAAAAATTGAGAAGGCATTGGAAACAGGGACTCCGGATTGTATTCCCAGATCTGACACAGACTTCTTTTTGTGTGATTTTTGAGAAAGGTGAATTGTTTGTTAGCCTCAACTTTGCTTGGACAGGGCCTAATCCATGGCAGCAGTTAGCAATGTGCAAAGGATAATGGAATGTCTAAGCCACGAAGGATGATTGCACATTAGATACAGTTCCATAACAGAAGTACTAAACCACGGCACCATAGCAAGGTCACTGTACAGTGATATGTAGATGCACCCAGTGTAACTGTTCTAAGGTCTATTTCATATCTGGTCTGTGTCCTAGGATAGTAGGAACTTCTTGAATCGATGCACAAAGCCTCCGTGACATTCAGATATACTAATTCCACATAGCGTGACAAATACTGACTAAAACACCAGCTTCCTGTCCCAACACATCTTGTAGCTGTCCCTACCGTGGCTTTTCTCTGCTCAGTGCTTCCTGTTTTTCAAAGTTCATTTTAGAGCCTCCTAGCAGTGGCGATGCATGGTCCACAGGGGTGCACATGCACCCCTGAGAGCAGTGGTACACCCTCTGACAGCAGTGCTCCCTGCTTAAGTGATTGGTCCCCCCCTGTGAGCACTGGCAGGGGAGTGGGGGTGCCAGGAAAAGTGCCGCTGGCACTTCTGGGAGCAGTGCTGGCACTTTTGGGTGCCCCGCTTCTGCTTCCTGGTCAGTGCGATTGGCTGTGGGCCCCCCCCAGTTGGTGAGATCAGCTGTGGCTGTCCCCCCCAGGCACTGACTGGCTGCTAGTGCGGGGGGCATGTGCCCCCTAACTCAGGAGGCCTCCTAGCATAGACAAGAGTACTATAGCACCTTCATGCCATTGCAGGCTTCCACCAGGGTGGACGTTAACCTGTGTCTGGGTTTATGCTAGCAGCAGTGACTGTTCCACTGCATCAAAGAGACAGTAATAGGGCAAAGAAGAAACCACATGACTTTCTGGCTGCAAATCCCATGTGCAGATCCTTTCACTTTTTTGCTAAAGTGACCAACCTCCAGTGAGCGGAATTCAGGTCACAGTCCATATGCTCCATAGACAGCTATTCATAGACCTGAAATTATTAGTGCTCATTAGTTTGACAGCTAGTGGTAACAGCTATGAAACTGATCACAGCTACTCAGTGCAATAGCTAGTGATGGAGATGCTTGACCAGGTCAGAGTCCCATGCAATATCATAGTTTGCAAATGCTGCCTTTAACTGGGGAGTGGTCTGGCACTGATTTGAGACCAACTTTTCAAGTTCAGTGTGAAAATTGTGGGTCAGGGAGTCTTCAGTGACAGCAGAACAGAGCTCTGACATTTGGGATGTTCTGGAAAATCTGGGACAGTTGGGAACTTATTTTTAGCTATGTGCGTCTGCCCTTTGCTGCCCAGGGAAATAGAGTTCTTCACTACTGGCCTCACAATGACAGTTCGGGACTGAACTACTCTGATAACTGTGGTGGATTTCTAAACCACTCTGGTGATAACCCTGTTGCAGATATTACTAATGGGAGAATTGCTGACAATTCTCCATTTTCTACTGTGTCAAGCTCTCTGAATGTACTTTCTCAGTGCTTAAATCTAGAGTGGCACTAGCATTTGTTAGTAGCATCTGCCCTTCCCTTTCTTGGGCAGGTTATTGATTGATGGCTCTTTCAGCAAAGCCACAGCATGGATAAATAAGGAACTTTTTTGGGGTAGGACCTCAGGGTTGGGAATTCAGGAGATTAAGGTTCACACAGACACTTGACTTTGGGTCTTTGGGCAAAACACTTACCTATCTCTTTTTGCCTCAGTTTCACTACCTAAACTGAAGATCACGTTACCTTTTTTATTGTCATAAAGTGCCTTTGCAAAATTTTTCTGTAGAAATGCCAAATAGTATTCAGAATTATTATATTCATAGGCATCATACACAAATGTGTATATATTATGTTATTATCGTAATTTTTTATTCTCCTAATAGCAAATGTAAGGGGAGAATTAGTATCCCAAAGAAAACTAAAGCTGGTTGTGGGGTTGGAGTAATACAAAGTTTATGGTAAAACTACCTTTCTGCTATGAGAATTATGGCATGTAAATGTTAGCAGTTATTTTCAAAGACCACCATTCCTTGCTTAATTGCAGGAAATATAAACATGCTAACTCTTTGTGGCTAAATGTTTTGTGTGGTCTGTTTGACTGTCAAACCCTGGCTCCAGTAGAGACTAATACACTATTCTGCTAATTAATCTTTGAAATTTAAAACTATTAACAGTTGAATACTTAATCTGCTGAGTTAACTAGATAAATAAAAAGTATGAGGGAAGGCTGTGCTCTTTTGCAAAATGTATATGTTTGTTCCTATCTTAACAGTTGCAGAGTAAGTATAGTATAATCTCCTGCTAAGAAACCTTGTTTGGAACAAATGTCAGCTTTCAACAACTTCAGCGGACGGAAACTCTCTCTTCCCCACTCCACCACATTACAGTGTTTCTGATACAGCAAATTAACTATCCCTATTATAACAAATAAACTCTTTTTCATGAACTCTTCTCTTGATTCCATAGGGGTTTATTAAAAGGAGGTTGTTCTGCCTTTGAAAGTATTATTAGATAATATCACGGTTTAAACTATAAAAAGGGGAGGGTTGGCAGCTCCCCTTCAATAGGGGACGTCAATTGGGTCTTACCAATTTGAGTATTAAGTGTACCCTACAATTTTTGTTTGATTTCTTTGTTGCTTTTTAATTGATGGTCATGCTCAGTGTTTGAAGGGTGTGCATTTGTCAGACAACGTTCTTTGGATAGATGTGATATCTTTTATTGGACCAACTGAGTGGCTGGAAAAAAGGTTTTTTGGAGGCTTTCAGGCACAAATGCCCTTCTTCAGGCATAGGAAGTCTCCGCTGTTCTGAGACGCCAAGGAATGAGAGAAGCTAAAAGGGTGACAGGATGTCAGTGAGAATGTAAATAGGTGGGAATTAGGAAAACAAAACAGGTAGAATAGGGAAGTGGGGAGGAGAATGAGGGGGGAAAAAGCCAAAGGTGAGTACAGCAGTAGATTTTCAAGGTAGAAAAGAGGCTGTCTGTGACAAAGGACCTATTTACAGTCTCACTGACATCTTGCCACACTTTTAGCATTTCTCATTCCTTGGGGTTTCAGAACAGCAGAGACTTCCTATGCCTGAGGAAGGGTGACTGTGCCCAACAGCTTGATAAGAACTTTTTTCCAAGTACTCATTTGGTCTAATAAAGATATTGAATCTACTCAAAGAACCTTGCCTAGCTGGAAATTAGGAAGACAAAGGGCAGAAAAGGATGTGGCCGTTCAAAATCTTGATAACCATCAAAACTTTCCTGTGCATTAAGTGCACACTAATGATCACTGTACAGTGCAAGTAGATTCTTCCTGTTTGGAGCAGGAACCTCAGGAGAGCGCTGTCTCCACCCCCTCCACACTTAATTGCATACACACCGGCCGTAGGTAGGTAGATTCACAAACATACACCTACCTCTGTCTATAGCACATCTGTGCATGCATCTCCCTATAGCACGTGTGTGCGTGTAATCACAACCTTTGTGAGCTGAAGCTCGCTTCAGCAGACGCCGTGACGACTAACTACACGTCCCCCAAACCAGGAAGCCAAGACCCGTGACCTGCTGCCGGCCTCAGGCAGGGCTGAAAGGGCACCACGCAGCTGCGCACATGTGGGCCGGGCCGGGCCTGGCTGGCCAAGGGGGTGGGGCGGGGCAGCGCTCAGCCGCCAGCAGGTCGCTCCTCCTCCCCCCGCCCACGCCGAGCCGAGCCGCCGCCCTTGGAAGCAGTCGTAGAGCCGGGCCATGGAGGCGTGGGGCGCGGCTGTGGCCGCGGCACTGTCCGTGTGGTTCGCCCTGGTGCTCGGCCTTATCCTGCTGCCCTCCGTCGTCGGCCTGTCGCTGGGCATCTCCGAGCTCTACATGACCGTCCTGGTCAAGACCCTGGAGGTGAGTGGGCAGCCACCCCGGCCGGCCTCCCCAGTCACCTGGGATTGGAAACACCCCTGACTCCCCTCCCCAGCTGTTGGAATATTCCCTCCCGTCAGCTGTTTGAACCTGCACCCCCGCTTCAGTCCTGTCCCAGCTGGTCGACCCCTCCCCCCGGCCACATCCTCTCCACCTTCCAGGTGTTTGAACCTTCCCCCCCATCTTGCAGGCTCAGAGGATACGGGCCTAAGGTGTACATGGGTGTGTGCCTATGTTATGCCTCTGGCTGCAGTAGTTAGATTAGTGGTCATCAACAATGGATCTCAATCCACCAGTAGATCTCGGAGCCTCTTGGAGTTGATCTGAGGCTGGGGTGCGGGGCTGAGTGCCTGCATGCAGGCACCCCAACCCAGCAGATCAGTCCGTGGGGGAGGAGAGGGGAGAGAAGGGGTGGGGACTAGACTGAGGCCCCCATGGTGCTACAGAGGCAGGAGCAGGGGTAAGTTGAGTGGGGTCCTGGCCAGGTGGGACTTAGCTGTGGGGGGGGAGTGCCCCCATATCATTTTTTCTCCATCTGCCTCAATCTGCCCCCCCCCCACCTCCTTCCCTGCAGACTTACCTGCTGGGAGGAGGTGGTGGTAGCTGTGAACGATAGATCTTGGATTGGTTTTAAATGCTAAAGGTGACGTCCTGCTTTAAAAGGTTGGATACCACTGAGGTAGATAAACATCAGGCTAGCTCCCACACCCCCAACAGAATACAGTTCTGAAGTAGTATGCTCCCCAGTTTATTTGAGCTGACATAATAGGCCAACACTGCACTCTATCTAGGTTCAGAGGTGATCCAGTTTTGGTGCTTTGGGGAGCTACTTCTGGCCTAGGGACAGCGTTATACATGAGCTGGTATAAGTGATTGGAAGTTGGTTCAAACGTGTTACACAACAGAAGTTCAGTGCAGGTAGACTGGTATAAAAATGACTGAAACTGGTTTGAGATGGATGGATGTAGTATCAGAATTAACTGATTTAGGTTACGCTGGTTATCAGACTCGTGTCCTAGATCCCCTCCAAACACAGGTTAGATCTCAGTCCCCTGGCATCCCAGGATACATTGCAGCCCCCTGCAAACCCCCATCCAGCATTCCCTCTAAGCTCTGTGGTGTGCGCAGCTATGTAGGCACATTCATGCCGCACTGCCAGGCACACCTGTGCTGTTGCGCATGCCGTGCAGCTTAGAGGCCCCCATCTCCCAGGCCAGCTAGCCTCCAGCCCAGCCAGTGGCCCCACGCCTCCTGTCATAGAGGTCAGGCAGCCTCCCTAGCCCTGCGGGCCATGGCATGGGGGCAAGTGAGGGACTAATGGACCCCTGCCCCTGTGCTATCTCATTGCTCAGGAAAAGGCAGGGAGACTTCTTGCTCTCAAAAGGACTTTATTGCAACTGCTAAACCACGCAGAAGGATGGCTGACAACTTCCTGTTGACATAATTGTGTCAGCCCTCAGGAAAGGCTTACATCCCCCTTTCTTACGAGAAACCTGAAGGATTTTCAAAGAACTGCAAAATCATCTTGAGTGGAGAGGTTGCAAGCATATCACTCCTGTGAGTCTTTACCACTCGCTTCCCTACAAAAATAGAATAATCAAATCAGAAACATCAATAAGCCTTTTCACTTCAAGCAGTTAAGTTCACAAATCTAGTCTGTTTGGTGGAACTGACGCACATCCTGACCTAATGTAGTAAACAGGTGTAATATGAAGGAGATTCTCTCGATTCCTACGGGGAAGACCTTTAGGTGTCTCCACCCAGTATGAACAAGGGCTGTCCGCCCTAGCCAGGACAGTGCTTTGTACTCCTGCATCTGGAATCCAAGCTTTCCTGATATGGGGAAGGAGCAGGGACATTTCTTGAGGCATGCCTGGTGTTATAAAGGACAGTTAAACTGAATTCCATTCTGTCTTTCTCATCAAATTCCTGTGCATCAACAAGTTTTGGAACCACCTGTCATAGTTGGTAGGCTGATATGGAGTCAGCGACTCGGAAGCAACTCAGCTGGACTCCATCCATGCTCTGATGGTATTGAACGGTGTATTAGGAGAACCTTATAGAGATCTTTATTCTTCTGGAGCAAATTCTTCATTGTCTGCACTGCACATTCTCCTTCCCCATTGCTATGTGGTAAATGCAGACTGCTGGTGATATGCTGAAGTCATACTGGGCTGCAAACTGCTTAAATGCAGCTCCAGAAAATTGTGGACCATTATCTGGTCTTAAAACATGCCATGGCATGCACATATACTCTTCAACACCATTATAACCCTCTCTGTTGTGGTCTGTAACTGCCATCTCCAAGTAACTGGAATAATAGTTGATAACAACAAGGTAAATAGAACCCTCCCAGGTCAGTAAGTTGGCACCCACCATCTGTCATGGATAATCTGGTAATTCAGTCATAAAACATGGCTCGGGTCTGGTCAGTGTTGAGCACAAACCTTACAACTAACTACCCAGTTCTGTATATCATCATCACTGATGGACGATCACCAAACTGTCTGATGAGCCCTGGCTTGACTTCTTCTAGTACCCTGATGAGCTTTATGAATCTTCTCCAGGATTTTCTGGCACAGAGTGGAAGGTATCCGTACTCTGTTGTGGAACATGACTAAATCCCTGATGGATTTGATTGTCCATTGAGCTCTGTTTCTGTCATCCAGACTCCTGGGTGTGACAAAGACTCTGTAAGTTCTTTTAATAACACAGCACAATGCTCCTGTTCTGTGACTTCAGGGACTCCTGTGGTTGAGCAGCAAAATATAGCATAGTGACCTTTCTTTTTACATTGTCAACATTATCTCTTCTTTAACAGGACGCACAGCATAGCTATGTCAAGGGATTTTACCACATCGATGGTATTGGCCCCCTTTTCCACTTGATTGTTGCTGTGGATGCCAGTGAGACCACTCTCTTTCACTTGTTGTGGATGCCAATTCTATTTATTTTTGGTTGTAGTTTCTTGACAATGTGTGTTGCATCCATATTAGCTGATACCTGATGGGGCTTGGAATTGCTTCTGATTTCCCTTTGTTGCTGCCTAACTAACTCTGGCCGGCTTGTGTGACAGCCTTCTGGAGTGTTAAATCCAACTGTAGTCTTTGTGAGAGCTCTTCATTGTGAAGACCTGCAACTAAACAGTTCCTAATTAGTTTTTCCTTGAGCTCCCCATATTGGAAAAATTCAGCCAATGTATGCAAAGATGTAATAAAGCTGTTCATAGGTTCAGAAGGATCTTGTTTAGGGAGACCTGAATCTAGCTCACTCATGAATCGCATTTCTTTTGCCCAAAAATGTTCAGTTAGTGCCTCTACCACATCAGCACATGGCTTTTTCTCTGCATTTGTAAGAGTTCGTGACATCAGAATTTCATCAGCCTGATCCCCCACTAAGTAGATGAGTACTTACTTGGTAACGTCCGTCCCTTCCACAGCATGGGTCTCTAGGTCTATGAATGCCCCAGCCCCTCCCTCTCGCCACCCCCCTGCTTGGTAGCCATGGGGTGGTGTTTGGTGGGAGGGGAGAACCCCAGCTCTGGCCCCCCTAGCCAGGGTCACCTACAGTAGGTGAGGCGGGAAAAGGCCCCAAGGTGGGGGGTTTCCCCCTGCAGCATAGCTCCATCAGCCTATGAATGCCCCAGCACCCCCACACTGCAGACCATAGTTGGGGGACCAGAGCAAGGTCTATTCTCCCACCTCCGCCCTGTCCCCATCCCACCCCTGCAGCTGAGAGGTCGGGGAGTTGGCAAGGAGGCAGGGCAGGGATGTTTGCAGCTTGGTAAGCTGGGAGGCATATGCGAGTGCCCCCTGCTTTCTGGCCTTGGCCAGTGCAGGCATCTACCTGCCATAGCCAATTGATGAGTGAATGTGTATTATGCTTGTTAATGGTCCAGTTTATGTGGTTTAGAGAGCTGTGTAGATTGACTTGATTCTGCCTGGGGTTTTTTGACTGTGTACTTAGCCCAGGAGGCTGGCTTTGTTAGCATTTTATTGCCTTGCTTTATCTTGTGATGCTGAGGCAGCCTCGGTGGGAGTAGCTGCTCAGCTTAGCTTTGAAATGCCCTACATTTGACGTGGTTACTTTTATCTGAGTAAAATGTCACTAGATTGCCCCTTGTGAAGGTAAATGCCTTGCTGTCTTCACTGTTTAGCTTTTGGAAACCATGCATGTTCAGCTGTCTGGCTACCTTTTTGTAGTGTGGGCCACGTGAGGCCATAATCTAACTAGGGGAGTCTGAAGTAGGGTAGTGTGCTTGTCTGAGGAAAGTATGGGAAGAAACTCTGAAATTCAGGGGGAAGCATAGAGGATAGAAGGGAGGAACTGAAATGTAAATACTTGTTAAATATGCATGTAAAAAGGGGAGGAGATGGAAAATAGGACAATCAGGGTATTGTTAACTAATTGATATCAATGCAAGGCAAAATTGCACTCCCAGCGCCAGGCTTCTGGTCAGTCAGCACAAATTCAAATGGCTGGCAGCATAAGCTATGTCAGTCAGCATAGAAAACTAGTCTTGATAAATTTGATCCCTTTTTTTAAGATCTTGCGCTAAATTGACAAGGTGACTGATACAATGTACTTAAATGTTCTACAGATGCATGACTGGAAACCACACAGCTAGTGTTGTTGTTGTCCAATAATAATTTTGAAATCGGACTCAGAATCAGGTAATGAAACAAAATCATAAGCCAGAAGGCGGGTTTCTAGCTTTTCTTGGCCTGTGCTATCCAATATTTTGATCAGTGAGCCAGCTGAAAACTGAACAGTTATTGGTAAGATTTGCAGATAACAAAGATCAGGCTGAAAAGTGTGTGAACATTCAAGTGAACCTGCCCTTGTCCTGTAAAACTGATATTTGTTAACTGTACTAAAAATGCAAGGTGGGTGTAGCTAGGAACAAAGGATGTGGGTTGTGTTTTGTGCGCTCAGAGTGATGACTCACAAAGTCTTTGGGGTCAGGAGGGTAGAACCAGCTGAATGTGAGATAGAACCAGCTGCCTGTCTGGGAAGACTGCGACAATGAAGACAGTCTTCTGTAAAAGCAGGACAGTATTACATAAAGTAAGGGCAGGATTGTTGCTGGATAGTAGTGGCAAAACAGGTGCTGAGCAGTTCTGTTATTAACATTTTTTAAAAATGATGTTGAGGTGAGGAAGAGCTTGGAAAAGAGCAAAAAACCAACACAAACTTTTCAACAAACCTGATTTGCAGCAAGAGAATAACAAAGCTCAAATCTACTGAAACTTCTCTTAAGCTACGTAAGGGGTTTGGGTATATCTGTATAGGAAAAATTCCTCATGGAGGGTGCAGTCATAAATCTTGTCATATTCCTTGGCCCTGAAATCTGCTGTATTCACTGTTCCTCTTGTTCTGATTTTACTGACATTATGTAACATGAGTCTTGGCATAACCAGTTCCAAATGGCTTATGCTGCTGGCTCTTAAAGGTGTGTCCTTTCCCAGCTAAAAATAAGTAACAATTAACCTACTGCTGAATTTCAAATGAATTTTAAAGAGCCTCCTAACACTGCTAAGCAAGTCTGCTCTGTGGTGTTTTGTGGACTTGCAAGTCTCCTGTTGGCAGTGATGATTCTGCCGGGTGTCTTGCTGTGGTGGTTCTGTATCTGAGATCCTGTTGATGAGTTGGTGCTTGCTACCTTCCTTCCTTCTGGGTTTTGGAGAAAAATGGCCTTTCTTGCTTGATTTGGCCTCTGTGTTCCAGGTCTCTACAGCTCCTCTAACATCCAGTTGAGGCTAGCTTAAAGCATTTGGCCCTTGGATTTGTCAGTTCCTGAATGTCCCTCGTGTGGCTCTTTTCACTCTTCTTTCTCACACCTTACAACATTTCTACAGTAGGGTCCCCAACCAAAATCTTGCCTACTGTTGAGCAATCTCCCTTTCATTGGTGATGGGGTTGGGAGTATGCTGTCAGGCCACCCTAGGCAGAGAGTATGAACTTCTTTCTGTAGGGTTTTATTCTGCAGTAGCTCTGACAGACAGTCTACACTTCTTCATCTTGCACTGAAGAAGGCTTTTAACAGATTGGTTGACCTAACTGGTGTCTGGGCTTTGCTTTATTGCTCTTTATCTATGGATGTATGTATATATTGCAAAATGAACAAACTTGGAAGAGACTTGGTGGCTTATGACCTTCTCTAGAAGGTTTGTCAAAAGTTCAGCCTTGGTATTCTCAGAGCTGGGGCTAGAGGTGTTGGCTATGGCTAAAAGAGGGCTAGTGGTCAGTGGCTTACGGTAAGCTTCACCTACAGGAGTCCCCCAAAATAGATATAAAAATGCTTCCCTGTGACTCAGGCCAGACTTCCCTCTTGATTTGTACTGATATTCATCTCTCAACAGCCAGGAGGTATAAGTCTTATTTCCATAATTTTTTGCTGTAAGAGTACTGTGGCAGAGCTTTGTTAGATATACCTGTAGGAAATTCCAATTTCGCTGTTATTGTCATAGTAGCTTAAGTCTAGGGCTGTTTTGACTCCCTCAGTTTCTTGGACACTTAGAGTTGCATTCCATGACCATTATTTAGCTGTACACTGGAACAGGTAGATTAGGTACCTAAATGGTTCACCATTCCAAGGACTCAGTCATGCTTAATCCTGGTATGTTGGGACAGGCATATTGATCAAAGTTAAGCTGATGCCATCTCCCTGTTCATGTTACTGAAGTAAAACCTTACATTTGCTTTAGCTCAAACTTTTTTTTTCCCTTCTAAAGTTGTTTGAAACTTCTCGTTGTGCTCTTCTACTGACTTTCCCCAGAGGAGTTGTCCTTACAACATATCTCTACTTGGGTGTAGAGGAAAGCTGTCATTGATTTGATGGAAAGGGTAAGGATATATAAGCAGGACCTATCCAGAGTGATTTGTCCCTTCCCTCTCTCCCCCTCTATCTTCCAGTATTGAGAGGTTGCAGCCTTTAAATGGTCGTGTTTGATGCCCACTGGTGGACCAGTCCTGCATGCATTTAAACCTGATTATACCATCAAGTGGTTATGGTGATGAATTCCACAAGTTAATTATATGTTGTATGAAAAAATAAGATTTCTTTGTTTGTTTGAAATCTGCTACCTAATAATGTAATGGTTTATTCCCTAGTTGTAGTATTGTGAAAAATGCCAAGTAGTGAATCCCTCTTTACTTTTGTCTACACCATTCATGATTTGTGTAGGCCTCTCTAGACCTACTATTCCCCCAGTTGGCCTTTTTTTCAGCTGTGAAGTTTTAGCCTATTTAGTGTTTCCTCATATGGAAGTCTCTCCATGCCTCTGGTCATCCTTGTTGCCCTTTCTGTAATTTTTGGAGTGGGGGGACTAGAACTACATTTGTAGTGTTCGAAGTATAGTGATATAATGACATGTTTCTGTCCCCCGTCCTAATTCCTTTTTTAATTCCTAACCTCCTTGCCGCAAACATCAGCCCAGTCTTCAAAGAAATATCCATGATCATTTCAAAATTCTTTATTGTCATATATACATGGTGGCCACCTATAGGGTGGTTGGGGTCTTCCAGTTACCTTCTGTATTTGGAGGGCTTTTCCTATGGCCAGTGCACAGCTCCCAGGGAAAAGGCAGCAGGGCAGAGAGCCCTGAGTCCATAGTGGGCAGCCAATCTCCATCCTCACCCTGCTGTGTTCCACTCCTAGATGTGTCCCCACGCTTTAAAATGGTGGTGGTAGTGCTTGAACTAAAGCTCATTAGATAAATTCTAGTTCAAGCACTGCTGCCACCATTTTTAAATGCTGGGACACTGATCCCTTGGATGAGCCGCCTGTCACTCTGTCTTGCTCCCCACCTTGGCTCCAGCTTCCTATTCACTGCCCAGGCTGGGCAGTGCCTCCAGTCCCTGCTCCACTTCTTTCTTCCCTGTGGGGGCCTCAATCTGCTGCCCCATGCCCCTTCCCTCCCCCCACTCCTTCCCTTCCTCAGACTTTCCTGCAGGGCACTGCTCTCCACACTGCCTGCCCGTGCTCCTGTAAATCAGTTATGAGCTCAGTATTGGCCAATATGCCTGGTGAATAATTGATTGTCTGTATCGGCCAAGAAAATCTCTATTGGTGCACCCCTACTCGTAAGGGGATCCTTGGACGCTTCCTCACTGGGCTTCGTGCTGTGCATCACCTTATTTAAAACCAGGGGCTTAACACATTTTTAATAAGGGGTACTTTCCCCAGTACTGTTTTGTAAATGACCTCTCTCTCTCTGCCAGTTGTTCTTGTCCCTACATTACTTTACACTCTCCCTTAGTGGAATAAGTGTGCCACTAAGTTTTGATTTTTGTTCTGTTACCATTTGCTACCTGTGGCTTTATTGTCCAAAAAGCAGCATTGACTTGTGCACTAGCTTTGGCTAGTACTAACAAAATGTCTCCCTTACTGTCAGGCTGTAGTCTGCCTTCTCTTGCAACCACTGTCTGTGGCTCTTATGAATTCCTATGGGCAATGCTGTTGTTTTGTGCTTTCTTGGCTGGTAGCTACAAAGTTATGCAAACGTTACAGTTCTTGCATATCTTTCCAGATTCTGGGTACTGTCTTAGCTTATGGTGTTCTGACACTGTACTTGCAATTTCAGGGTAATTTTGTGGGCCCTAGCTTTGAGCCCTGCATGCCTTTTGGTTTTGGCCCTCTTGTAGGATTTTGAATTCTCTATCATGGTTGCAGTGTTGGAGCACTGTCCACACACTGTGGGCACTTTTACATGTGCTCTGGAGGCGGGGTGGCGGGCAGCACTTTAGAGTGGCTCTGAGAACTGCTTTAATTAAAGTGCCACAGCATCTTGTGCATCAGTGTCCCTGCACTTCAGAATGGTGACGGGGGCACTTGAACTAAAGCTTGTTTAATGAGCTTTAGTTAAAGCACCCCTATTGGCATTCTGAAGTATGGGGACACTGATACACGAGGCTGGTTGGAGTACAGTAATTACCATGCTCCAGCAGACTCGATTGAGTCTGCACTGCAATTACAGCATGTCAGAGCATCAGAGCAGCCTTTGTACTCATGTACAGGCATCCCATAATTTCAGCTTGGACTCCATGACTTTTCCTGCATGGTGTTTTACAGCTACTTCAAAGGGTTAATTCTGGATCTTCCATATTACACCCTTTCCGTGGGATTGGTATGTTCTCCCCAAAAAACTCTATGTGACAATTTGGTTAACATGGTCACTGCAAAGGGCGGGCATCCTGTGGGCTCTTGAGGTAACCCTGAGTTGTAACCTGAGTTGGATATGTTCCTGAGGGAGGGGAGAAACCTGCTCCCTCTGCCTGTGTGACTGGCATCACATACCTGGGTGAGGGGCTTGGGCTTCCTATTTTGAGCTATGCCAGTCTGCCCAGCAGCCAGTGATGCATTTCAAATTGGTTGGCTGGCAGCCAACAGGTGCTGCCCTTCATTGGACCAGGTAAATGAGGTCATAAGGGCTATATAAGTTAAGGACTGCCCAGGAGGAGGGGGAGTAGCCATGATGAAAACTCAGAGAAGAGCTGGACCATCTGAAACTTGGTATCTCTGGAAACCCACGATCACTGAACTGCCTGCCTCCAGAGGGAATCTCTGCTTGCTTCTGGATGGTACTTGTGAGTAAGCTAGCTGAGATCTAACTAGATATATAATTTGCGGTAACTCAGATGCGTAATCAAAGCTACCCCAGCCACCCTGTTTGCTCTATGGGATTTATCTATAGTACTCAACTCTGTACCACATTCCAACCCTACTCCTTTATAACCAATAAAATTCTCCTTTGTATCTAGTGTGGGAGACTTATTGGGAGTGGGTCTGGATTATGCCTTGGGGTCCCCTTGGTTCAGCTGAATCAGGGAGACTACTACTTGGACTTTCGACTGAGGGAAGCACCCCAAGTTCTTGAAGTGAGTCAAGTACCCTTTAGGGCTACTAGGCCTGTATTTCCCAGGGCACACAGTGTCAGGATCAAGCCTGTCCCTGGGTGGTGGCAACAGTACCCCCAGGCTAGGGGATGTGCTCCAGGAAGGGGGTCGGTCAGACATGAGGCACCGCCGGGGGGCACTCAGAGCCTGAAAGGTGGTTGGGTGCAATGAGGTGGGTGGCTCAGCGCAGGAGCACCTCCTACTGGCCTGCACAGTGTTATCTCAGATCCTGATCGCAATTGGCTTTTTGCAAGGCTAGTTTGGTTCCATGAAATGACAGGACTTGCTTGCTGTACTGACTGAAAAAAGACAGAATCTGAATAACCTATGTCATCTATTTAAATATTCCTCATTGGCTTGTTTTTTATATGGATTGCAGTACTCCAAGCTTCTATAACAAACTTTTCTGTTCTCTTAGACAGAGGAAGGTGACTTAATTCTTAAATGTCCAGTACTTTAAAATCAGCTACTGTCAAATAAAGCTGCCTTTTGTCTTTTTTCCCTGGCACCTCTGTTTTGCAGGTAGCTAAGTGCTCTCTCTTTTGTGTGTGTGACCTACTGTGTGATGTTCAGTAATCACTCACAGCCAAGGTGTTTCAGGGCTAGAATTCTAAAATGCTCAGCTTTATATAGGTGAGCCTCTGCCTTGCAGTACTGGTTTAGGTCAGTTTCTTACAGAATACCCTTTACCTTTGCAGGCTAAGGCACAAAATAACCAGTACGTAGAAACTAAAGCTAGAAGTAGAAAAGAACCTTTTTCTTACAGTGAATAATCATTAAAATGTATTTATGATGTGGATTATTTTATCACTTGAGGTCTTTTGTAGGCCTGATGATTTCCTGAAATCTTTATAACCTGCAGATGAGCTTAGGTTGAGGGGACACAGCACTTTGAATTGGAAACTGTGCAGAGCCAAGATGGTAACTACACTTGCGCTTTATTGGCTGTCTGATTTTTGGATCACTAAGTTCAGGAATGCTACACACCACTAACACTGTGCCTTGGAGTGTTACAATAATTTAAGCTTTGTGCAGTAGGTGGGTGTTCTGAAATCTCTGGATTTTACCCTTAGAAAGTGGGAAGGTACAAAAGAACGAATCCTCACTGAGGAAATGGAACTCTGGAAAGAAGTAGGTAAGGTAGATCGCTTGCATTTACTATCTTCCCCCTTTCCAAGAACACAAACATCTGTTCCTCTCGCTGTTATCCACTTGCCACAGAGTATTTCTGAGTGGCTGTTGGAGAGGCTGATTGGACTGTATGGTCACGTCCATATAAGCAGGGGCGTATGTGCCACAATGCATGCTGCTGCCCATTCTCTTTGCATTGTGACACATTGTCTTGCTCCATGTGCTTTGGAGAAGTCTGGCTGGGGCACAGAGCCGGCAGGCAGCTCCTGCACTAAGGCACCTGGCTACTTGGCGAGTTGGGGAATGGCATGTGGAGATGGGGAGAGCAGGCAGCCCTGGCCTGTCTGCTTCTTTGTCTCTGCATACTGTGGAGGCCCTGCACTGTGGCATTTTGTGCCCTGCCTAGGGCTCAGGGTGCCTGGAGACAGTGGAGTAAGAAGGCCTGGGCTGGCTGCTCCCTTGTCTCTGTGTGCCTCAGTGCTGTGTCCCTTCAACCTAAGCCCAGGGCTGCCTGCTCCCCTATCTGTGTGCTGTGGATCTGCTGCTCTGAGGCTCCCTGTGCCCTAGTCAGAGTGGCTGGCTGGGTTGCAGCATGCCTCAAGGTGGGGGAAGCAGGTAGCCCTGAGCTCAGTAGCATGTGAAGACTGGGGAGTAGGCAGCCCTGTGTTGCCTGCTCTGTCTCCACATGCTGCTCCCTGTCTTGCCAGGGCACAAGGTGCCTCAGCACATAGGCTGCCTGCCAGCTAGCCCTGCACTGAGGCAACCTGTGCCCCAGCCAGCCCCTCCCCACCCCCTGCAACACATGGAGTGGCAGAGCACCTGCGTTCAGGCACATGGAGACAGAGGAGCAGGCAGCCCTGGGCTGGCTGTTCTCTTGTCTTGAGGCACACTGTATTCCAGCCAGCTGCTTTATGGCTGGCTGGGGCGCAGTGTGCTTCAGCACAGGGGGCCTACATGCCTCAGCGCCCCACATTGAGGCATATGGAGACAAGGGAGCAGCTAGCTCATTGCTGCCTGCTTCCTCATCTCAAGGCACCCTGTGCCTCAGCCAGCCTGTGAGTGGCTGGCTGCGACACAGGGTGCCTCAGTGCAGGGGCACTGCAGCCGGTGGAGATGTGGGAGCTGACAGCCATGGGCTGCTTGCTCTGCTGTCTCTGAATTTGTCTTGGTGCATGCCACTTTGTCATGCTCTGCACTGCTTTTATTTCAGGGTTGTTTTTTTGGTACCTGGTAGCAAATTTTGCCCCAGTGCTGTAAATTAGCTGTGCTGTGCACAGATTAATGTGCAACTCATGTCCTTTCTGGCACTGCAAAGATGTTTGCAGCACCAAAACTGTGTCTGCATATCTGGATCTGGCCCTTGAGTCTGCAGCACAGAAGCTCACTCTTGTTCAAAGTAGGTGCCCTCTATTCAATAGTATGCTTAGATCCCTTCTTATGTCTTTACTTTGCATCAAAGCACAGGAAATTACAAGAGAAAAATTAATATGTCATGATGTTACTGTAATCTCTGTTGCTAGTGTGATGCGGCAACAATGGGTGTCTGCAAGCCTATAACTGCAGCAGGTGAATCATAGAATCAATGAGTTGGAAGGGACCTAGACAGATCATCGAGTCTGACTCCCTGCCATGGGCAGGAATGAGCACTGGGGGTGGGAGGGGTCATAAGACCCCAGCCAGGTGCCTATCCAGTCTCCTCTTGAAGATTTCCAGGGAAGGTGAGAGCACCACCTCTCTGGGAAGCCTATTCCAGGCTCTGGCCACCCTTACAGTGAAGTGGTTCTTCCTAATATCTAACCTAAACCTATCCTCCCTCAACTTGTGGCCATTGTTCCTGGTGACTCCAAGGGGGGCCCTGGTGAACAGACTTTCCCCGAGTCCCTGCTGCTGGCCCCTGATAAGGTTGTAGGCAGCCACAGGATCCCCCCCTCAGTCTCCTCTTGCAGAGACTGAAGAGATTCAGGTCTCTCAGGCTCTCCTTATAGGGCTGGCCACAGAGGCCCCCAGCCATACGAGTGGCCCTTCTCTGGACCCTCTCCAGGTTCTCCACATCCCTCTTGAAGTGTGGCGCCCAGAACTGGACACAGTACTCCAGCTGTGGCCTGACCAGCGCTGCGTAGAGGGGGAGCAAGACCTCTCTGGACCTGTTAGTAATGCCCCTGTTGATGCATGACAGGGTGCGGTTGGCTCTGCCTATTGCTTTGTCGCATTGGTGACTCATATTCATCCTGACTCCAAGATCCCTCTCTTCCTCTGTGCTGCCGAGAGGGGCAGCCCCTAAACTATAGCCATAATGCTGGTTCTCCCTCCCTAGGTGCAGCACCCTGCACTTGCCCTTGTTGAACCGCATCCTGTTCAGATCCGCCCACTTCTCTAACCTGTCCAGGTCTGCCTGGATGGCGTCCCTGCCTGTTGGTGTATTCACTTTACCCCACAGCTTGGTGTCATCAGTGAACTTGAACAGGGTGCTCTCCACACCCTCGTCGAGGTCGCTAATGAAGATGTTGAACAGCACCGGCCCAAGGACCGAGCCCTGGGGGACTCCACTGCCCACACCCTTCCAGGACGACATTGACCCATCTACCACCACCCTCTGGGTGCACCCCTGAAGCCAGTTTGCCACCCATGTGACTGTGCATTTGTCAGTCCCGCAGTCCCTCAGCTTGCCCACCAGAATTGGGTGGGACACTGTAAAGTATTGGTATTTAGCTGTATGGAAGTACAGGCATACCTTGTTTTATTGCGCTTCGCTTTATTGCACTTTGCAGATATTGCGTTTTTTACAAATTGAAGGTTTGTGGCAACCCTGCGTCGAGCAAGTCTATCGGCACCATTTTTCCATCAGCGCCATTTTTCCAACAGCATTTACTCACTTCGTGTCTCTGTGTCGCATTTTGGTAATTCTCGCAATATTTCAAACTCCAATTTTGAAAGTTCTACTGTGGGTAAAATGCTATCAAACAGCATCGCATGCTACAGAGAAATCTTTTGTGAAAGGAAGAGTCAATTGATGCGGCAAACTTCACTGTTGTCTTATTTTAAGAAATTGCCACAGCCACCCCAACCTTCAGCAACCATCATCCTGATCAGTCAGCAGCCATCAACATCGAGGCAAGACCCTCCACCAGCAAAAAGATTACGACTCGCTGAAGGCTCAGATGATGGTTAGCATTTTTTAGCAATAAAGTATTTTTTTAATTAAGGTATATACATTGTTTTTTTAGACATAATGCTATTGCACACTTAATAGACTACAGTATAGTGTAAACATAACTTTTATATGCACTGGGAAACCAAAAAATTCATGTGACTTGCTTTATTGCAATATTCGCTTTATTGCGGTGGTCTGGAACCGAACCCGCAATATCTCCGAGGTATGCCTGTACTAGTAATATTGCATGAGGCACTGTTGTGTCCTGTTCTGGAACACTGTACAGTTCTAGTTATACCATGTCATGATTTTGAATAAATGCTTTTTGAAGGACTGTGGGGATGATTAGGGGAATGAAAACCTATTGAATGACAGGTAGCTGGCTGACAAAATGAAGGGTGAGAGGAGATGTGGCTTGTATTTTTGAGGATGTAAATCCTTGGAAGAGAGCAGAGCTATTGAAGCTGAAGGTTGTCTTTGGCATAAGACTAAGTTTATCCATTGCCAATTTACAGATGCTTTAAACTGGCAATTGGGGGAACGTGTCTAAGCATCTGAGAGGTTCTGGCGGTCTGATATGCATAGTAGAGGGAATGGAGTGGAATAGTTGATTGAAAATATTCTGACAAAATAGTGAAATTTGAAGAAGCTGGTCCACTGAGCCAGAGATGTTTCATTAATAGTGAAGCTGCTGAGCATGCATTTCACTATAGCTGCAGGGTCCAAGGAGCTTCCAGCTTGAGAAGAAAATGCAGATCTGGTTTTTGCTGAGTTTGAATCTAAAACCCCTCTTTTTGCCTGAGGGAAGAAAGGGGGAATCATGCCCTTGACTGAAGCACTGCTAGTTTGCCCAGCTCTGCCAACTACTAGGCATGGAGTTTAATAAACTTGAGGCTTTGAAACAGTTCCCTTAAATAATAGAGGACTGGTTTTGTCTAAAGATGGCAGTTTTCAAACATTGCTTTCAGTCCTTAGCTCCTTGTGGATCATCCTGCAGCCTTAAACTCCCTAAATGTAAAGGGACTGGAAGGGTCAGTGCAGTGCACAGTCTGTTTATGATAGCTTAATGGACCACACTGTGGTATGCAAGTGACTCAGAAGGTCCTTCCATCCTACCTGTAAAATGGTGACTGGCTTGCAGTTTATTCCATATTCAGTATCCAGCTCAAGCACTCCAAGTCCGGCAGGTACATGGTTTTAGTTTTCTTTTGGGATGGGGCAGCTTTTTTTCTGAGCATCCAGTGTAGATTGGGTCATGTTTTCCAGCTTATCCCCCTAGCCACAAGGGATAGCCACAATAACACATTCCTAAAAAACTTGAAGCTTAGCCTTGTGAAATATTCTGGTCTTGGTGGCTAGGTGAAATATAAATTTGGTAACTAGCAACATTGCAGGACCAGTACGCTTGGCTTGGTAAGGATCTTTCAAAATGCATATCTAGAAAATTCCTGTGAAGGTGAACTGGTGTTTTGTTCCCTGAAGGTTGGTAGTGAGTCTAGAACTACTGGTTTTCCACTGGGTTTCATTGGCAATCTTGTTTGTTTTTTAAACAACAATAAATATTTTCAGGTCCTGTACGGGTGGGGCAGTTTCTTCTACCTAATGCAGAGATTCCTTGAAAACCATCTGCTTAACTTATAGAGTCTCTTCTCCGTAGAAAACCCTTTTTAAATAAGGTGTGAATGTTACAATCGTAAATCCTACTCTTAAAGCTTTTTTCCTTTTTCTTGAATAGTGGGCCACAAGACGGATTGAGAAAGGAGTTAAAAAACAGCAGGCACGGATGTTAAAGGACTCTGCATCTAATGGTAAGTTCTGAATGGAGAAAGGATCAGGGATTTCCTGACAAAAAGGGGAGGGGGAGGAGGAAAAAAAAATCATTTTAAAATAGCATGCCCAACTGCTTCTACTGCTTGGGAAGTACAGTACCTTGGAGTGGGATGGAGAAGCTACCCTGCTGTTGCATATTGGTTTTTGTATCTTGTACCATAGGATGAATAACCTCTTTAAGTGGTCCTCTTGGTCTAAGAAGCTTAGAAATACTTGGAATCTAAGATGGCCTTGTGTAATAAAGAATTGATGGAGTCTTTCCACCCAGTATTGGTTACATTAGGTTAAGGGGGTGGTCTGAGTTCTAAGCAATCTGCCAGCGCATTGATTTGAAACTGGAGTTTAGGACTGATCTAAGAACAAGTCCTAGTGTATGTTTTGGGAATAGGAAGCACAGACAGACTAGCTCAGGTGTAACCTGTTGCAATACAGGCTTTTTATTTTATTTTCTGGAGAGTCCAGAATTGCAGTGATGAGCTGTTAAACAAAGTTCAAGTCTAAAAGGCCTATATTTTACAAGGCCTACAAAGCATGTTCGTTAGGCTGCTGGAGTACTAACTTTGCATCATTGCTTTTACTGTTTCCCTGTGTTACTTCAGTCCTTGCCAGATGAACTTCTTGTCCTGGTTTTCTTTCACAGGAGAGCCAAAGAATTGCCCAATACTTCTTCCTTTACTCTAATTTCAAAATCCTCACACTGTGAGTTATCCAGTACATTGATTGCATTTGTCGTGGCACATTGAAGTAGGCAATGTTTGACTGTTAAAATGCTGTGGACAGCTTTATGGAAAACCTCAACATAGAAGTTGCCTGAACTTAACAAAGAAATCTGAGGAAGGCAAACATGCTATTGAGTAGTTACAAACTCTTTCTTATTCATCCTCTCCATATATTGGCTGTCTACATTATCAAATTGGTAATGAAATGATCAATGTAATCCCACCCCAGTGTTGCCTTGTCATGTATATCCAGCTATACTACATAAATCATCCTCAGTATAGCTGAAAATAGGATCTTTTTTCAGGCTTTGCTATCTCTGGTTGAATAAATGCATTGCTTTTTAGGTCTGACAAAATAGCTCTCCTGTGGATTTTTTTCTAGTTGGGGCACAATGTGACACCCTCTCCAGATTCCCCTGTAGCTACTGCTACTAAGCCTTTCCTTTTCAAAGGAGCACCAGAGTTCATGGTGGAATTCTGGACTTCTGGAAGTGCAAGATGTCCTTTATATTAGCCATAAAGCTCTTTGGCAGCAGCATGCTGACCCATCATTCAGAAGTAGTGACTGATTAATAGAGATGCTATATAGCTATAAGCTCCTCAGTTTAAGACCATTCGGAATTGCTCATTGATTTAAAGATTTAAATTTTGATCATTAACTTTAGCAAAGGGGAGCGTTTAATAAATGGTTCAAATCTACCAGTATATCTTATAGCTGGGTTTTTCCCTTCCTCCCTTTTTTTTAGAAGCCATTATTAACACTGTCGCCCTTACTGAATCTCTTGCAAATACTCTGATGCAACTAGATATTTTCCTTCTTCACGGAAGTGTGATGTGCTCCCAGTTGTATACTGAGTCACTGGAAGAGCTCAGGCTGTAGAACATTCTAGTCTGTTTTTACAGTAGCACACTTGACACACTTCCTGTGTTTGCAAACGTGGAGATACATAGATTCGTTTTAGACAAGAACTGGGCAAGGGGTTAAGAGGAGTAAAGCATGTTGCAAAATAAACTGAATTTTTATAGGTAAAGGGTGATCCTGTCCCAAATATGTACTTGACTGTTATGTGCAAAATGAGATGCTTTATTTGCAACGATAGTTCAAATTGATGGCACAAGAGCACTTGAATTGTGTTAGTGCAGCAAGAGCTCGTGATTGTGCCTCATGTTGGTTCAAAACTCATAACAAAACACCCCACTCAAAACACCTTTTTACTTTCAAGAGGAAAAAGAATGCACCTTCCCCAAGCAATAGGGGCCTTTATAAAAATACAGTTGTGTGTGGTTCTTTTAAATGCCTCTTGACAAGAATCTTCTCTCCAAGAAGATCTGCTTTTTTTTTTTTTTTTCAAGGAACAAATATGGATGGAGGAGATTTACTGTATGAAGGCTAAAATCTTAGGAGGGGAGTTTTTTAATGACTCTTAAAGGCCACATACTCACTCTGTAGATGGTATTTTTGGGTGCTCCTAGAGTCATCCAAATGCTTGGGAGAGAAGGCAAGCTGATGAGACATTTGACATCAAATCACTAGGAACAGATCAGCTGGTGCATATCTAGCATGTTCTCTCATTCCTTGTTCTTCCACTGCTTTTAGCTATTTGTACCTCCATGGAGGAAGTCTGAAACAGAGGGTTAAGTGACTAACCCCAGATTATATGTCACATGTAACCGAACTTGAATTTCCTAGATTTTGGTTCACTAGTTTTAACAAATAACTGGGTCACTCCAGTCAGCTTGTAGAACTATATTTGCAGCTTCTGTCAAAGTAGAGACTTAATCTGTATTTCATCTCTTGGGGGTTTGCCCCATATCTTTGAAAGGGTCAGGGAACAATTGGTGTCATCGCTGACTTGGTGTGCTGCAATAAAAGCATTGCCCAATGGATATTGCTGTTTTTAATGCAGTTCAGAACAACTCTTCAGGTTCATCTTGGATCTGTGTTGCATTACATGGGCAAAGTTCAGATGTTGCAGTTCAATTTTTATGGCCCTCTTGTGAAATAAAAACATCTGGGGATATGTCCTTTACGGGACCTGTTGGTACAGCTGCTTTCAGGACTCTTTCCTCTTTTTTTATATCCAAATAAAGTTGTGACTTGTCATATCTATACAGCATTAACCCTCTGCGGTAAAGGGGGGTGCAACTGAACGGGTAGCAAATAGTGCGCAGGTATAAACCAAGACAAACTGTTCTAAGTCCCTTTTCAGGAGCTGTGGCTGAAACAAACACGTCTGGCAGCATGGAACAACAATATGCAGGATGAGTGCCAGGTATAGGAAAGACTGCAATGGAGTATTTAGAGCTTAGGGAGCAAGAATTTATGGGCCAAACTCCACTTGTAGGGCTGTGTGAAATTTCGTCAAGAATTTTGTTTCAAAGCTGTTTCAAGCTCGAAACAGCAAAATTGAAATGAAACACAAAGGATAGAAACAGCTTCAAAATGAAATGAGGGCACTCAAAACTTTTCGAAAGTTTTGAAATGTTTTAAGTTTTGAAGCAGCCTGGTGATGGGAGGCAGAGGAGAGCCAGAGCTGCGCTCCGAGGGGCTTTGCAGCCCCATGTAGCTCAGCCTGGCAGGGAGCACAGCCCTGGCTCTCCCCGCCTTCTGCTACTGGGGCTGGTGGAGACGATCAGAGCACAATGCCGGCTCTGTCTTCTGCTTCCCACTGCCAGGCTGCGCTCCGATTGGCTCTACCAGCCCCATGGAGCTCAGCCCGGCAGCAGGAGGTGGAGCACAGCACCAGCTGTGGGAGGTGGGGAGAGAAGTGCACTGGCACTGGAGAGTCCTCCAACACTGGAGAAAATTGCTGCTGATGCCTGTCCCAGGAAGCAGTGGCAGCCTCCCCATATCCAGTGCACAGATCTGGGGGCTTGCACCCCCAAGAGGAGTCCAGCACATCCCGGCAGGCCTCTTGAGGGTTGTGGACCCCTGGATCTGTGCCCCGGATGAGAGGAAGCTCAGGCTGTGGCAGCAGCAGTCTTGTCCGGTGCTGAGCACAGCTTGTGCCCAGCGCTGGTCCCAGGTGAGAGAGGCAGCCTGAGCTTCCTCTCATCTGGGGTGCAGGTTCAGAGGCTGTGGAGCTGTGCTGGATTCCTTCCTGGGGTGCGGGCCCCTGGATCTGCGCTGGATGACAGGAGGCTGCTGCCTGTGGCCAGCGGCAGCATCTGTCTTCTCCGGCAGCATCTGTCTTCCCTGGCGCTGGGTACAGGCTGAGCCCAGTGCTGGTCCCAGGCAGCAGAGGCAGCCTCCTGTCATCTGGCACAGATCTGAGGGCCTGCACCCCTGGGTATGAGCCCCCAGATCTGCGTGCTGGATGACAGGAGGCTGCTGCTGCTGGCAAATTTTGCTTTCAAGAATTTGAGGTGCAGTTTCCCCAGAAACCACTGCACCTATCTTCTTGAAGGTTGGCAGGTTTCATGCCCTCAGAAGGGGCTACCATCCCTGCAATTTGCATCTGAATTAGGCAACAAATGACAATGTTTTAGGCATTTTCATGATTCTCCACTATAGCATATGGGTGAAACGTCAAAACAATTTTGATGAAATGAGGCAGTGCTTTGAAACTAAATGAAATACTGTTTCTTTGAAACAGCAAAATGCATGTCAAAGTGAAACGATGCTGTTTCGCAGAGCCCTATTCTCTTGTACTTCTGGCAGGGTAAAGTCTCCTCGGTAGGGTTGTAATGCATTGTGAAAAGGGTCTAAAGTGTCCATTATTCATGTGAGAGTGAGACCTTGTTCTGTGCTTCAAGTGGAATGCTTCTAGCATCTTGTCTAAATGCCCTGTTTTCTATGAAAAACTGGAACGTGTTTATCCTTACTGCAGTTTATCTGGAAGATGAGTATTCCCCTGAATTCACTTGTGTGTGTCTGTGTGTGTGTGTGTGGTATAACAGAGAGAGATCAGGTAGCTGGAGTATGGCTATGGCATGGAGGCATATACCACATTTAATACTTATGTGGGTATAGAAATTCTTAGGAAAAGTCCAGACAGCCACAGGAGCAAAGCAAGTGACTTTGTAGCTGCGTGTATTTCTCCTTCCTATATTCAAGCAGAAAGGACAGAGTTGCTGAACTGTCTGTGGTAGGCATAATTTATGCAGGGCCTGTCAAGGCTGATCTGTCTTTTTCTCCTCTTCCTTTCTATCAGCTTCAAGCATTTTAAATGCCCAGGAAGTTCTAAGGTGGAGGTTGCAGCCTCATGTTTAATACCTACTGATGGGAACCTTTTCCTGAATGAATTAGCGTAATTCTCTTTTGAGCCTGATTAAATTGTCAGCCTCCACAACATCTTGCTGCAAGGAATTTCACAAGCTAATTGCAAGCTTTCTTTTGTTAGTTTCAGACCTGTTCCAAATTTTCTTATCCACTTTTTTGTACAATAAGATGAAAAAATAAATAGGGATTCACTATTTACCCATGTTGTTCATTATTTTATTGCCCTGTCATACCCCCCTCAATTACCTTGTGACCATTTATTTGGTAGAAAGGGGTATGTATGGCTGTCCAAATAACTCATAGTGATTGATTTTTGTGGTAAACTGGAAGATGCCTGCTGAATGGTTTACACTGGGCAGGGAAGGAGACCCAATTTGCTTTATAGTAGGGGATTGCAACTTATGGCCTGCAATCCATAGAGCCATTGGATTTGGCCCGCAAAACCAGAGGACTTCAGTGATGTTTTGGCAGTTGTTGGGGATGGCGGGGGAGGGGAGAAGGAGGAGGTCGCTCATCTGGCCAGGCTTTAAGGAGATGGAGCAATAGGAGAAAGAAACTACTGTGGTGGCAGCAGCCTAGTGCCAACTTGTCTCAGACCCAAGTTGGGTCATTCCAGTCTGCTGCTAGAAAATGTTGCCAACCACTGCCACCACTCTATAGCATGCACAACTGTTCTATGACTGGTTTCTATGGTTGTATAACATACCTGTCTCTGTTATTTCGAGTTCACTGTTTGAATGGTTCAGTAATCTACAGAGCAACTTCCTCTGACTAGAGGATTTTTTTTGGTTATCTGGAGTAATTTCCTCATAGTTTCCCTTTTTGTTCTTTAAGGGATCATACAGCGAGTCGACACCACCATGGAGAAGGAGATCGCGAGCCTGCATAGAGCAGACTTTGAACTCTCCGACATCTTCTATTTCTGCAGGGAAGGGTTTGAGGCCATTGTGGAAGATGAAGTCACCCAAAGGTTTTCTTCAGAGGAGCTGGTCTCCTGGAATCTCCTCACAAGGACCAATATCAACTTCCAGTACATCAGCCTGCGGCTGACCATAGTTTGGGTCATTGGGGTCCTGGTGCGGTACTGTCTCCTACTGCCTCTTCGGTGAGCCCAATGCTGGGAGACTCATTCATATGAAACAAATCAGTCTAAAGCTCCTGAACCAAGTCATGCAGGATATGATGACAGACATGCAAGCTGAACTACTTAATTTTTTTGCGCAGTGACTGCCCTAGGGATGTCTGGCACTGCTTTTTTTTGTAAACCTTCTTAAACCCGAAACTGTTGCAGTGGCTCAAAAACTATTCATCGTACATTCCAGCATTTTAATGTTGTACTGTTCTCTTTGAATGGTTCATGCCATCAGTCATTTTAAGATGATCTCCAACAGGGGTCCTCGGGTAGCAAATTCTTATTCTCCTCTTCTTTTGTTTAGTCTTACATTGGCCACCATTGGGATTCACTCGATGATTGTGGGAACAACACTGGTAGGCTGTCTGCCAAATGGAAGGTAGGTGTGTGCCTTTCCTGTAACTGCTGTTTTGGGGTGTGTTATGAGGCTTGTCCCTGCAACAGCAAGCATTGCTTTCGGTAAGAAGGATGAAAAGCTAATGGTGGGGCTCTTGCAGGCCATGAAACATAACCCAGTAACTGTGGTTGAACCTGAGCATTTTGCTAGTATATTTTTCCAAACTGGAACATGCTTAGTTCAGAGCTAGCCTTGGGATTTGGGGAAATGGAAAGGTGACCTCTCCCTTTCCTGGAACTTGGTTGTGTTGAATGTGAGACATAGAAGCAATCAAGTAAAGACTGGGAGGTCTGGGAAAAGTTGAGACCAGAACATAGGTGGGTCAGGACTATATAGCTGAGGACCTCTGGCTCAAAGCTGAGTAAGCAAGATGGGATGCCTTAAAGGATGGAGGGGAACCAGCCCTATATGGTCACCATTTTGAAATCCATAGGAAGGAGCTGGAAGTTGTAATAAGGGAAGGGCAGTTCTGCTCCACTTCCACTGTGCTTGGAGGGGGAAAACTGGGTTGGCAGTGCTCTGTGGAGGTACTTAGATGAGCTGCTCTGATGGACCTGGTAGGAATGCAAAAGGGAAACTAGTTATCCTAGTTCCTTGATGATAGAATGGCGTTCTGGAGAAGAGTGCTGGTATGGGACTATGACTGCTGGGAATAGATTCTAAGGGGCAGCCTGAAGATATGCAAAGTGTGGGGTAGAGAGGACAAGCATGGGGCATAGATAAATGAAGAGAATAAGCCCCCTCCATCCCCCTAAAAAAAAAAAAAAAAAAAAAAAGGCAGGCCTCAAGATGGTAAGAGGAGAGACTGACAGAGGATGGCTGATAGAAGAGCAAGGGTGTGAAGACAAATATGGGAGGCAATACGGGAAAGTGAAGTAGGAGAAGGGAACAGAGAAGATGCTGTGAGAAAATAATTGGTACCTGGCAGAAAGGGGAGACTTCAAATGTAAACTTATTCTGAAGATTAAATAAGGAAGAAACTTTTAGACTTTTTCCCTTTCCTTCTGCAGAGCCTTTATGTCTCTTGGGGTTGGGGGAGGAGGCGGCTGTTTGTGTAGCATAAGCAGAGCTAGTCACAAAGCCCAAATCATCACAACTGTACTAACACCTTAAATGGTGGGTTTAGCCTTTGTTGCATGGGCCAGCTTGGATCATCTAGTGCATTGGCACCCAATGTTCTGGCCCTGCTGGTCCAGAGTTGGCCCTGTCCTGGTTGCACACTAGTATGATTTGGCATTCGGGGCCATGTTATCCGGCTTGTGGGGCTCCCTCTCCCCATGGGTCAGGAAATAATGGCAGCCAGGAGGAAAAATGTAATGATGCTGCTTCAGCCCTTCTGCCACACTTCTGGATTTTTGGGGGGCCCCATAGGCCATATGACACTTCTCCACAGTCTGAGGTTTGAGCAGTACAGATCTAGTGTGTTTGTCCTTCTTGGTGATGATGTGGAAGGAAGAGCAGTGATGACAGAGAAAACAGCGCTTCTATCTATAAAGTGAGCATGCTACTTAGGGAAATGACTATGGAACTTTTGTGGCATGGTATTGCATTTTACATTCCTTTCCCTCTTGTTCCCATCCATTGCCCAAAAGAGCCTGGAATGTTTCAGCTATGTCTGTTCACTTTCCAAGAGCATGTGGAATGTCATCCAGTCTCAATCACACTGCCCTTGTGCTATGGGCTTTATATAGATAAAATATAAGACTCCCTACTTTAGCTTCTCCTCGAAATAGACAAGACCAAAGATGAAAGGGAACAGAGATGGTTTGCCCAAGGTATCACAGCAGGGTGGTATTACAGATGGAAGTGTGGGGTCAGGGGGAGAACCCATGTCTGTATTGTCTAGTCACCAGAGACACTACTATGGCAATAGATTCTGGATGTGGATTGACAAAAACTGTTTCTGGTGTTGGTACCTTCCAAGACTTTAAACATATATGTATGTCTCTTTCAGCATTAAAGATTGGTTGAGTGAACTAGTCCACCTAACGTCTTCCCGGATCCTTGTCAGAGCTCTTTCTGGTACTATTCATTACCATAACAAGTAAGTTGAGCCAGTGTTACAGTATTGTAAGTGAACAGATACCTAGTTACTCCTATAGGCATGGAGTTGGCAAAAGTAAAACAGTTCCGTAGAGAAGACAAAAGGAGGACCTTTTTTAATGGAAGACATATAATAACTGAGTGGTAGAGGGATTTTCTCAGTATTAACTTACTAGCTGATAGTATGACAGCAGAATCTTGCCATGGGCTGTTCTTCAAGCATGATTCAAATCTTCTCATGTTTCTTTATGTAGTTTCCTTAACCATAGAGTAAGTATGTAGTCTCTCTTTATCATAGAAGCTTGGAAAACAACACAGACCATATCCAGAAATGCAGGTACCTTGGTGTAAACTGCTGTTGTTGATACTGCATGGAAAAATGAATCTCAGCAGAATAGCTAAAAGTTTGAAACACTGACTAGAATTGATAAAATGCTTGTTAAACCTTTGACTGCAGTTGGCATCAGACTAGCCCATGCTTGTTAGTAACCTGGAAATCTAGCGTTTAAGTAGTTACAATAATGTGCTTCAGACCACTAAGTAAACGATGCTTCTTATGATTACAGGGAAAACAAACCCCAGAAGGGTGGTATCTGTGTTGCCAATCACACATCTCCAATAGATGTTATCATCCTGACCAATGATGGATGCTACGCAATGGTATGATTATATAATTGGTACTTGTGTACACAAGAGAGATCAGGGTAGACAACCCAGCTTTCTACTTTTTGACCTAAACTGGAGTGTTTCCCAGAATCAAGGCATGTAGTTAGGCAGCAGTGGTAAGAGTGTGTAGCTCATCCCAACCTCAGTTATTAGAGCTGCTACTGAAAATAGGTTTGTTCCCATCCTGTGAAAGGATACCCAGAATAGCAGCAATAATTGATACTCCTTTGTAGTGGCCTGTTCCTCATACAATTTAAGATAGAATACTTCAGTGTGACTACAGTCGCTTCTGCAGAAGAGGTGCAGCATAAAAATCAACTTAGCAGGTAGGGCACCTGGTTTATAAAAATCCCTATTAGAAAAGATCATGCATTTTAAGCCTGTGGGGAATCCTTTTTACATTACATATCGCAATAGTCCCAGTGTCTTAATTACAAATAATTATTAAACTACTACATTTCTAAAATCTATGCAAATAGCTGGTAGAGCTATGAACCGTGCCGGAGTTAGTTATGTGGCCTTGATACCACATGTAGATGTGCCTAGTAAGAAGGACATATGCATAAACATAGAAGGGTATTAATCTTAGTTGCATACCTGCCCTAATGTGCGTGAAACAACATAGTTCAAAATGATGTACAGGCAGTCCTCAGACTTACGACACAATTGGTTCCTGAAAGCCATGTCTTAAGTTGAAATGTTGTAACTTGGAACTGATTTTTCCCATAGGAAACAATGTTTATAAATGGGGGATTGGTTCCTGAACCAAGGTCCGATACCCTATTTTCACCAAAAATAATCCAGGATTTTGTACTCAATTATAGATGAGTAATATAGCTACATTAATGTATTTATATTGTAAATCATATTGATTCGGAAGGACTTATTTGGGGTTACTTTGCTGGACTTTGAAGGGCTCTTGGCTGGAGCCTTCTCAATGTTGTCCACATCCCTCCTGAAGTGGGGTACACAGAACTGGACACAGTATGCTGTAGAATGTTTGAACACATCCAGTACCATATGTTAAGAAAGCTAAGAGAACACTTTCTTAAACCTTTTAGGTGTGTTGTAAAATTCTGACCTGGCTGGGGCTCTCAAATATCCATGAAATGGATGAACCTTTATTTGCGATCGTGTGGTGTGTATGTAGTAACCTGTCTTGTCTGGGTCTTCAGGTTGGACAAACTCATGGTGGGCTAATGGGAGTTATTCAGAGAGCGACTGTAAAGGCCTGTCCCCATGTCTGGTTTGAGCGCTCAGAAGTGAAAGACCGCCATCTAGTGATGAAAAGGTAAAAAATGCCCATTCCTTCAGCTGGCTAGGGAACCCATTACAGTATTCTATGGTTAATTCTTAACTTTTAGTCACTGGTTGTGAAATACCTACCACAAGAGACGCTTCTTGTTCTATTTTAATTTTTTTTACAAAATTGTGTGTAAATAATTTAGCTGCTTGTTACTAGAGCTAGGCAAAAAACATTTTTTGGAAGGAAATTAGTTTGGAGGAACAAACCTTGCAATTTCTTGTCAACAAACTGTAGCTCTTGGTGCTATGCGTTGGCTTATTATTTTCTGTGGGCTGTAAGGCAATGGTTTGCATACATGTTTTTGCAGGGAGGGTGGAACATTTTAATAAGGGATTGTTTAAATTGTACTTTCTTTCTTTCTCTACAGACTGAAAGAACATGTAGCAGATAAAAACAAATTGCCCATCCTAATCTTCCCAGAAGGTAAGAAACTGTACTTCTCTTTCCTTCCACTGAGCTTTCCGAGGCTCATGTCCTTCTTTTCCTGTGATGCCTGTTGCACATTGCTAATACAAAGTAATGGGCTTTGCTAGGAGTTGCATTTATAAGAGGAGCGGCTAGAGGTTCAGTGCTGCTGAAGGAGAATGTCACCTTTTTTTTTGCTGCCAGTATGCCTGTCTAGTGGCAAAAAAAACTTTCGGGTGGCAAGGCAGGGGTGGGAGAAGGTGGCATCTCCCTTAGCAGCAGTGTTCAGGCTCCTTCTCCTGCACTATGCCCCACCACTGCTGCTCTGCCCTTCCTGCTGCAGGTAAGGTGCAGGGGGGAGTGGAGAACATGGGTTAAGCACCCCCTGTAGCTGTATTTTGGCACCTGCCCCCTCCCATTCCCCAACCTTAAGCAGTGTCTGGGGCTTGTGCCTCACTCACCCTCCTGTAGATGCATTAAGTTAGGTTACTGGGTTTGTGCATAGCTGGGTTGAGCACTGTGGCTCGTGGGGGGGTGAGGGGAGGAGCTGCACTGAACCTGTCACCTTCCCTCTCCACCCCTACAATCCTTTACAAGCCTAAAGTTTTAGCAGGGCAGAGCAAGGCTCTTAGGCCAACAGTCCTGAACCCCAGTGCCAGACCATGACGGAACTGGGTGGGGGACAAGAAGGGAACCTTGTTCTCTGTAGAAGAGTTTTCATTGCTTGGTGACCAGTTGTGACCTTGTTGGCTGACTTGATTGGGCTACATTGTGTTGCCTTCAACTTTTTGACAGTTAATGTTTGTTCTTTTTTGGCTAGGCACCTGTATAAATAACACATCAGTAATGATGTTTAAGAAAGGGAGCTTTGAAATAGGAGGAACAATCTATCCAGTTGCAATCAAGGTATGGTTCAAAAGCATTGTTCTTCCAGACACTGCTGCTTAATGGTAGAAAGACTTACTCTTATGGCTGTTCAGTGTGGGGTATAGAGTTGGTCCTGTAGTCTGGAGAGATGCATAAAAACCTTACAAGTGGCCATTTGGTGTACTTGACCATCAGAAATGAATGTCTGAATAAACACTAGAAGTGAAAATAATCTGGTGTTTAGAGCAGGGCCTGTTGGGGTTTGCGTCTTGCATTGGAGGCTGGTGAGATTTGCATATTGAATGTTATCAGGCTAGTTCCTGTAGCAAGTATTGGTTGTTCACATTTTAAAAAAAACAACAAAAAATTAAGAAAACCCCCACTGCTTTGGCTTCAGCCAGTTTGAAATGGCAAGCATGCCATTGCTTCAGGTGCAAGGCTGTGGCTCCATATACCTGGGATGTAGCTATATTTGATTTGTCTGCTCAGTTATGTAAGAGAAACTGGCTTAAACTCTTGCCTTTTGCCCTTCTACAGTATGACCCCCAGTTTGGCGACGCGTTCTGGAACAGCAGTAAATACAATGCAGTGAGCTACCTCTTGCGACTAATGACCAGTTGGGCTATTGTGTGTAATGTGTGGTACCTGCCGCCGATGGTCAGAGAGGTATTTTAACATGCAATTGCTCGACAGTCGGGATACTTCCTTTGATATGAGTTAGTGAAACAGACTTTGTGTTTTTAAATGGCATTTCTCCTAATGCTGCCTTAGTAGAATTGTTTAAATACATAGAACTTAAACTTGAAGCATTGTGAGGTAGATTAGTCACTGGGAAGGGAAACTGAGACTGTAGCCAACAGTGCTTTGAATAATTGCACTGGTATATTAATAATTGACACTAAAGTAAGCAGTATCATAGCTATAGTTTCCTTCCATCCTATGTGGGAGGGGAACTTTCCTTCCAACATGTCACTTCGGAATGAAAACTAAACATGAACTGAACTTGTTTAAGATGTGAAAAATGGAAGGTTATGTTCTTGGCATGATGAAGAGTTCATGGTCACAAATGCACTGCAATCTTTAGAAAGAAAGGATAAAACTATTCATTCAGATCTACTCCCTTCCAATTCTTGCCAAAAAGAAACAGTTCTCTGAAAGAGCCGTTTAGTAACAGAATCTGTCATGTGACTTGTAACGCACCATCTTCTAAAGCAATCCGTAGTTAAATGACTCCTGTGTGTATCCTTTGCAGGAAGGAGAAGATGCTGTCCAGTTTGCCAACAGAGTGAAATCGGCCATTGCCCTCCAAGGAGGATTGACTGAACTTCCCTGGTAAGAGGCTTAAGTTCTTCTTGGGCTTTGTGTGCTACAGTCTTTGCTGCTAAAGAACAAAGTTGTAAAGCTAGGGGATGCACATTACAATGCCAGATATCAAAATTGCAGAAAAAAATGTAATTTATTTGACAATGTGTGGGTATCATCTAAAAGTTTTAACTGTTTTCCATTGGAAAGCATTCTCATGTTTCATGAAGTGAAATCCCTTGTCCAAGCTGATGCAACAGAATTGAGAATGAAATCTTAAGTCCCAATCTACAGCCTCTTGCAGAATGAACTGCCTCTAGGAACTTCTAAAGTAAGAAAAGCATCTGTAGATTATGCTAAATAAGACTTTTTTAGGACAAAGCCTTGGTGAGAAGGCCTTATCTTGTGCCTTGTGGAATGTGACAATAAAGGAACAAGGGTCTAATTATATATCCTCTCACAAGCATCTCTTTCCATATGATATTTAATATCTACAGGAATATCACCCCAGATATGTAAGGTTCTTATGAATACTGCAAATGCTAGCAGTCTAAGTATGTCTTTTGTTTCACTAGTGCTAAGGCCAGATTTTTTGGGTTGCATGTTTGGTGCTGATTTGTATAACTATTCTCCCTCAGGGAGGAGTGGGACGGGGAAGCTATTTACAGTTATCCCAGATAAAGGAGTCATGAACAGCCTTTTGCAGGATGAAACTCTGTCATCCAGAAGAAGATATTGGCATGAACAAGGCTTTTAAATGGGAAACCAAAATATTCTTGGATGTTTTTCTGCCTTCTAATGCCAGAGTTAACTCCGAGTACATCTTTTCTTTGTGTGTATGCTCTAGGGATGGAGGTTTGAAAAGGGCCAAAGTCAAAGAGACTTTCAAGGAGGAGCAGCAGAAAAACTACAGCAAGATGATAGTAGGAAATGGATCATCTGGGAATCTCTCTTCAGGAACTGAACCTGACTGAATGCCAGCTCTTTCAATAAAGTTTCCCAAGACTAGCCCTGCAAGAATGATGGGGATTGTTATACTTCCCCTCCCCACCCCCTTTGAACTTTTTTTGTTGTTGTAATGTGTGCGTGTATGGTTATCCTTTCATGGATGACATGGAATTTGCACATGGGCCAGTGTCCTGACTTTTTCCCCCCTGTTTGCAAGCATGACAGTATATCACTGAATTGCAGCTGCTGGTATTGTGGAGATGATAGGAAGTCAAAGAGGGGAGGGGAAGGAAACCTACAGTTCAGAAATAGCAAATGAAAAATTGAATATCTAATGAGGAAAGGGAAGCACATTGTAAATCAGCGTAATAGGACACTTGACTTACTCATGGTGTGAGTGACTCTTTTTTTCACTCCAGTTATTCGGAAGCTTTAAACCTGACAGACTTGTTTCCTGAATAGCTTAAGTCTCCCTGTCCTCTCCCCCTTTTATTACACTTGCAGGTGGTTTTGTTGCAGGATCCTTGGAAAAAAAGAATGGGTCTCTAGATAGTGAATACTGTGGGTTGGGTGCTATGTCCATTATTTTGCACCTTTTGTGTATATGGGGTAGAATTGCTTGTGAGTGATGGGTCCCAACCAGTGGGGAAAGTCCCAGCCAGCCAGAT
Source organism: Crocodylus siamensis (assembly GCF_052110815.1). NCBI lineage: Eukaryota > Metazoa > Chordata > Crocodylia > Crocodylidae > Crocodylus > Crocodylus siamensis. The sequence continues at coordinate 141,630,538 of NC_143396.1, forward strand.
CATGCCTTTTAAACTGAATGAAGAACTTGGGCAATTCCATATTTATAAGCCATCCTCTGAAAGCTGATCTAGAGAAGGTAGTGGCAGAAATGTTGGAGTTTCCCCTACACTGGTACTAGTTAAACTACTGTTTCTTCGAACTGGGAAGTGCAAAAGAAAGAGATGGATGGCAATGCAATTACTGAAGATTGGTACGACTGTGTATTGTAGCAGATGTGTTTTTAAGACTGGCATTCGGCAAAACTTAACTGCTAACAGGTTAAAATCTAAGGAGAGCATCTACAAAAATTATTTCATGCTGACCTGGGCTAGCAAAATCTATTTGAACTCTAAACAGAATTCATGTTGCCTACCATGCAAGAAACAACATGTTGGAAACCAGTTGTACCACTGTTTTGTTGTAAACAGAAATAAATTCTATATTTCTAATGAGTTTTGTGTGTTAGCTTTGCTACTTCATGAAAGACTTGCATTTTGCTTTTACAACTACTTTCTTTTTACTTTTACTAATTTCAGAATACCAAATGGGTCACGGAAGTTAATTTACTTTAACGACACCTGCGTAGAGCATAAAAACGATAGTGTTGGAGTGATGTTGTATCCATGATGATCTAGAAAATATGCAAGAATATTTGGGGAAATGTCTTTTTATTGGTCCAACTGCATAGTTGGAAGAGCTTTTTTAGATAAACTTTTGGGCATAAGGTACCCTTCCTTGAGGTCCTTTTATACTTTAGGAAGGAGCACAAGTGACATGCCATAATTTTGGAATCTAACATCTGCTAATGTGTGTGGGGTTTTCTGGTGAGGGGACAGGGGAAGGGAATTGGAGGGGAAGCGCATGGATGTGGTGTCTTGTGAACCCCCTCCGTCCAACTCCTATTAATTAATCAGCCAATCAATGTATTTATTTTTGATAAAAGGTGATGGCATGACTTATAATTTTTTTCTGTTTAGGAAATAAAGGATGCATGCTTAACTTTTGAGATGGAACATGAGGGGAATACCCAAGAGCCACCAGGCCAAATCTACAGTTTTAAATACAAAACTAACAAGTGGTGTGTCTACATGTCGTTGTATGTTGCTGTACAATGTGCTATGGTGACGTAACGATCACAAGAATCTACATGCGACTGGCAGCTACTTCATCATAGTAGCATGCTTCCTTGTTTTAGCGTGCCACTACAGCAAATTAGCAGCTAAAACTAATCATGCAGTGTGTGCATGGCACAGTATGGGCAGTTATTGCATTGTGCTTTAGTACTCCCAAAAGGAAGTAGTAAAGCATGGCACAGTAACAATATTGCTGTAAGGCAATGTGTAGACACACCTAAGAAGTTTCACTCACAACCTATGAACAAATTAATTAAAAAACAAACCAACTCATCTGCATCATCTGCAGTGAGATGACATCTAACCAAGTCTTAATATGAATTAGGATTTTCCCCAGTACTTCCAAATCTAAAATCGGGATTTTCATATTGAGAATTATGGGTCTATGTAAACAGTTTGCTCACATGAAACTTTTCTCATTGTAAGTACATGTTATAACACACAGCTTGGGGAACTTGATTAAAAAACCAGTGGAAGTCTATGTAGACTTTTCTATATATTGTGTGTCTACCCTAGATGCCCAGCTGTTTTGTTATGCCTCTGCTGGCAGCCATTTCAGGCATGTGATTCTTTCCTCAAAGTGCTGAGCACTAACCTTCAGGATACTTTAAGGTACCTTGAACAATAGTGGAAGAATTGCTTGCTTGGGGTGAGAGTCCTAGTCCTCACTGATTTATTTTGAATCAAACTTCTTTTTCTCAAAAAAAAAAAAAAAAAAAAAGTCTTTGAGCAGACTAAGCACTTTGAACAAAATTCTGAAAGGTAGGTATGCATTTTAGAAAGATTTATGAACCGGAGCACATGAGGAAATATTAAGGAGGTGATTTGGAGTGAGAAACAGCTAGGAGTAGAGGATACTGATTTTGGACAACTTTGTGAAGAATTTTTTTCCTTTTATTCTTGTCCTAAAACTCAGCCTTTCATTTTGAACCTTAAACTCAATGTTGTTAAGTTTCATCATTTCAGCACCCACCAGTTCAAAGGTAACAACAATTCACATTCTAGGCCTTCAGTCTAGTTGGTTATAATTTAATTTAGGCTAAAACTTTCTTCATTTTGATTTCTACATGTTTAGGAAGCTTTATATAACATTTTATACAGTCTGGTGTCTCCATGTTGAAGAGGACTATGTTTCATCCCATAGCTGAAAAAGGAGAAATTCTAAAATGGGTTGAATTTAACCTGCCATAACTGCCCCCTTCACAGAAGAGAAGCCTCTATAGCTGTTCAGGGGCAAACCTGGTTGAAGTTTGTACCACTAAGGTACAGACATTCAAAAAACCCTAGGTGGAATTGATTTTAAATTGCATGGTTTTTTTTAAGTGGCATAGTTTAGATGGGTAGTGAACAGAACAGACATTCACCCTGGGAGTGGAGGGGAAATCTTGGACTGGGTTCCCCCATTTTTAAAGCAGTCTATGTGCTGACTTCTGTTCTGTTATGGGTATAAACCAGTTTCTGATCACTTATACTGTTAAAACTGTAATGCCTGCACATGGAAGCTCTGGGAGCTCAGGTGGTGTTTTCGTCGATCCTCCCAGTCTCGGGCTATGGGCTGAGGAGGGAGAGGAGGATCCACGCAGTGAACCAAAGACTGTGGAGCTGGTGTCATCGGGAAGGCTTTGGCTTCCATGACCACAGCCCACTCTTTGGCGAGAGAGGCAGCGAGCTGCTGGGAAGAGATGGCCTCCACCTCTCTCCCCTGGGGAGGAGGCTCTTCTCAGCCAGGCTGGCTGACCTGCTCCACCGGGCTTTAAACTAAGCCCGCTGGGGGATGGGGGGACTACTGCCACTGCTGGCCCGCTGAACGGCCCTTGCAAAGCCAGCAGACCAAGGCACTTAAGGGAGCCCACCCCTGCCCCAGCCCTGGCACAATCTGTGGGCAAGGCAAGAGCCCCCAAGGGCACACTTGCCTGCCTGTACACTAATGCCAGGAGCCTGGGTAAAAAGCAGGAGGAGCTTGTCCTCCTGCTCAGTGCAAAGAATTATGACGTCATTGGGATAACGGAGACCGGGTGGGACTCCACCCATGACTGGACCATGGGTATAGAGGGCTATACCCTGTACAGGAGGGATCGTGTTGACAAAAGGGGCGGGGGTGTAGCTCTCTATGTGAAGGAAAGCTACATATCCCTGCAAGCTGATGTTGGCGACTGACATGGACAGCTAGGGACCCTCTGGGTAAAAATTCGTGGGAAAAATGGCACAGGGGACGCAACGGTGGGAGTCTACTACAGACCTCCCACTCAAAGTCCTGAGCTTGACCAGGAGTTCACCTGGGAACTGACTGAGGCCACTTGCTCCAGGACCTTGGTTGTCATGGGTGACTTCAATTACCCGGACATCTCGTGGGAAGATCACTCAGCAAAATCCGAGCGGTCGCAAAGCTTTCTCTCGTGCGTGGATGACCTCTACCTGACTCAAGAAGTCTATGGGCCAACGAGAGGCAAAGCGCTGCTCGACCTGGTACTGGCTACAGGGGACGACCTAATCGGCGACTCAGTGATCGATGGGAAGCTGGGTGACAGCGACCACGAGCTGATCACCTTCACCATCCGCCGTAAAGCTGACAAGTCAGTCAGCAACACAGAAGTCCTTGATTTCAGAAAAGCCGACTTTGACAAGCT